>NC_134576.1:145885597-146195954 GCF_050947875.1 Dermacentor variabilis | reverse complement strand
TAATGTAAACAATATATTGTAACCTATTTTACATTAAGAATAGAGTATTTAAATTATAAGTTGTAGAAACTTCTTCGCCACTAAATGGGAGCTCAGCATAAAAGAATACACCCATTATTTAAAGCATGACTGGTGTGTTGAGCACGCGGTAAAAGGCATGTAAAGACAGCAGTCTGGGCACATGCTGCATTGAAACTACATTTAGCCATGACCTAGCTATAAACATTTCACGTTTCGCCCCTCAAATGCTTGCATGTGCATGACAAATCACGCACCGTCCGTTTATCCCTCGAAACGAAACTTTTACAACTACTTGAAATGCATACAAAACTAAGGGCAAACAAAGGCACTACAATCTTCACATGTCACATGAATAACTCAATTATGTGTGTGCATATTTAGCACAAACACCTAAAATGGTTCTTTACAAAAAAGCTGTCGAGGTGCTTTGAGTGATCAACAGTGTTGCTTCGGCAAAGAGGAACGCGCGGGTGTGGCGTACTTCCTGCGTAACCGTTGTGAACTATGCTCCGCGGGATCACAAAGGTGGGGGCTCGCAAACGAATCCTAAAGTCGGCTGGTAGAACTCCGTCAGGCACGGGTAAAGAACGACGTCGTGCACTCACATCCTCGTCAGTGAAACGGTCTCCCATGCTCGTCAGGAGCTCGCGAAGCCGTTCCTCGTGTATGCGGCCGACATTCTCTTCGTCGAAGCAAGCGAAAGCATTCTTGATCACGTCCTCGGGGTCCGTGCCCTGCAGCCGCTCCCCGAAGAGGGTCAGGAACATTGTGAAATTAATTGGTCCCGGAGCCTCATTCATCATGCTGTCCAAGTACGGATCCGCTGGGTCCTTGCCTGTGAAGCGAGCAGCCAAATTATATAAAGAAGCAGCCAAACCCTCCCTGGCACTAGTCAATGCGACACTCACCCAGCGAGGCCAACATGTCGTGCAGATCCTCCTTGTCGATGAAGCCGTCTCTGTTCTGGTCGATCATGTTAAACGCTTCTTTGAACTCCTGGATTTGAGCTTGATCGAACATCGCGAACACATTCGACGTGGCTCGCTGAGCCCGCTTCTTCGTGGGGCCCCTGCCTTTGGTCTTGCGACTCGACATGGTTCTGCGAGACAGTATCGCCTCAGAATGTCGTTCGTTCAACTCTAGCGGCAAACAGCGGGCCGTGGCAACCGCCATAAAATATGGTATCACTCAAACGCTTACCTGGCAAGCCGAAGGCAACGATGCAAGTTCAGACGAAGTTCTGACAGCCGCACAGAGCCGACAACGCCCTGCACTTACCCTAAATCCCAGGATGAAGTCACTCACTTCGTCCGCAGGAAGTGGAAACGTTACGACGTTACTGCGCTATGGCTTTTTAAATGTATAGTGGCTCACGCCAATAAACTGAAGCTTCCACGCAGAGACGTAAATCAAGCCAAAAAAAGCGCACAAGAAAGCTTGCGCGCCGCCTATGCTAAGAAAAATTACAAAGTGAACTATTAAATGCCACTGTCTCTCACCTATAGCGTTACGTTCTAATCTAAACAATCTAATTTAACAGCATTTTGCTCATGTTTGTAATTTATATTGCTAAATATATGACTTGTTTTTTTCAAAAACCAGTTTCGACATACGTACCGCAATGCCTTTGTGGCTTAAGCTTGTGCAACGCGTCAACTGGCGTAGTAGTTACACTAAACATTTACAGATAGCGTCTGAAAATGACCGATTGGCCTAACAAGTGACGTCATGCATTCTTTCTCCCAACTGCAAAACTCCAGTTGGTTTCGCTTTTAGTTTTGTCTGCAGCTGCTCGTCCGGCACAATGTCCGACGCTGTGTCATACTTCGGCGTTTCGCCTATGGTTCCGCAGTCTTTGCTTATTTGACAGCCAGGAGCCTTCAAGTCCTCGAGTAGCTTGAGCTCTGAGTGCGGAACACGTGTGGGCGTATGAAGGCTCATTATCGTCTGTCGTGTGTCTACATGTGGCATTTGGTGGCTCCCCGATGTGTATTTAGTGAGGAATTTTGACCAACGAAGTAGTGCCAGTGAGCGCGCCTCTGTTCTGCCTAATGAAAGCAAAAATTGTCATCCAACCGACTGTAGCACGAAGCTACAAAGAATATCCACTCGGGTTTCGCAGACTGAAAAAAAGTTCGCAGTTGAAGAAAAATTCGTCCTGATCCATGGGGATCAAATCGAGACCAACGTACGCCTTCTTCGTGATTTGGGAGAGGGAAAGTACGCTTATTTCTGCAGCCTTCCCGGGGCAGTCGCTCTACGCCAAGCAAACAAAGTTGCAGGTTCTTTATACTATGGAGCAACTGCTTCGTAAAGGGCGTCGGGCTCGGTCTCGAACCAGAACGAATTTTAATGCGTTTGTCAAAGCGGAACCGTAGTCACACACACACTCCAAAATCAGAATCGCATGCAGCGTATACACCAAACACTCAGAAATAGCGGAGGAAGTAGCTATCGCGCTAGCCCTCACAGATAAGGAATGCGAATTAAGTCGTACTAAGCGATCGTAAACATAGCAGTAAAGATACGCCAAAGGTAGAATTTCCAAAGAAGCCCTGGCCATACTGGCCAAAGCGCAGAGATCCAAAACCGCGAGCTCGAGGATAGTATGGTTCCCCGCGCAGGCCACCACAGAAGCTAGGCGACGCGCTCCCGAATCTAAACGAGACGGCGCACCGGACCGCACGAGACATGACTCGCCGCGCCAAACAGGGCAACGCCTCTCGCACGATAGCGAACACTCCTCGCGCAGAACGGGACAGGCTCACAAGATACACTAGATAGTGTATACCTAAGCGCCAGAAGGGTATACCCACCGCCGAGTCCCAAATTGAACAGGAGACAGGCCGTCGCCTGGAGACAGCTCCAGACGAGCACCTTCCCTAACCCATTCCATCTGAAACGTATCTTCCCAGATAAGCATCAGGACGACACAGGAAAATTGTGCCAGCTGGCACGACCAGTAGCACTCAATCACATGCTGTGGGAGTGCAATATGTAGTTATAGGAAGGATGGCAGTTGCTCTGGAGAACGTGTCGTTGAGGTGGGCCGCTGCTCTGCGCAGCTCACACCTCTGCATCCAGACGTGAACAGTCAAGCAAGCCCGTGAGGCGGCGTTGAGGCAGGGCCTTGACGTTCCCCCGTGGTAGCTCCCACGGGGGAACTCGAGACCCAGCCCGGGTGGAGTTAACCTGGCCAGACATACAATAAAGTTGTGCCCATCCATCCGTCGATCCAAGAAGAAGAAGGTGTGTGTAAAGTGGGAAGCCGGTCATGTGGTAGAGGTAGAGAGGAGAGCCATTCTTAATTATATGTATATATATATATATATATATATATATATATATATATATATAGTGCAACTGACGGTGGTTTTATGGTGGTTTGATGCGGGCACTACACTCCTCGATGAGGCAGAACGTGTGTCAAGTGAGCTCCTGAACAACACTTGGCAATGCGGTGAACGCGGTTTAAGAGGAAGCTTTAGCTCGGGCCCAACTCCGACGTGGCCTATTCATCATCATCATCATCATCAGCCTGGTTACGTGCACTGCAGGGCAAAGGCCTCTCCCATACTTCTCCAACAACCCCGGTCATGTACTAATTGTGGCCATGCCATGCCTGCAAACTTCTTAATCTCATCTGCCCACCTAACTTTCTGCCGCCCCCTGCTACGCTTCCCTTCCCTTGGGATCCAGTCCGTAACCCTTAATGACCATCGGTTATCTTCCCTCCTCATTACATGTCCTGCCCATGCCCATTTCTTTTTCTTGATTTCAACTAAGATGTCATTAACTCGCGTTTGTTCCCTCACCCAATCTGCTCTTTTCTTATCCCTTAACGTTACACCTATCATTCTTCTTTCCATAGCTCGTTGCGTCGTCCTCAATTTGAGTAGAATCCTTTTGGTAAGCCTCCAAGTTTCTGCCCCGTAGGTGAGTACTGGTAAGACACAGCTATTATATACTTTTCTCTTGAGGGATAATGGCAACCTGCTGTTCATGATCTGAGAATGCCTGCCAAACGCAACCCAGCCCATTCTTATTCTTCTGATTATTTCCGTCTCATGATCCGGATCCGCCATCACTACCTGCCCTAAGTAGATGTATTCCCTCACCTCTTCCAGTGCCTCGCTGCCTATTGTAAATTGCTGTTCTCTTCCGAGACTGTTAAGCATTACTTTAGTTTTCTGCAGATTAATTTTTAGACTCACTCTTCTGCTTTGCCTCTCCAGGTTAGTGAGCATGCATTGCAATTGGTCCCGTGAGTTACTAAGCAAGGCAATATCATCAGCGAATCGCAAGTTACTAAGGTATTCTCCATTAACTTTTATCCCCAATTCTTCCCAATCCAGGTCTCTGAATACCTCCTGTAAACAAGCTGTGAATAGCATTGGAGATATCGTATCTCCCTGCCTGACGCCTTTCTTTATTGGGATTTTGTTGCTTGCTTTATGGAGGACTACGGTGGCTGTGGAGCCGCTATAGATATCTTCCAGTATTTTTACATATGGCTCATCTACACCCCGATTCCGCAATGCCTCCATGACTGCTGAGGTTTCGACTGAATCAAACGCTTTCTCGTAATCAATGAAAGCTATATATAAGGGTTGGTTATATTCTGCACATTTCTCTATCACTTGATTGATAGTGTGAATATGGTCTATTGTTGAGTAGCCTTTACGGAATCCTGCCTGGTCCTTTGCGTGACAGAAGTCTAAGGTGTTCCCGATTCTATTTGTGATTACCTTAGTAAATAGTTTGTAGGCAACGGACAGTAAGCTGATAGGTCTATAATTTTTCAAGTCTTTGGCGTCCCCTTTCTTATGGATTAGGATTATGTTAGCGTTCTTCCAAGATTCCGGTACGCTCGAGGTCATGAGGCATTGCGTATACAGGGTGGCCAGTTTCTCTAGAACAATCTGCCCACCATCCTTCAACAAATCTGCTGTTACCTGATCCTCCCCAGCTGCCTTCCCCCTTTGCATATCTCCCAAGGCTTTCTTTACTTCTTCCGGCGTTACCTTTGGGATTTCGAATTTCTCTAGACTATTTTCTCTTCCATTATCGTCGTGGGTGCCACTGGTACTGTATAAATCTCTATAGAAATCCTCAGCCACTTGAACTATCTCATCCATATTAGTAATGATATTGCCGGCTTTGTCTCTTAACGCATACATCTGATTCTTGCCAATTCCTAGTTTCTTCTTCACTGTTTTTAGGCTTCCTCCGTTCCTAAGAGCATGTTCAATTCTATCCATATTATACTTCCTTATGTCAGCTGTCTTACGCTTGTTGATTAACTCCGAAAGTTCTGCCAGTTCTATTCTAGCTGTAGGGTTAGATGCTTTCATACATTGGCGTTTCTTGATCAGATCTTTCGTCTCCTGCGATAGTTTGCTGGTATCCTGCCTAACGGAGTTACCACCGACTTCCATTGCACACTCCTTAATGATGCCCACAAGATTGTCGTTCATTGCTTCAACACTAAGGTCCTCTTCCGGAGTTAAAGCCGAATACCTGTTCTGTAGCTTGATCTGGAATTCCTCTATTTTCCCTGTTACCGCTAACTCATTAATCGGCTTCTTATGTACCAGTTTCTTCCGTTCCCTCCTCAGGTCTAGGCTAATTCGAGTTCTTACCATTCAAATACATGTAAAACGCAAAAACACTTTTCTAAGGTAACCCCTGGACCGATTTTAATGAAATTTGTTGTATTTGAGAGAAAGCTAAATTCTAGTGACTGTTGGAAGTGGAATTTCGATTTAGGGCCTGAATTTTGTTATCAGAATTTTCAAAAATTTTTAAGTTCGAAAAAGATAGAAGCACGAAGTTTACAAATTAATAGCTCTCCATCAAGAACAGCTATCGCGATTCTGTAAACGGCGTTCATTAGATCATTCAAAGCAAACAAATTCAATATGTCAATTTATATATTACGTGATCTTTTTACATTGTGTACCAGGATTCTGCAAAAGCTGTATTACCATATTACTAAATTTTCTGAGATTCATGTGTAAAATATCAATTTTGTCCATGTTAGATGTACTATCAGATGCAATGCACAGAACTGTGATATCATAATTTATTGCCGACTTACAGAGATGTAAATTTGATAGCTTCGTTTTCTGAAAATTTGCGATTTTAGCCAATTTTTTGTAAAAAATTGATGACCTAAATAAAAAATTCCAACCGAACAGTCACCAGATTTTAAGTTTTCCTTTTAAGTGCAACAAACCTTGTCAAGTTTGGTGAAGTGGTTGCCAGTTCAGGCCTAAATCGAAAATCCGCTTACAACAGTCACTAGAATTTAACTTTCTCTCTCAAATGCAACAAATTTCATTAAAATCTGTCGAGCGGTTATCTCAGAAAAGTGTTTTTGCGTTTTACATGTACTTGAATAGGCCACGTCGGAGTTTGGCCCGAGCTAAAGCTTCCTCTTAATTCCGCCTGGGTCTGTTGTCTTCCGATAGCACTGCAGTTTAGGCATGATACCCCATTTCTGAGATTTGGCAAGTGAACTTATACGCACAATAAAGCGCATATTCAAAGTTTGAAAACTTGTCTGGCACAATCGCCAGTAAGCATATACACAAGGAACCAAATTATTCAGGCTGCAGTGGCATCATATAGAACAAGCAGCTTCCTACATCACGGAAACTCAGGAACTCAATGGTGACATATCTAATGGTGACAAAGTTAAAAGTTGGTCACCTCTTATAAAGGAAAACATATTGAGAGCTTGTCAAAATCTTAGACGGTTGCCTGAAAACTTACAAAATTTTTAATGAATGCACTGTTGCGCCAAAAAAGGAAAAATAAAGACTTGGGAGGGAGAGTACAAAACGACTCTCCCTCCCAAGTCTTTATTTTTCCTTTTTTGGCGCAACAATGCATTCATTAGATCCCAACCAACTCGCCCAGCAACAAGTTCTACTCTCTACAAAATTTTTGCATTAAGAATACATAATTAAAAAATATTTGAAGCACCAAAAATGTGTAATTAAAACAAATATCTAAAATGTGCTTTTATTGTAGTCTAACATATGCTCAATATTTCCCTGTCATTCAAATGGATGCCTTGTCTTGCAGCTACCTACGATTTTCTTATTTCGTTATTTAGGCAAAAACAACTTGCTATTTGAACAATTTCACCATGTTTCCATCCATTTACAATGATGTGTGGTACTGTAGACATATGGTGCACTTGGCGCCTTCAACGAACATACCACTCTACGTATATGTATCTGTTGATGCGCTGTGCTTGCATTTTATTACCGCCATTGTGATGGTGTGTCAAATATGTTAGCCTTTCAGGCCATCTAAAGCTCCTCAGTGCACCGAATGCCCAGTTCTGAATGGCATTGCCTTCATCAAATAATGTAAATAAACCTTGCTTTTCAGCTGAATGAACTCCACAGGATCTTTATATTCCACTTTATTTAGGGATGAGAAAATGTATGGTATACGACTGAATATTCAAAGGTTGTTCTTGTCAAATATTTGCATTCAATTCCATTGGGAAAGTTCGATATTCATACACCCCTAATATAAACATTATAATTGCAATATTAGGGATGTATTTCACGACTTGTTTGCAGAAATTGTGTTTTCCGAAGCACATAAACCACCTGTGCAAACATTTATGTAGCTAGCATAACATTTCTATTAAAATTACATTATTAAAAATTATATTACTAAATTTAACTGTAAAAGCCCTGTGTAGGTCCTGTATACCACACAAAATATATTTAATATGCTTATCAAAGGCAAGTGGGGGATTCTGGCAATGGCCACCCGGTTTTTTAGACAACAGTGCGTGTTCAGGTCACTGACACCTTATCACCAAGTGCTTATGCATACTGAATAAAAATATTCTGCACAAGGAACATAATATACATTATCAGAAAAGGACTCGGCACAAATGTTGTCACCCCGTTACCCAGACAGTGCCAAATATTCTCACAACATCCTTGCAGTGTCTGGACATCTTTGCCCTCTTACGGGCATCCTGAATATGCCACGAGTGCACCATTACTAAAACATACACATGAGGACTTCCTCAGTATGTAGCATCTACAAGGATGCATTTTGAACATAAGTTCGTGAAACTGTCTACAACCATTCATTTGTGGATGTCACAATGTCTCGACCACTTCTGTTCCAGCTATTTTGCATACATTAACATAATGAAATAAACACAGTTTGCTTAAGAGACTTGTGCAGCAGACACTGGTAGATAGATGTGAATCAAAATCACATAATCAGTAGTTGTCATGCACTGCTGTCCCGTGTTCTCCATGCAGTTTTATTTATCTGTGAAAATCGTGTAGCGTCCGTTTCATGCCAACACAAGATGAAGTATAATAGTATGCAGTACTGCAAACTTACCATGATTTAAGCAAAGATATACTTCCTTTGAAATGTTGAAATGAGACCATTTACCATCTTTTAGTACCAATGGCAGCTCACCGCATGGTGCAAAGAGCCTACCAAGGAGCAATTTGCTATGCCAATGCAGTAAAGATGACCGGAGCTCTTCAATCATTCCAGTTGCAGAATTCCCTTTTGGCCCAAGTCTCATAATCCAGACACAATGTGATAGGGGTCTGCCAATTGTCATGTCTTAAAAAAATTTATTAAAAAGTGCGACTTTTCCAGAACAGCTCTAAGAAAAACCATACACACACACCATTTCTAATTGGCAGGCTTTTTCAGCTGGCTTTGCCCTTTCAAGCCCATAGGGAGGTGATCAGCAGTGGTGGATTGAGGAAACATTATTTTACAGCTCATTCATGGCACATCAGTCAATTAACACAAGTCACCTGAAGCATGCCCATATTTTGAAGCAAAGCTTTAGAACTGGTGACAGAAGCAGTGGCATAGCTAGAGGGTGGTACACCAAGCACATGAACCCCCCCACCCCTCCGCCCGTCAATGTTGTGTTAAAAATGCCCTGCTAAGCCCCCCTCCTCCTGCTTCACCCTCCCTTTCTCTGGTGGTAGTCACAGAAAGCAATATATTTACTACACAAGAGGAAACATGGATAGCAAGGTGCGAGCTATAGCAAACCTCTCTCTCTCTCTCCTGTACATACAATAGCATGCATCTAGAACTCTGCCAAGCGTGGTATTTTTATTAACCCTTTAAGTGCTGTGGACAAGTCTTACTCTGTTGCAATTTTTCTTACAATTAGTGCTAAGGATTAGTCTGTCCCGTTCACGTGTTTGGGTGCTCTTCTTAAGTGCTGGTAACGGGCCGGGCTGGCCAAATGAATTTTAGCATGCTGGCGAGTTCCCCCTTTGGCCCCGCATTTGTTTTAGTCATCAAGCTCCTAAGGCGACTTGCTTCTGCATGAAAACCTTGACAATGATGGCAGTGTTTACAGTGCTGTAGGCACATCTTGTGATTCTGATGTCATCGACTACAGCGATAGTTCCGATACAGCGCGGAAATGAGCAGTACCTTCTGCCAGCACCTACTTGTGTATAATCAGACAAGTTGTGAACTTACTACACCCCCATGTCATATATATTTCGGATCTGCGAAAAATTTGCTATCGAGAAGTGTGGTGAAAAAACCTTTTCTGAACACATCTTTAGATTTTTTTGCTGGAACTTCAAGGGTTAAGTTAGCAATGGAAGTTAGAATTGTGCAGAAAAAGTGCATGTTGCTGAATGCCAGATTTCATACGACAGCTGACTTTTTACTGTCAGTCAATTTAACAATCCGGCCAACAGAATGGCATTAAAGAGAAGCTGAAGAGTCTGTCGAAATCAATAAGACACTCATATACGGATGCGGGAACCTTATAAACCATGCAAGTAAAATTTTGGAGGGGATATTTAACTTAGGAGCGACGTAATCGTCGGTTAAAATTGCACTGTAGTTCCACCCCCCGTTGTGCGTCGCGCGCTACTGCTGACGCTGACGATGTGAGCGGAGACCGGAAACTGCAGCGTAGCGACGTCAGCACTGGTGTTCCGTTCCTTCGCAGTCTCCGCGACCGTGCCTGACAGTGCTTGTTTCTGCGTGCGTGCCATCCTAATGTGCTTCGCTCGACCCTACAATCCCTTGTTTGTGTGTATGTAGAGTGGTAGTTGACGTGTGCAGCATCAATTGAACTTGTAGGCCGATCATGCCAGCGTTCTGTGCAGCCTACGCTTGCACGAACACCAGCGGCCGCGACAATGTTCCGATGTTCCATTAGGTAGTTCCCGCAAGACAAGAAGCTTTCAGCTAAGTGGGAGGCTGCTGTGAAGAGAAAGAACTTCAAGCGCTCAAGAACAACAGTGCTGTGCTCTAGCCACTTACGTGACGACGATTACTACCAGAGTTTATCAATAATGCGTGCTTTGGTTTCTCCTTCATGTTAGCATGCTGAACGGAAAGTGCATGTTTAACTCCCACCCTTGACGCAGGTTTCATCGCCAAGCGCCGCGAATTTTCTATTCGCACGTGTGTTGTGAAACAGCCTGCATGCAGCTACCATAACGCAGTGCAATTGTAAAGTTTGCATGTGTTGGAAAGCCGGCTCACGCCAGGATGCTGCGCTCCCCCTTCTCTCGCACACATAGAGAAACCGACCATCTCACGTAGCAGACGGAATTCGCCGGTTACAAGTAGCGTGCGAATGGCGTGCTGATGAAGGTTCTATACTACACGTACTACAACAGCCGGTAAACTTTTCCCGCGTTTAAACCGTCTGAGTAGATTTCCGACAGCTTTGGGGCAGCACACAAATGCCGAAGATCGCATCACCGCTTACATTCTACGAGGAGGCATGCAGGAACATAACACTACAGTTGTTTGCCTGGAAACGTACTCACTGGATCGCTGAGTGCAGCTTAGCAAAAAACATACTTGCCAAAGAACATTTTCAACACGAGGCGATGCTAACACTTCGCCTTCGTTCGCGTGGAAAGCACTGCTTGCACCAACATTTTTTGCTTCTTGGAGAGGCTGGCTCTTCGCAATCGGCTCGTACATGTAGGGAGTAAAGTATAAACCCCATACAAGTGATCTTGCACGCGACAGTGACAAGCGAGGCGATGGCTGTCGCGTTCACTCGTCACCTACAAGCCGAACTCCACGCGAGCGATGACTTCCCGGTATGAGGGCAGCAATATACGCACTGAAACTAGCTTGATGCGTGCTTTATCAATTTAAGTTGATGTATTTTACTGTAAAAAGGAGCATAAAATATTTCTGAAGGTCTTGCACTAGGTTATTATTCTTGCACATGTAAAATTCAATAGTTTGCTCGTTCCGTGCGACAAACAGTAGTATTTGAGTTATGTACATACAGTTCCGGCTTCGCGCTATTGGCTAGTCGCTCATAGCACTTCCGGGTGACGAGCGACGAGCTCTAGATGTCTAGAAATGAGCGATTGAGCGACAACACCGAGCGATCTGTTCAAGCGACGGCCTGTTTTGTCGCTTGAAGCCGTTGACGTCGCGTGCAAAATCGCTCTCGTGGGGTTTGGACTTAACGCCGAACTCCTCAGAGAAACGCAAGCTCTTGAAATTTTCCGTTACCATCTCAGCAAAACAGCACAAAACTACCTTGAACCGTGCTTCATGTGTAGCGGCAGCAGTCGGTCCGGACGAACACCATTGTTGATGTCACGAGGCGCCCAACCAATCACAGGTGGAAACGAGGCGCGCGAGCTGCCCCGAGTGTGCTGCTGCACTTTTTGTCTAAATAAAATCTGTTTGCGCTTTCTTTCGCTCAATTTCTATGCGATATTCGAATTCAGAGGGTTGAAAACCATGACGTACTGCTCTTCACTCATTTTTTCTGGAAAAGCTTTCAGCTTCCCGTTAAGGGTACTCCATTAACATTATTTGAGTCTTACCTTATTGATCGGTAACAATCAGTATGTAGAGAACAGAAGTCATGTTTTCTTCCATTACTAAATGGCATGCCACAAGGGAGTATAGTAGGTACTATGGTTTTTAACCTGTACATTAATGATGCTACTAATATTGACACAACCGTAAAATTTATCATATGCGCCGATGACACTGCTCCCATTTCTAATCGGAATTTACAAAAATTAATGAAAAATTGTAATGATCCATCCACTAAGCTATCTCAATGGTCTATCGCTAATTGCCTAAAAATAAACCGTACAAGAACTAATGTTATTTTGCACAAAAAATAAAGCTTTTACTAGTAATCAAACCTTAGTGTGTGCTGGTAAAGAACTGCAAATTGTTGTTGAACATAAAATATTAGGCGTTACTTTTTCTTTGCACCTTACTTGAGATAAACATGTTAAAAATATCTGCAAAAAGCTGTCACAGGCATTTTGTCTCAATGTCAGTGTCTTCTTCAACCTAAAGCGAAACTTAACATTTATTATGCTTCATTTTCTTACAATTTAAGTTACTGTACCTTAGTGTAGGAGACTACAGGAAAGAAACATTATGAAAATCCCTCTTTTGCAAAAGATGATGATTCAGCACATTGACAACACGGGCTTTCTGGAGAAAACACAGCCAGGTTTTTTAAAGCATAAATTTATTAAAATAAAATATTTCTGCCCCTATTTCTCGCCTTCTTTTTTTTTTACATCTCAAATACTGCCTTCAAGAATTTCCTCGTGTCTAATGCATCTTTAGACACTAAGATTCATTTCTGCAAATAAGAGAAATAGTGATGCATGACATGTACCCTGGTTTCGTAATAAATATAGCCTACAGTCATTACAACATAACCTACCAAACATTTTAAATAAATATGGAGGTAGATATACTTTCTCAGCCAAGGAACTTCGAATGCTTTTTGTAAACATGTGATCATCGATTATTTCTAGTTTATCAGAGCAAATTGTGTTACCTTTTTGTAACCCTTACAAACATATATTTCTTTCTTCTGATGTATCGAATATGTCTTCTCTTAGTCTCTATATTATTTTTGATCTCTTGTGCATTCATGTAAGTAAATATATTTTGAGTGCCTAGCAATGTTAGTATTTTTTATACAACCACCATGTACGCCTTGTAACAGACCATTGGCCCAGTCAAGCTGTTTTTACAACAGCTTTTAGCCTATGGTATTCTTTTTTTTAATATAATGCAGGCCCTTCACGGCCCATGCAGGAGTGGTATACAAATGTAATGATAAAAAGAATCATAGTGACAAGTCAATACACTTAATGCGGCTAATAAAAGAGTCGATGTTATTGCAGCACACAATATTGTTAGTTAACTTGTTCCACTGGGAAATGGCCGGCGGAAAAAGGGAATATTTGTGAACATTATCACGACTTGGGGGAGGATAGTTTTGGAATGATTTAGTCTGGTTGAGCGTTTTGGAGGATCTTGCAGGTAATGAGAACGTGCTATCTGGAAATGACCATGGTATAAGTGATAGATGAATTTTAGTCGCGAAATTGCTCTTCTCTGCGAGAGGGATTTTAGGTTTGCCCTTGCTAGCAGACCTGAGATACTGGACTGCCTTTTGTAATCCGAATATACAAACTTAATTGCAAATTTTTGTATGCATTCTATTTTATTTATAAGGTATTTTTGATTAGGGCTACAGATTAGATCTGCGTATTCTAGGCATGGTCTTATTAGTGTTTTGTACGAATTTAGTTTGAGGTGTGGTGGTGCTGCGCATAGTTTCCTTTTTAAAAAGGATAATTTGCCTATGGCTTTTTGACACATGGTTGAAATATGCGGCTCCCAGTTAAGGTTAGGCACGAGTTTAATGTCTAGGTATTTTACCTGGTCGCTTTTGTTGATTGTTGACCTTCCGATCGAATATGCAAAGTTAAGCGGGAGTTTCTTATTTGAAAGACATGTAATGTGTTTTTGATGTGTTCAGTTTTATGCCCCAAGTGTTGCACTAAGAGTAAATTGTTTGCAGTGAATTATGAAGTTCTATCTGGTCTTCCGAGTTGTGTACGACTGTGTACACGACACAGTCATCATCAAACAGGCGCATCTGAATTGAGCTTTTAATGAAAAACTGGATGTCGTTAATGTACATCAAGAACAAAAGTGGTGCCTACCAGAACTCTTGTATTACTGGAAATAAATTTGTGCTGTGTTGTATCCACCTTTCTTTTTTTTTCTAGCAGTTTGCTGAGAACTTTTTAGCAGTTGGTGTCCTGAGGAGTGTGGAGATGAGACAAAGATGCAAGAGGCACACATAATGTATATAGTCTCTTTATTCATACCTATATTAAACACAACAGCTGCGATTTGGTTAATGCAATGGAACAAAAGTGCAAACATTGCGGTCTAGATTCTAAAAAAATAAAAAGTTAAGTTTCTGAGCCTATGCTAATTGCTCACACAATAGGAAATGCAAATTATCGGAGCCTGACTGAAGCCCAGCGGCAAGAAGCCTCAGTGGTGGCACCTAACACAATCCTTTGGTGGGCAAACAATCTGAACGAAACCAGGCTTTTTCTGGTCAACTAAAAAATCACTTAATGTTGCATTAGTATACGCATACTATGAGGCTTTCGGTGAGCGAGCGTAACATGACAAACAAACAAAAAAAAAAAAAGAGGACATTGCTGCTGGAATGTTCTGAACAGCTCTTTGTTGCTTGACAGGAATCCACGATGCAATCACATTTGCGTGACAAAAATATTAGTTGGACTAGTGCAGCAGCAACATGATCTGGCATCACGACAATATTATGTACAAGTACTACAATGCGCACCTGTGCGATCTTGCGCGACTGGCGCAAAGCCCTTTAGAAAAAGCTGTGGCAGGATTAAAAAGCACAAGAACAATGTTAACAACCAACTTCTACAAAGCCAGTGTCAACAACAACAAAGAAGAAACATAAGTAGCGTGGTGGACCCTGTTGAGGGTGGCGCTTTTTCCATGCGAAGTATCTCACTTCCATCGCTCGCGCTGCTGCTTGACGTCAGAATCCTTGGTGCTTGATGTTGGCCGTCGTGGTGTGGGGATCTTGGTCTGAGATGATCCGCTGGGTGTTCGTTGACGTGTCGCAGATGGTGTTCTTTTCTGGCTGTGGTAGCCATCAATGCTGTCCGCGGACAGGTCGCTGTTTGCCCTGCTTGGCGGCCTGCTTGATGGCCGACTTGACGGCCGGCTTGAAGGCCGGCTTCGGGGTGTTCCTATTTGAAGAAAGAGCATGGGAAAAGCTAGAGGTTGGCTAAGGTATGCGCAAACAGGACTTTATTACACGCAGTCACCGACCAATAATTCGGACTCCATGGGAACCACCAAAATGTCAGAATAATCGGTAGTCTGACATACCGGTTTCGCCCAAAAATTTTTATTTCACGAGTAGACAAAAAAAAGTGTTCTGCATTCTTGAACAGTCACTTTTGGGGATACTTTCAATTTTGTGTGACAAGCACAAGACACTTCGGCATCTACGAGCCACGGTACTCTTGGCACAATGCAAAGCACGCTATCTTTTGAATGACAAGTGCAAGCAGCAGCGGTGTCTACAAGTGACAACATCCTTTGCACAGTGCCAAGCATGTCACGTTATCACAGCACAGAAATGCTTCTGCCCGTCAATGTGTCCAGTGCTAATTAAGTGAAATATCGTGACAATGAAAGTGTCCTCGAAAGTGATCATCTAGGAATACGGCCCGAGTTTGTCAACGCGCACATATGCTTGCGTTTGGCCATGATCCATGGTTCATGGCTATGAGCAAAACGTGGCTGTGATTTTCTAGCCATGCCTTTTATGCTATACCTTTTCACGCTTTTTGCACTTCATCAGTGGTAAGTGTGATGTCCAGACATGTCAGTGCGATCAGCCGGCCACGTGTGGTGGATAATAAGGGTGGTACAGAATCAAGCGGAAGGCATTGCTACAAGATCACTGCCTGTAGCTCGACCATTGTCATGCTGTCACTACAGGTAGACAAAAGTACAGTAAATGCAAGCCCCGAATATTCATTGTGGCCGACTAGATAGGCTAGGCTTTGCTATTTTCAGTTTCAAGGAGGCACCACTGACATGACTGACAACCATGCCAGAAACATATCAAAACAAAAATGTAACTATTTCTGCTTAACACTTGGCCAAACAAGCACACAGTCATGCAGTTGGAGTCCGCATTATCGCACGATGCACTGTAAGATGCTCAAAATTTCGGTTGTCCTTATGCAACTAGTTACAGTCATGGCCTCACTATTAAAGGACGTCGTTTCATGAATCCTTCAACTATAAGGAGTTATCGCACCGATACATGGCTTTCTCTCTTTTCGACTCCGTTAGAACACTGGAAGCTACATAGCGGAGAAACCAAGAAAGCAATGCCCCAGGCAAAAGTTGAGTGTCATGGCAGCAAAATGGCTAGTCATGGCGCCCTGTGGTGGCCACAGTAAACTGTGCTACACAGCACACCGCCACCATCTGGGAGGCCAATGCAGCTGATTAAGCTACACAGTGTAAAGATGAAAGGATATCTCTGTCTTTTTGATATCACAAACAGATAGATTTTTCATTTATTTAACTCAAATTAGTAATTATGCATCATCGAGAATGCTCTTGTGATTGCAAAATCGGCTAATAGTGTTGGTGGGTCCACCCGTTTTCGGTTATGTTTCATAACAGCAATGCGGAAGTGAGAGCAAGAAATTTTTCTGCCGCATGCAGTGCAGTAACATTTGACTCGCATATTCACAGTAGCCTGTACAACAGATCGGCAATGTTTTCTTACTATGTTCAAAAAGTCTATGGGGCTAGTGGTGGCGCCTTGGAGCTGTCCAAATAATCAAGTTTGTGCGAGTTATCCGTGTCTGGTTTATTGGTTTGTGACTGTACTGGTCATTTGGCTGATCTATGGTTTTCTACCTTTGCACCAAGGTGACCTTTTGGGACAAATGAAGTCCGCTGGGTGAAAGGCTAACAACTATGGGTACAGTATTACAATGTGCTCCAATATAAGAAGTGAATTTCCAAAATATAAACTGTGGGGATGCGCGACTCACGCGCATCCCCAGATATCTTGTTTTCCCCCATCTCCTGCAATCCCGCTTCGCCGCGTGGCCTGCGTGACGCCCGCGGCGGTTGATGTGGTTGAAGCGCAGCGCGAGAGATGGCGCGAGTGTTGCGCTGTTACCGGCGGGGCTACTTGGGTGCGGGAGCGGAAGGCGCTCTCTCTTGGGGGTTCGAGACAGCAAGCAGCACGGACGTGCCGTGCCGCGCGTGCAGCGACCCATGCTTCTGCGAGACCATCTCGCGTGGCCGCCTTGGAATGCGCCACCGTTGGCGTGACAGTACGCGCGAACGACCAGGCGTTGGGATCCAGCAAGGGGCGAACATATTCGCTCGTTTTCCGGTCGCGGTGAGTCGGACTTCTAGATTTGTCGCGCGCCCATCGGCATGTTTTGTGGATAGCAACTCGGCTAGCAGGCATTGATCTATGAAAGGTGCAATAAATGCCCTTGTGATTGTTTGCACTACTGTGTTGTCGTTCCTTTGTCCCGAGAGCCACGGGAGGAGAGACCCCACATCTGGCGCCCAACGTGGGGCTCTTGGGGCATCGGACGATAGTTTTAACAGTTTGCTTCGTTCGAGACCTTTGTTTGAACCGAAGCGTAGGCCTAGCGTGAATTTTGATCGCTAGCGTCGGCGGCGTGCTTTCTTGAGTGAGGTTATGGTGGCTGTAGTGTGTTTGAACATGTCAACATGCTAAGCCTTTTCGCAAGTGTTTTTTTTAATGACATTCGTCAGTACGAGAGCCACGTGGTCTGCATCCTGGGAGAGCGAGGCTGAGCGCCCGCGGAGCAGTGGCAAGCCTGAAGCGAGTGAGTACGGAAGCCTCGTGGGTGGTCCGAATTTCTTATGTAAATAACTTCTTCTATCTCTTTGACTCGGAAGAAGTCGCGGCTCTGGGAGCCGGGTAGCCGCGGGCCACGGGTGCCACTACGGGCTGACTGGTATTGCGGCCTGGCCACGGGCGCTCCGACACCGTCTAGGACGGTGGGCGCCGTCAACTCGGATGCTGTGTGCACTGAGCGGAGTAGGACCACCTCACAGAGCTGACGTCTCCTTGCGGCTGCCTGTTTTGCGCTCATTTTGGGTGTTGTTTTGGATGCCGGTTGTTGTCAAGGTAGCGACGCTTTAGGCCTAAGGCTTTACGAAGCTGCCTGTCGCACGTGAAGGGACACAACCTGGTGGACCGTGGCGTTGAGGTGTTGCAATTCGCTTCCCTCATTCTATTTAGCCTCGCATGAATTGAAATTACTCGTTCCGACTCAAGGAAGCGAGCTTCGTTCACGTGAACTTAGCATCTGAGTAGCTGCCCAATCTTTGCTAGCCGCGTTGAACATCGTACTACGTGGGCGATGCGCATGCAGACTTCCTCTCCCTTGCACTACTTTAGTGTTTGCCGAGTGTGTTGAGTGTATGCAGCGTGAGTGGAGTCACCCCTGGCTTGCTGTCACCTGCACATCGTCTGCGCTGCTGCCCCAGACTACGATCGAGCCACCCCGGGTGATGGTGATGCTGTGGTCAGTTCGACGCAGCGACTTCGGCGGCCTCCTGTATCCAGCTCACAACCCTCGGCGGCGGACAAAAGAGCCGGCGGTCACCGACAGCTACTGCGGCTCTCGCCAGCAGGGCGCGTCGGCGCGAGCGACGCTTGCTCGTTCCGACTACTGCGTCGTCGTTTCCGGAGTCCTGGCCTGGAATCGTGCCGCCGAGTCTGCAAAGCTGCCGCTGTGACCGGCGGACGTCAGCGGTGCACCCAAGGACAATGTCGGCTCGCATGCTATGGACAGCGTGGACATTTCCGCGGCGCGGCCACTGTTTAATGTTCTACCTTGTTCGCGAAGCACAGTTTGATGTTAGACGGTGTCACATGTTTCGCCGGAGTATGCAGTGATTTAAGGTTGGGAGGATGTGGGGATGCGCGACTCACGCGCGTCCCCAGATATCTTGTTTTCCCCCATCTCCTGCAATCCCGCTTCGCCGCGTGGCCTGCGTGACGCCCGCGGCGGTCGATGTGGTTGAAGCGCAGCGCGAGAGATGGCGCGAGTGTTGCGCTGTTACCGGCTGGGCTACTTGGGTGCGGGAGTGGAAGGCGCTCTCTCTTGGGGGTTCGAGACAGCAAGCAGCACGGACGTGCCGTGCCGCGCGTGCAGCGACCCATGCTTCTGCGAGACTGTCTCGCGTGGCCGCCTTGAAATGCGCCACCGTTGGCGTGACAGTAGGCGCGAACGACCAGGCGTTGGGATCCAGCATGGGGTGAACATATTCGCTCGTTTTCCGGTCGCGGTGAGTCAGACTTCTAGATTTGCCGCGCGCCCATCGGCATGTTTTGTGGATAGCAACTCGGCTAGCAGGCATTGATCTATGAAAGGTGCAATAAATGCCGTTGTGATTGTTTGCACTACTGTGTTGTCGTTCCTTTGTCCCAAGAGCCACGGGAGGAGAGACCCCACAAAACTTAGGTTACACTGCTTTCTAGTAAAATATTAATTGTCCAATGATACAGAAGAGCCAGATTCTGGATGCCCATGAGGACAAACTTACACGCTTGCATCACCTGCACCAGAAACAAGAGAACCAAGGGTAACAGTAAAGTTATAAGTATGAGCTTCCCAACCAAACACTACCATACGCACATCAAATCTCTTATGCTCAAATCTTGTATCAAATCTTGCACGCTCTCGCATGAAAACAAGTAACAGATTATGTGTCACGTGTAAACCCAGCAACTAAAGATTCCGAGACAAGGACTGCCTTTACCTTGCCTAGATGTTGAAGTTATGAAACAGAGCAGTGACATGAAACAAAGATGTTCGAAACAACAAACATGAAAAATTGCACAAAACATGTTCCATAATGTGGCCGTTTGGGTGTGTTGGGAAGACGTGACTAAAGTGCACAACCAGACGAGGACGGTGAAAGAAGACAGGAAATACACGAGTGCTAACTTGCAAATTTTTGCGAGTCAGTGCTCATGCGTCTCCAGTCTCCATTCACCGTCCTCTTCTGGTTGTGCACCTTAAGCTTTTATTCATCAAATATGGTTAGGTGAAGAATGTCAAAAAGAAAAGCAGCTATGTTGTTAACAATGACTCAATGACTAATTTGTCCCAAACAACTTCAACACTCTCGGGTACTGTCAGTAGTGTCGCTGTAGACTCTCCAATGAAGAGATTAGAATCCACAAAGACTTATTTTAATACTTTGTTATGCAAGTCTTACAAGAGCACATGACAAGGGTTGGTGGTATTTGCTGACATGCGTGATGCCCATTTGAGAATTTCAAGGAAACGCCATTAACGTTTCTCCAGTGTTATCATTTTCCTGATAGCTACACTGCACTTGCATAATCTCCACCTATAGAGTCCACTGTAGTAAATTCCTTGCTTCAGTTTTTCCATGGTTCCCAAGAAAAATGTATAAATGGGGCTCTACTATGTAAACTGCTTCCACAGTTGCCCAAACTTGCACGAAAGAACTGAGAGACAAGTGCAGAGAGCGGGAATTGAAACCAATGGCTGCATGTGCTTTGCTTTGGAGACCGAAGTTGTGCTCTGCAAGAAGATTTGTCCCATTAATTCAATGCAATTTAGGCGATAGAGGCATTAGAGTGCTTCATCAACATTGTGCTCACCAAGGCGGGTGACCCGCAGCTGGCCTGAGCCGTCACTGAGCTCGTCGTCTGCGACAATGCGCTGTTGCTGCTGCTGGCTCAGGGGGACGCTGCGTTCCGTCTTTTCTCGCACCTGCGCCCACCAATGGATGGTCAAGACAGTGGACACAATGAAGATGCCCACATCACGTGCCCGGTGGTGAACGTCGAATTACTCATGACCGTGACATTCAGTTTCTTCTTCTGTTGGCCTTATACAGTGTGTTCAGCACATCATAGAAAGCAACCTGGAGGCAGCAAAAATCTGCAGACAGGTGTCTCTTCCTTAAAGTACACAAAGTGTTTACAGAACAATCAGCATTTATTTTACATGCTTTGTAGAAGAGCCAAAATGTGTAAAAAGAAAAAGATCTAAAAGAAAGTGCTCTGGTAAGGCCTGGACATGCCCAACTTGCCACTGTGAGCGCACCAAGGGCAACATGTGCAGCAGATCAAACAAGTTACCCCAAAATCTTGCACACAATAAGAGGTTCACTTTACTTTGGCACAGTATCACATTCACTTCACGTGTTCTATTTGGCTGCCAAATATTTACTAAGTTCAAGTGTTGCTTTGTAATATAGTGCACAAATATTTTTTTTTGTCTGATATTTTATTCATCTAATATTTATAATAATTCATATATTATTTAGAATCACATAATATGTGCAGAATTTTAAGTAAAGCAGCTATCTGAAAAGCTGAAAAGCACTAAGCAAGGGAAGTGCAAAAAATAGCAACTGGCACTGACTTATTCAGTCGCTAAAGGGCTCGTCTCTATTGTTCACTTGTATGAGCATACCAACCATCTAAGTTGTGCTGCTAAGGCTGCTAGACAGCCTGATCACTGCTACACTTGTCGTGGTGAACTACAATGAATCAAGCATGCTTGCAAGTCTTGTTAAGCCCAAGTGCCTGCAGATGTGAGAAATGATGGAGGCAAGGGGAATTGAAAGTATGGATGGGCTATATGCAACAGTAACATTGACACAGAAATGAGTGCTTTGGGTAATGCAGACTGAATGTGAGGTATCAGCTCGCAGCTTGTCCGCCAGATTATCTTTTATATAACTCTCTAGGTTCATGCAACCATAAGGTACAATTATTCATAAATAAAGCTCAATTATAAGTCAGTGCCACTGTGAAATGGTTTTCTTGCAGCTGCCTTGCATGGTGCCACCCAACTTATCATAATACAGTTGCTGCCCAATTTTTCGGAGGTGAATGGGACTGCTATTACCAAAGCCAACAAGTTCGACTAGGTTCACGTGGCAATGCAAATTTATGTTCTGCCCTCTTGGATGTAGTCTTACTACTACATGTTGGCTCCAGATCGGCATACTGTTGCTGATAAGCCATCTGGAGCTGACAGTGCGTGTAATCTCTGGTTACCACCGATTGCTGCGTGACAACAGTATATTGTACTGCGACAGCTGGTGCAGCTACTATGTATTCTTGCTTGCATTGCTTCAAATGTTACACATGAAGTTTTTCTTTTCTTCTTTTCCCCCAGAAGGTGGAGTGTCAATTATGAAATCTGACTCTCTTGGTTTGGCTTTCATTTAATCGAAATCACTGGGCTATCAGACTTAGTGGCTTAACAGCACTTGGATAGCCGTGGAATTACTATACCATGGAAAGGCTCAGCCTACCCCTTTTAAAACTGCACTGTCCATGAGGCGGTGAACATTAACCCTTCCAGTGTCACTGATGTACTGTTAAGTTTTCGCTTTTCTGTCCCACCACGTCACTGACGTACCCATACATTCCCTACTCTCTGCTCTCAGATGTTTGCAGTAATACAAAGTTTGTGAGCTCCGAGGTTGTTCTGCCCCATCTTGTGTATATTTAAATATATTTTCTCCTCTCTGGGTTTGCTCAGTCTAGGTTTTTGTTAGTGCAGTGTGGAACACACCCCTTTAAGGGCCTGGTTATGCCACACCAAGTACTTGCGTCTGCAGATAGGAGGGGTGGCTCCCAGACTTTGTACATCGACATGTTGGCCATTCTTGGAGCAAATATTGGCGCCACAGCGTAAGGCCATCTCTCTTGTGCATTTTTACCACCTATTGTACGTTTATAGAAGGTTTCTTCCCCCCTTCTTGCGCTGTTCTTGCTGCGGCGCACCTCTTTTCCAGCAACAAGGGTGTTCCTTTCATCTATGTGCTTTTTCCAGGATGGCTCAGCCCTCTATCTTGCCTCTCTCATTTGTGGCTCTCTCTTTAATTTGTTGCTCTGTTTGCTTTGTCTGGTCCAGACAAAAAGTCCTTGAGCATGGTCGCCTGATCGCTTAGAGATGGCTGCTTGTGTGGGACCTCCAACTGTTGATAGGAGCGGTGGCGCTTATGACTTCGAATACGAGTGAAGCTCGGACTTGGAATATGACAGTGTGTCATCCACTGAAGTGGCAACTTCGACAATGTCGAATTATGACCCTGACACAGTGGCACTAATGCAAAAGCATGACCGTCAAAACGAAACAAGGTAGGAGATAGGAAATGAAGATAGGAATATGAGGACCCAACCAAGAGTGCATTTGCCATTATTCCTGTTATTTTTTCCCTTCTGTATAGCCAAAGTAAACTGATGTGCTCGTTTTATCATATCTGAGAAACACACCCCAATTCTGCGAGTGTAAGAAGAAAGAAAGAAAAAAAAAAGCTGACAGTGAAAGGGTTAACTATATCAGCAAAATCAAGCAAACTTGTTAAGGCATGTTGGCAGGCTAGTTACTTCTGAATTATACTGAATTATAAAAGCACAAATTGACATGTATGAGAAGGTGACACACAAATGTGCTGACTTACAACTACTCTTTACTACTAACTAACCAGTTATAACTAGTTGCAAGTCAGTGCATATTGTATCACCTTCTTGTCTCGTCCTCGTCAATTCGTGCTTTTATTAATTCAGTAAAAATTAAGCAAGCTGCCACATGCTGACCAAATTTTCATTTGCCTTTATAATCTGGTCCCATGGCCTATATGTTGGCGTGATTATGAAACCCAAATAATTGAGTGTCCAAAAAATTGGTTGGCTACTGTAGTCAGCCAGTAGGTACACTTGACTGAAGCTGCTGCTTACAATGTTCACTGTGCTCATTCCCTTCCCCAGGGAGTGTGCGAGGTGGAGAAGCGAGCGAGGGATCTCAGTGGCTGTGTGGCAATGAGTATTTGCCAAGGCACCGTGTCCGGGGAAAGCCCCGTTCCCTCAGCCCAGACATGCATAGGAGCACCCCATTACCCAGTCGTAGACAGGAATCTTAGAGCCCTCTTCAGCCGGCACAGGTCGGTAAAAGGACGGACTGAAGCCCTGCACTGGCAGGCACGGCATCATGGACTGGAATGGAGCTGCTGCAAGGGTCCCCAGAAGAAACTATCTATCAGCACCAGTTGAGAATGGGCAGGGTAGGGAGAGAGAAAGAGAGAGCGAGATAACAGAGAGAAAAAGACGGCAACAGCTTTGTGCATGGCCGCGCCAGGAGGGAGAGGCAGTGCGCTGCTGACAGACGTGTTGGCGTCCCCCTAACGGCTGACGAGTTTCCTCCGGGCTGCTGTGCCCAACCAGGGGTGTGTTGGGAGAGGAAGGGAAGCAGGGGGGGGTGCAGGGGGTTGCTTGCTTCCCCCCACTGCGTCCCGTGAAAGCATGCACGCACCTTGGTGATGGGTCCTGCCCGCGAGAAGGTCTTGGGCTTGAAGGGCGTCATGGACTGGCTGACGCCCTCGGCCAGAATGAACTGTTCGCGCAGCTCCAGGTTGGTGCGCCCCTTGGCTGGTGGTGGTGGTACGTGACGGTGGTGGTGGTGGTGGGAAGGGGTGCAGCAGCAGGAGGGGGCACACGCGCATGCGTCCAACAGACGGGTCAGCCACGTGCACACACACATACACACCACACGCAGGGGAGCACATGGTACAACACACGCTCACCACCGACCGAGCCACATACAGACAACGAACCACAGCAGGCATAACCAACCCCCCACCATGCACGGGAACACTCGGCCGGCGGAAACAATGACAACGAGCTTGGCTGGTGCGTTTCTGACACGCCGACACTGACTGCCTCGATGTCCAAATTGACTTCAACATATTATGGTGTGGACTTCCAGCTCATTTAAATTAGTGAGCAAGATGTGTGCTACTGATGCTTAGAATGATGACAGAATAAAACAAAGGAAATGAGGGTACTGCCACATCATAATGCTGTGGGCCAAGACTCACAAGATCACTAACACAGCTGCCATGCCAGTTGCCTTTCAAGCTGTGCAACAAGCATAACAATGAGAAATCCAAATAACATACAAGTAGATTACATTAAGATGAAATTTGTCATCTTGAATTTCATGATAAACTGGACTGTTCTCGAAAACTTCACTCAGTTTCATCAACCTAAACATCACTTCAGATGTACAGTTTACATTTATTTTCCAAGCTCCCTTTAAAGCGTTGACTGAATTTGCATTTTTTTTGACGTGGTACGCTGCTCATTTCTCTTTGTTTCTTGTAAACACACTGTACAAATCTGATTACAATCACCACATCGCAGGTAAACAAAGGCAGAGCTTGTTGGCAAAGCCCCATGGATGTCCACCACACCCAAAGAATAAGCCTGCTTCACACACTGTACAATGTTCATAGATCCACAGCAACTTACATAGTATGCATCTTGATGCATGTGAGCCTTGTGGCATGCCATGGAAGTGGGATGTGGCACAGAGCTTTAATTTGGTTAGGAGATATTATGTACAGCGGCTTATCACTGTTGGACGTGCACTACCAATGCTTCGAACTAGAACAGTTGAGTGACATGGCGCAGCCTGTTGCCAAGGGGAGGAAATGTGCAAGAGACCATTCCTATTAATGTTACATGCTTGCTTAACATTATGGTGAACATCCAGGAAGCTGGTGCCGTGTCGTCTTACACCATGGCAAACATCTCACAGAGCTGAAAGCCTGCAGCGAGATATGAACATTATGCCACTTCTAAAAGGGCAACCTTAAAATAAAATTTACAGCATGTTCATGCAGGAAAAATTCCAGTTAACCTTTACAATCAAACAAACAATTTAAACTACCGTATTTGTACGAACATAGGTCGACCTTCTTTTTTTCGGAACTGTTACCCATAGTGTGCTATCAATCTATATTTGTGACCAAAGAAACTTGACAAGCTGACATAGCTAGGGAACAAAGCTAGCAAAAGTACCAAGTTAGCAGAGTTCCTGGTGGCGCCTGCTGTAAAGCCAGCCTGAAGATTACGAAGAGTGGCTTTAAGTGCTGCATATCCAACACACTCAACGGCACCAAGGACAATGTTGTTTGGTATGCCAAGGATGCCTGTGAAGCATCCGACGAGGATGCCACTAGTGGTATCGACTAGCGAGATTTAGTAGCCGAACTTGCGGTAAATGAAGATGTGTCATGTTCAAAGTTCTTCGATTTTTCTGAAAAAGTTATGGTCAATCTATATTTGACTCATAATTTTTCATCTTTCGGAGGAGAGTTCTATATATAAGGGTAAACCTATATACGTGTTCGACCTATTTTGAAGTAAATACGGTAGTCTGCCTGTAAAAGGTAAAACCAATACAGCTGCACTGCATGTGTTCCAAGCTTTAAATACAGATATATATATATATATATATATATATATATATATATATATATATATACACACACACACACACACACACATACAAGATATCTCACACAGGAGACATACTCTGGACACTACAGCTAATAGTCTTTTGTGCAAGCCAGAAAAAAAAGAACTGAAGAAAGAAAGTCTTTTAGCACATTATAACAGAGTCGGGAGTGAAACCCAACACTGATGCAGGTGAGATGTTTGCCCATAAGGTTGCAGGCTCGAGATAGGGCAGGGGTGGTCAAACAGATGTGTTCAAAGAGTCATAAAAAGGCTGACCATGCATTGCTCAAGAGTTGCAGCAAAACGCAGGAGTTTTTGCCCTTAATGACATTGGCTGCATCTCTACTATTTGAGCTTCCAGCGAAGAAACACCGATTGGGGAATGGCAGAAGCAAAAGACTGCGAAAGTTGCCTCATTTGATGTATGCTAGCAGACTATTGCATGTAGTAGCAGGTGACTTGCTGCTTGATCAGGCCTGCCACCTGACCAAGAAACCAGTCGCGAGTCACAAGCACACCAAAGAAAAACTATGTGCTGCTCCCGGGTCAGTTTGGCCACCCCTGAGATAAAGAATTCCGTGGAGTGATAGAGAGACAGAGAAGGAAAGGGGCCGGACAGTAGTACGGTCAGCATGCACAGAAGGCATGCGACGAGCATGCTCAGGCAGGCCCCCTTATGTACAACGCATTCCAAATCCCAGCAAGGCACAGCCGCGCGCGAAGAGGGGGTTAGGGATAAGTGGGCGCCATTTGCACTGCAAACTGTTTGGACTGGCTGCGTCGGTACTGCTCGATTATTAGCCGTGTTAGCAACAATGCTTCTTCTCTCCCTCCTGCCACAGAAGAGAACAAAAAAAAGAAAGAGAAGAGAAAAAAACGTGGCAGGGAAAGCACCGCTCCTTGTTAATAATGAAAGAAAAGAAGATGGAGAGACAAAGCTTTTCGGCTTGTAGTCGCAGCTTGGCATAATATGGAGCACAGGCGCACTGCCTTGGCCCCCCGCTTACCTCGGCAGGGATCGTTCTTGACGAGGAATTCGTCGAGGGCCACCCAGCCGCCACCTACACGCACCATGACTGTGCTACGCAGGATGCGCACCAGGCGCAGCTTCTGAGATTCACCAAACTGAAAGCGACCGACAATGTTAGGTTGAGTGGAGGCCACAAAACCAGCCTCTGCTAGAAAAAAAGCCAACCATGACAGTACAGGGTAAGTTCATGATTGTGAACTCTAACATAAACCAAGCTCTAACTAAATATCAATGTATGTGCGACACTTTTCAAATAACAAAAAGGACTCTTAGTCTGACAGGTGCTTAAGATTTACAAAATGCTGGAGGTGTCAATGGAAGTGTACAGCTGGTGATGTCTAATGGCACCGTGTTAGACTATGCTACATTAGAAATGTTCTTGAGCTGTAGGACACTTCACATAAATGGGGGAAAAGGAAAAGGTAATGAATATCCTCGCCTAATATGTTTTTGACAACACTTTTACACGAGGCTGAGTAGGTCAATGTTATTCCTTGAAGAAAGAGTCCTGCAACGTTTAGCTGAACACAGCACAACAAGATGTCACCCTCAGTACTGTTCCTCCGATATTTTCAGTATCTGACTACAATTCATAAATGGTAAGGTTGAAACACTAAGAATGGTGCACATGCCATAAATATGAAAGCAGAATGCTATCTGCATTATACAGGAAGTAATCTTGTAGAGAGAACAATGCCACTTATGAAAAACTATATGGGCTCAAAGGCAGATTACTATGAATTTTCTAATTCCCATTGTTCCCTGCTTGCAAATGTTAACATTAAGGACATATCTCTCAAGCACACTCAATCTTGCTCTCAGTCATGAACACTTACCCGGTATTTTCCCTCGCCCACTTGGAACACTTTGAAGCGGTGGACGCAGGTGCACTTGGCAACCTGTCGCTGAACTTCATCCTGGATTTTCTCGGCCTCTGTAAGGGGCTTGTTCTGCAAGCCGATGGGCATCACACATATTAGTGATGGTAGCCAAGTCCCAATCAATCGGCAAGCACCATCAATGACTGATCTACGTTGAGATGTTAGTGACCAAGTCATGCTACAGAACATTCCCCCGGATCTGCATAGTCCCCAATGTCTACGCTAGGACTCAATGCAGCAGACTACAGACCCATGAACACAGCTAGCTGTATGGCAAGCTCATAACAGTGCAGTGAGTACAGTTAGCACGTCGAGTTGGCACTCACCTGCTTCGCACCATGAACCAAGCACTGCAGCACAGGTTGTGTTTAGTGTTTGTTGAGACAGAGAAGAGACAAAAGCCATGTTAGAAAGGTTAGCACCAAGCTTGCAAGTTTACAACTGAGCACTAAATCACCCAGGCATCATCGCAAGGCTACTAGTACAGCCATTAGAGAGCCTAGCATTGAGCTGTTAGCAACGTAGACTCACATCTCGATCAGGACGAAGGGTGTCAATGTACTCCTTATGGTCAATGTAACCATCGCCGTTTCGGTCAAAGATGTCGGCAACCCTTTCCATCTCGAGTCTGCTCGTCGGGAATTCTGCAACAAGCATCACACACCAGAATGTTGGGGCTACATGTAGACGAACCATTAAAAGCAGGAAGCAGGTTACATGATGTCCATCAGGACGCCTACACTGCACTAATACGAAAGAAAGCATCGTGTTTGCGTCCAAACAATGATTCCTCCAAACATGCAAGAAAGGATGCCCCAGCCACTGCTATTTTCTACATAATCGGCGTGTTAAAGATTCTCTTTATGAAACTTTTTATTTTCCCACAGAAACAAGAACATTACCAGCTTTAAATGCAAATCTGGTGTTTCCTTTCATTTTAGTGCACAGTATCAGAACAGACCACTGATCTCAATAACGTTGACAAAACATTGCTATACTCGCAGACAACTTTCCTTCGCTATGAAGCGAAAGCTATGGGGGTGTAGCTTCTGCACATGACTGTATTCATAAGCAATGTAGTCCGGGCGAGCTCAGCACTGGTTTCGGTTTCTCCGACCTCATACAAATTCTTTACTTTAGTGAAGGCAGAGACGGAGACAATTAACCTGGCATGAATCAATCTATGTTTACACATTCGATATGTACCGAGTTCTGAACAGCATGCAATGCAGCTTGCATCAAAGCCCCAAAGCAGCCATACAACCATGGTGTCGAATGGGACTTGGATGCACAACCAATGCTGTTGTCGGTAGAGTTGGCGCTGCAGTCAGCTTGCTCACTGGTTTGTACATGCCGACGGTTGCAACGGTTTGAACCATGCCAATGATTGAAATTTCCAGATGGGTTCATTTGGTTTCCATGCAGATGCTGCAAACACTTGTTTTGTGTGCTTCGACAGTCTTTTGTCGCTGAAGTTGAACAATGGCCTTTCACGGGAGTTAATTGGCAGGACAGCAAGCGACGAACACTCACCAGAAGACACCGGCGCTATTGCGTCTTTGAGGAATGCGTAAAATAAGCGACAGTCTTATGTGTGCAAAAACTCAAAAGGGCAAACTAAAAAAAATGTGACAGGGATAAGAGCAGGCAAAACAAAAGGGAAAATGTATTTGCATAATATATACAGAAAGAAGCTGAGATGGCAGAACAATAGCCATACAAGCGCCCCCCTTCTTCAATCGTCGTCTTCATTTCCTTGCAGGTGCCGTCTCCAATGTACAGGAATTGCTTTTTTATGCTTGTAACATATGACCCCTGCTGTAAGGGCGGTGCCTCGGCGCTTAGGGAAGGGAAGGGTTGTTGTCGAAGTAGGGATTCAAACGGGCGAGGCACAATATCACTAGGTAGAACAGACAATGACAAGCTACTGTTCACCGGGGCGATCTCGTATGTGGCTTCACAGGGCTGGTGGAGAACATTATAGGGGCCAGAGTACAGAGACAGAAGCTTCGAAGACAGGCTCAAGTGGCGGGACAGCGTCCAAAGAAGAACCAAAGAGCCTGGAGAGAAGTAAACGGATCTGTAGTGGCTGTCATAGCGGGCCTTTTGGGATATCTGCGAGGCAGAGAGATGATCCCATGCAATCTGGTGAAGTGTTTGAGCCCGAGCAGCAGCACTGCAGGCATAGTCTTGTAGGGACGTAGGTAGCCGATGGCAGGAGAGTCCTAAAGGGCAGTGTTGCGTGGCAGACAAACAACAAGTTGAAGAAAGAAAAGCCGGCGATGTCGTGGCGGGATGGGTTGTATGTGAATGTCACAAAAGGCAAAGTGCTGTCCCCGTCATGATGATCATGATCAGAGAGCATAGTGGTCAGCATGAGATTAGGACTCTCGTTATGTCCCTTTATTTACAGACAGTAGGCTGTGGTTAACATGTGATGCGTAGAACACGAACGACCGCGATCAGTCTGCAGCTGTCATGAAGGGTCATGGTGGAGAATGACATCGTGAAGCAGAAAGTCCACGATGTCAGTGGCACAGCTTGGCAGCAGTGTCCGGGTGACAGCATATCGTGTGGTGTAGTCAGCAGTTATGGCAATCCACTTGTTCCCCGTAAATGGAGTCGGAAATGGTCCAACCAGTGTGGGGGTTCCACTCTGCGTGCGGCTAGGGCTGAAGGCGAGCTCCGGATCTAGCCCCACGCAGTCGCTTCGTGGTACTCCCAACCCGTAGCGCGGGAATCGTGGCTACGTCGGGTTCGGACGAATAAGGCAACCAGCGGTGTCAACGGTAACAACGTTTATTGCTATTAGCAATAGCGAACACTCGCAGAGGGACGTCCTCTCAGTAATAGTAGTAAAAAGGCTTGCCTTGTTGTCTGGGTGGGTCAGACAAACGAGGTCACTCACAGGATGCGGCAGGTGCTGTCGTCCAGGCGGTCCAAGGTGTCGGCGTCCCAAGAGAGCGAGTCTCCCCCGGTGGCGCCCTTTTATGCTTTTTTACCTTTTTGAGAGGGGAAGTCCTCCTCGCCCACCGGATACGGTTCCCTTTCCCGTGCCGCGTAGGGGAAGAGGGGTACGCGCGTCATCAGAGCGACGGAGAAAGGGAGGGCTCGTAGTGACTCTCTCCCATGTCTACGCCGGCCCGACCCGTCGCCACGTGCGAACGGGACGCCGCGGGTACGCGGGAGGAAATGGAGGCGGGTGCTCCCCACACCAGATAGAGGCCCATGCGGTAGAATGAGATAGTTGGGATCTTGATAGGCTGGAGTGGACCAGCGGGCAACAAGGATAGGCGCTTGTGGTGCTGACAGGACTCGCAAGCAGCAACATATCGAAATACAGAACAGTAAAGGCCTGGCCAGAAAAACCGACGCCACACCTGGTCGTATGTACGAAACACTCTGAGATGTCCAGCAGTTGTGGCATCGCATAGCTGTTGGAGCACCGTGGAATGCAGAGATGTAGGAAGTACAAGCAGAGTCTGAGCCGTCGGAGTTAGTATTGCATCACTAGAGAATACCACCTCAGAGCACAAACAGGTGAAGAGATGGGTTGGAGTGGTGAGAGTGCAGACGGTGGATAATGCAGTGCAAGTCCGCATCATTGACCTGTGCGTTCTGGATATCATTAAGGTCAGAGATGGCAAGGACACACGTGTCGGCGTCATGGACAGCGATGTCGGAAGGATCCACGGGATGATGGGAGAGGCAGTCGGAATCCTAGTGCATTCAGCCGGACTTGTAAATGACATCAAAGGTATACTTCTGAAGCTTCAATGCCTAGTGACAAGTTATCCAGTGGGGTCTTTAAGGGAGGACAACCAGCATAGTGCATGGTGGTCTGTGATGACCGAGAACATGTGGCCAAACAAGTATGGTCAAAATTTTGCGACTGCCCAAACTAGAGCGAGGCATTCCCGTTCAGTGATACGAAAACTTGTGCTCTGAAGGGGAGAGGAATCGAGTGGCATAGGCAATGATGCAGTCTTGTCTTTGTTGCATCTGGACGAGAACAGCGCCGATGCTGTGTCGGCTGGCGTCGGTGTGAAATTCAGTGGCCGCAGACTGGTCAAAATGGGCCAAGATGGGTGGGGTGAAAACAAATAGTGAGTGTGAGAAAGGCATCAGGTTGTTCAGGACCCTATGAAAACGGTATGTCCTTCCTCAGGAGTTGCGTTACAGGACGGGCAATGTCGGCGAAATTCTTGACGAAGCGACGAAGATCAGAACAGAGGCCGACAAAGCTCCGGACATCTTTGACCGAATGTGGTACTGGAAAATTCTTGACCACACGAATTTCGCTGGCATCAGACTGCACGCCACGAGCACTGACAAAGGGACCTAGCGCAGTGATTTCATGACAGCCAAAACTGCATTTTTATTATTTAAGCTGAAGGGCAGCTGCCGACAGGCGTGTAAGAGAACTGCCCGCAGGTGTGTAAGGTGGCTCTCAAATGTCGGTGAAAAAAACAATATCTAGGTAACAAAGGCACGCAGACCATTTGTAGCCGTGGAGGAGAGAGTGCACCATCCTTTCAAATGTTCCTGGGGGATTACAGAAGCCAAAGGGCATCACTTTAAATTGATGAAGTCGATCCAGTGTAACCAGTGTGGCCTTTTCCCGGTCCAGGTCACCTACAAAAATCTCCCAGTATCCTGACCGTAGGTCAATGGATGAGAAGTAGGTAGACTCGCGGAAACAGTCGAAAGCAACATCGATTCGCAGCAGAGGGTAGATGTCCTTTCATGTGACTTGTTCAAGTGACGACAGTCTACGTAGAAGAGCTACCGTCCTTTTTTACTAGCATGAACAGTTATGCCCAGGGATTGCAGGAACGTTCAATGACGTTTTTCGTGAGCATTGCTTCGACCTCGTGCTGAATCACTTGTGGTTCAGCATGGGACAAATAATAAGGACGTCGTCTGATGGGGCTAGCATCTCCAGTATGGAGATGCTAATATGCGAAAATAACTTCTAACAATACAATAAAATAACAGTAGCTGACTGGTGAATTACTAATTGTTTCAAATAAGGCGCTGTAAAAAATTTAAAAAAAAATATTGTTTTCTATTTCCCACATAAAAAAATAAACAAACTGCGGGACTACTTGCAGTAGCAGTGAAAGAGGTGTACTTTGGTTCCGTAGCCTTACCTTCATAGCTAAGAAAGGTTGTCTGTGACTATAGTAGTACATCCACGAAGAAAAAGAGATAAAGTGAAAAGACAACTTGTGGGGATGCGCGACTCTCTCGCGTCCCCTGATACGTTTTTCCCGCATGGCGCGTTTCCTGTAATCCGGCTTCGCCGCGTGGCCTGCATGATGCCCGCGGCAGTCGATGTGGTTGGGGCGCAGTGCGAGAAATGGCGCGAGTGTTGCGTTGCTAACGCTGCCTCACGGCAGGGTTACTTGGGGGCGCAGGGGAGGATGGGCTGTCTCTTTCCCGGCGAGTCGGCGAACAGCGCGGACATTCCGCGCGCGGCGGGCTGTCTCTTCCCCGGAGGGTCGGCGAACGGCGTGGACATCCCGCGCGCCGCCGACCCATGCTTCTGCGAGACCGCCTCGCGTGGCCGCCTTGGAATGCGCCACCATTCGCGTGACAGTATGCGCGAACGACCAGGCGTTGGGATCCAGCATGGGGCGAACATATTCGCTCGTTTTCCGGTCGCGGTGAGTCGGACTTCTAGATTTGTCGCGCGCCCATCGGCATGTTTTGTGGATAGCAACTCTGCTAGCAGGCATTGATCTATGAAAGGTGCAATAAATGCCCTTGTGATTGTTTGCACTACTGTGTTGTCGTTCCTTTGTCCCAAGAGCATGGGTGTGAGAGACCCCACATCTGGCGCCCAACGTGGGGCTCTTGGGACATCGGACGATAGCTTTAACAGTTTTGCTTCGTTCGAGACCTTTGTTTGAACCGAAGCGTAGGCCTAGCGTGAATTTTGATCGCTAGCGTCGGCGGCGTGCTTTCTTGAGCGAGGTGATGGTGGCTGTAGTGTGTTTGAACATGTCAACATGCTAAGCCTTTTCGCAAGTGTTTTTTTAATGACATGCGTCAGTACGAGAGCCACGTGGTCTGCATCCTGGGAGAGCGAGGCTGAGCGCCCGCGGAGCTGTGGCAAGCCTGAAGCGAGTGAGTACGGAAGCCTCGTGGGTGGTCCGAATTTCTTATGTAAATAGCTTCTTCTATCTCTTTGACTGATGAAGTCGCGGCTCTGGGAGCCGGGTGGCCGCGGGCCACAGGTGCCACTACGGGCTGACTGGTATTGCGGCCTGGCACCGGGCGCTCCGACACCGTCTGGGACGGTGGGCGCCGTCAACTCGGATGCTGTGTGCACCGAGCGGAGTAGGACCACCTCACAGAGCTGACGTCTCCTCGCGGCTGCCTGTTTTGCACTCATTTTGGGTGTTGTTTTTGGATGCCGGTTGTTGTCAGGGTAGCGACGCTTTAGGCCTAAGGCTTTACGAAGCTGCCTGTCGCACGTGGAGGGACACAACCTGGTGGACCGTGGCGTTGAGGGGTTGCAATTTGCTTCCCTCATTCTATTTTGCCTCGCACGAATTGAAATTACTCGTTCGACTCAGGGAAGCGAGCTTCGTTCACGTGAACTTAGTATCTGAGTAGCTGCCCGATCTTTTGCTAGCCGAGTTGAACGTCGTACCACGTGGGCAATGCGCATGCAGAATTCCTCTCCCTTGCACTACTTTAGTGTTTGCCGAGTGTGTTGAGTGTACGCAGCGTGATTGGAGTCACCCCTGGCTTGCTGTCACCTGCACATCGTCTGCGCTACTGCCCCGGACTGCGATCGAGCCACCCCGGGCGATGGTGATGCTGTGGCCAGTTCGGCGCAGCGACTTCGGCGGCGGACAAAAGAGCCGGCGGTCACCGACAGCTACGGCGGCTCTTGCCAGCAGGGCGCGTCGGCACGAGCGACGCTTGCTCGTACCGACTACTGCGTCGTCGTCTCCAGAGTCCTGGCCTGGGATCGTGCCGTCGAGTCCGCAAAGCTGCTGCTGTGACCGGCGGACGCCAGCGGTGTACCGAAGGACAGTCGGCTCGCATGCTATGGACAGCGTGGACATTTCCTCGGCGCGGCCACTGTTTAATGTTCTACCTCGTTCGCGAAGCACAGTTTGATGTTAGACCGTGTCACATGTCTTGCCGGAATATGTAGTGATTTAAGGTTGGGGGTATGTGGGGATGCGCGACTCTCGAGCGTTCCCTGATACGTTTTTCCCGCATGGCGCGTCTCCTGTAATCCGGCTTCGCCGCGTGGCCTGCGTGATGCCCGCGGCGGTCGATGTGGTTGGGGCGCAGTGCGAGAGATGGCGCGAGTGTTGCGTTGCTAACGCCGCCTCACGGCAGGGTTAGTTGGGGGTGCAGGGGAGGACGGGCTGTCTCTTTCCCGGCGGGTCAGCGAACAGCGCGGACATTCCGCGCGCGGCGGGCTGTCTCTTCCCCGGCGGGTCGGTGAACGGCGTGGACATCCCGCGCGCCGCTGACCCATGCTTCTGCGAGACCGCCTCGCGTGGCCGCCTTGGAATGCGCCACCATTTGCGTGACAGTACGCGCGAACGACCAGGCGTTGGGATCCAGCATGGGGCGAACATATTCGCTCGTTTTCTGGTCGCGGTGAGTCGGACTTCTAGATTTGTCGCGCGCCCATCGGCATGTTTTGTGGATAGCAACTTGGCTAGCAGGCATTGATCTATGAAAGGTGCAATAAATGCCCTTGTGATTGTTTGCACTACTGTGTTGTCGTTCCTTTGTCCCAAGAGCACGGGTGTGAGAGACCCCACAAACTTTACCACTTCAGTTTTGTTGTCATGACAAAAAGAAGGTAACATGATTGCATTTGCACAGAAGTGGGCATCTTAGGCACCACTATGTTGTTACATTAGCTACACAAGCTATGCAAAGCCTAAAACACTAAATACAAAAGTTAGCATGTACACGTAAGTCGCAAAGCTCTTAATAGCATTTTGCACATGTACATTTTAAGACTGCTATCTTATAGCATATGCAAAGGTTCTTGCATATGCTGTACTAAGACTCACTGACACCTGAAAGCATGTGATGTTGTGAGACCTACTCGACTTGAGGATTCCTTCAATGAACTCCTCCTTGGTCACTTTCCCATCATTGTCTTTGTCGATTTTGCGGAACAGGTCCATCACACGAGACTTCTTGTTGTTCATCCAGCCAAGGAACTGAAGGCCAAGGATGAAAGACACACACGTCATGAACAAGTGTGAGTACAAGACTTCACTTTTACAGCAAAATCAGCTTGCCACTCACCCTCCTGCGCCACTCGTCAAAGTCGAAGTTCTTGATGCTCTCCAACTGAAAAAATGAAGACACATTAGCACATGTGAGTTTCGTTGTACTACCGTTGTACCAAAAGAAGAAGAAAAACAGAGAGAGCGATATATATATATATATATATATATATATATATATATATATATATATATATATATATAGAGAGAGAGAGAGAGAGAGAGAGAGAGAGAGAGAGAGAGAGAGAGAGAGAGACCTTTGTTGCTATGAGTGCAGTAGACAACATGCTCTTCGTCATGTGCAAAGGTAGAATGCGAGAACTACACTGGGAGGATAGTCGGAGGACAGTTACCACGGATGCTGGGCGCTGCTAATTTTCCCGTAACAAGCTGCCCTCATCAGAGAAGCGCCACAAAGGGAAGAAAGAGTTGTTACTCTGGGGTAGGCTGAGAAGACGCGAAGGGCTCATGGACGTTTCCCGTGAGAAAGCCGCGACGAATTGGTGCCTGCCCTATACCGAGAAGAAGGGGAGAAGACCAGTTAGGAGTAAAAGATCTCCTCTCCTATTCCCACGGTGAGACCCTCTCTCGGCCTTTGCATCCGCTGTCTCTTGGTGGGGGTCAGCGGTCTTATATTCCGTCTGCGACAGTGTTGTTTGTGCTTCTTGAATAGCTGCCGTCATGGTGGGTCGTGACATGTGTGTGAGTGGCTACCTCCAGAAGGGAGGCTTCGAACAGAGGTGTTATAATGGCGGTGCGTAGAGAAAACAAGCTGCTCTGGACCACGGAAACGCAGTGTATCCAGATGCTCACTGCTAAACACTTGACCTTCTGTTTTCTTATACAACAATGTAAATAAGTTATGTACAAGTGCCAGTAAGCCTGTTGGTTTTCAATTTCCCAACTTCTGAGCTTCTGATTTCTTCAAGCCGAAGCCTATTATGCCATGCCACCACATGAAGCCAGGTTCGAGATAACCTAGTGCTGTAGGATCGCATAACATTTTAAGCAGAACATGGCATTGGAGAGCAGGGGTAGGTGAACAGCGAATAGTAGATTTCAAATCAAATATCAAATGGAATCACAATAAAAAACGCAAAAATATATGAATGTCAAATCGAATATCAGGAAGAGTTTCACAAAATTTAATGCTTACAAATTCTGGGCAAGAAAACACTGTCCATACTTTGCTCGGGAGTCTTCTAGCATTGCACAACAAGAATGTAGTAAGCTATCAGAAACTTAGGTACATAAAAATAAAGATAACCTCCAAGTTCTGGCCCCATATGTTAGACTGGTAGAATGCAATGATTGTACAATTCTCTTTTCAATGACAGTGGTAAGCTCCCAGTCAGGATTTGGCAATGCCTACTATATGCACTCCAACCCATTTTTATTCTTCAGTAAATTTTGTTCTGACGAAACATAGCAGGCCGAAAAGAGTGAGTAACAGGCTTTTGTCGAAAAGACAGTGTGAGAAAAATGTGACTTCACGCTCTGCTTGGAAGCTCCACACACTGTACAAGACTGCAAATTCTGTCTGAGATATTCACAGCATTGTATGCTATCTGTGGACTGTTTCTGTTACTAAGCCCGAGGAGTGGTTCACAACCCCTTAAAATGAAAAATATGGCACCGAATAGAAGGAAGCCCGAAAGTTAATATTGCAACCACTAGGCTTAATGACAGCACAATGCGACTACTATGTGTGCGAGTGCATTGGCGTGCGGGAGCGCTTGTTTAAGCCTGCGAGATATTCAAAATGGCGGCGGTGATGGCTTCAATTAATGCTATTTTGGACCTGCAGTCACAGCAGAAAGTCACAAAAACCAGACGGTGAATGGTTTCAGCATCCAAATTTCAGACTGCCTTATACATTGGCTCTATGGGGTGCATGGCGCTGCCGTGACGGTGTCCGAATTATCTGGCATGTCCTAAAAATTGAGTGCCTGAAAAATTGGACGTCCGAAAAATTGGTCGTTGACTGTACTTAAGTTACTGATAGCTTGCTACATTACTGCTATATAATGCTAGGAGACTCCAAAGCATGTGCAGCACTGTACTTCTTTGGCCAAAATTTGTAAGCATTACTCTTTGTGAATAGTTTTCTGATATTAGCGTTAGATTCAATATTTGGGGTGTTTTTCTTGTTTCGATTCATTATTAGATTCAAAATCTACTATTTGGTATTCGCACACCCTGACTAAAAGAGGGTACAATTTTGTTAAGAATGTTCAGTGCTTACCTCCTGCAGGTACTTGAGGTGTTCCAGCAGTCGGCGCTGGCGTTCCATGGCCAGCAGCCAGACGTGCTGCCACTTCTCCACCAGCTCCCGTGCACGGGGGTGTCGGATCTCAGGCTCTGCAGCAGCATGCCCACGCCTGCATACACAGAGACGATGACACAGGCCTGTCAGTTGGGAGCAAGGAATTGCAAAATGTGTGTCCAATAATTCGACTCGCTATCTCTTATAGAAAGACGTGGTTAGAGTTAGCAGTTTAGTGTTTGACGGGTCAAAAAAGAAAAAAAGAAATGGCTGTTAAAATCAGCGCAAAAGCTCCCACTAGCTGTTGGTGGCAGCTGGTGTTGCATCACTACACTCTTTTGCAATGACACCATTGATGTTTACCTGAGCATCATTCTATAGCCACACATGATCTGCATGCAGAAAACTCAATTCTTGCTCAGTTCCGAGGCCTGGGGAATCTTCAAAGGCTGCTATTTATGCTAATCAGCAGTGTAGTAGATGGTGCTGTAAGGATGGACAACATTGTTCATTGACTCACTGATTCAATTTGATCCCACATAGAAACACTGAGGCTACAAGTAATCCTGTAGTGGAGAGCTCTGGGTTAATTTGACCCCATATACAAACATAGTTACATTCTGACTCATTGGTGCGCAGCCATTATGACGGGGAACAGAATCTGCAGCACTCCACTTGGCAGCAGAACTTCATAACATACAAACAAGAGATTCTGCAGGGACTGCAGTCTGTGCTTAGGATACATCTAAGACGCCTCAACGATCCAGAAACTCAATGCGACAGACATCTCAATTCTTGTGCGTGCTTATCCACATTGACTGAAACGGGTAAGTAAGTCATAAAGAGGTGAAGGCATACTACAGCACTCACGTGGGTGTGGATGTCCGAGGCGTACTCTGAGAAGCTGCGTGGGGCGTGCGTCGGTCATGTCGTTGCTGCGACGGGCGGTCCTTGATTCCACCAGCTGCGGCTGAGCCAGCAGCTGGCTGGCGTTTACTGGCAAAGGCCTTAGAGATACGATCCACGTCGGCCTGCCGCTGGGACATGTCGTCCATGAAACGCCGGTGGTCATCGAGAAGGCGTTCTGTGCAGATTTTTGTCACAAGAAAACTTATCAAATGGCTAGTAGACGCACTAAACTAACAGGACATTCACCTTTGGAGCTACTTAGGGTACAAGCTGTCAATCAAACTTTCACATCAGATTTTCTCACAAGAAGAATTTAGCAGTTAGGCGTGCCACATAAAAGCAGCCCTCTTGACTAAAAGCCAAATAGCAGAATTACAAGGCAGAGTCAGAGGTATATTCTCTTTTTAAGACAAACATGTGGGACCTTGGAAAGTTCAGGAGCTCAACAGAATTACAGCGTACACTATAATGCCTTTCATCATCATCATCATCATCATATTTTATGTCCACTGCAGAGCGAAGGCCTCTCCCCGCGATCTTCAATTACCCCTGTCCTGCGTCAGCTGATTCCAACTAGCATCCGCAAATTTCCTAATTTCGCCGCAACACCTAGTCTTCTGTCGTCCTCTACTGTGCTTCCTTCTCTTGGTACCCATTCTGTCACCCTAATGGTCCAACAGTTATCTGCGCATTACATTACCTGCCAGCGCCATTTTTTCTTTTAATGTCTATTGGAATATCCTCTATACCCGTTTGCTCTCTGATCCAAACCACTCTTTCTGTCTCTTAAAGTTATGCCAAGCATTCTTCGTTCCATCAATTTTTGCGGCGTTCTTAATTTGTTCTCAAGTTTCTTTGTCAGTCTCCAAGTCTCTGCCCCATATGTCAGCACCAGTAAAATGCACTGATTGTACTGTATACGTTCCTTTTCAATGATAATGGTAAGCTTCCTGTCAGGAGCTTACGATGCCTGCCCTATGCGATCCAACCCATTTTTATTCTGTGAATTTCCTTCTCATGGTCAGGGTTCCCTGTGATTGACCTCGGTTAACGTACTCTTTCACAGATTCTAGAGGCTGACTGGCGATCCTGAATTCTTGTTCACTTGCCCGGTTATTCATCATTATCTTTGTCTTCAACATATCAATCTTCAGCCCCACTCTTGCACTCTCTCTGTTAAGGTCCTCAATCATTTGTTGTAACTCGTCTGCAGTGTTGCTGAATAGAAGAATGTCATCGGCAAACCTCAAAGTTGCTGAGGTATTCACCGTCTATCCTTACTCCCAAACCTTCCCAGTTTAATAGCTTGAATATTTCTTCCAAGCACACAGTGAATAGCATTGGAGAGGTTGTGTCTCCTTGTCTGACTCCTTTCTTTATAGGTACCTTTCTACTTTTCTTGTGAAGAATTAAGATGGCTGTGGAATCTCTGTAGATATTTTCCAAGGTATTTATGTAAGCGCTCTGTACTCCTTGATTACGCAATGCCTCTATGACTGCTGGTATCTCTACTAAATCAAATGCTTTTTCGTAATCTATGAAAGCCATACAAAGAGGCTTACTGTACTCTGCGGATTTCTCGATAACCTGATTAATGACATGGATGTGATCCATTGTAGAGAATCCTATCCTGAAGCCCGCCTGTTCCCTTGGTTGATTAAAGCCCAGTGTTGCCCTTATCCTATTGAAGATTATTTTGGCAAATATTTTATATAATACTGGGAGTAAGCTAATAGGCCTATAAATTTTCAGCTCTTTAGTGTCTCCCTTATTGTGGATTAGTATAAAATTTGCATTATTCCAGTTTTCTGGGACCTTTTAGTTGATAGACATTTTGTACGGAGAGCCTTGAGTTTTTCAAGCATTATGTCTCCTCCATCTTTGATTAAATAGACTGTTATTCCATCTTCTCCTGCCACTTTTCCCTGTTTCATGTCTTGCAAGGCCCTTCTGACATGATCTCCAATTATAGGAGGAGTTTCTGTATCCTGTTCATTATCATTCCAAATGGTGTTCCCCTGTGTTTTCCGAGTACTGCACAGGTCAGTATAGAATTCTTCCGCTTCATTTATTATACCTTCGAGATTTCTGATGATATTACCCTGCTTATCTTTCAGTGCATACATCTTAGTTTGTCCTATGCCAAGTTTCCTTCTCACCGATTTCAGGCTGCGACCATTTATTACGTTTTTCTCACGTTATAATTTCGGATATCACTTAATTTCGCCTTGTTGATCAGTTTTGACCGTTCCGCGAATCGTCTTCAACCCTTCCCTTTACTTCTAGTTGATAAATTCGACTTCGGCCTGCCATCTGTGAGCCCACTGGTTAGCTCAGATGGTAGAGTGGCAGCGCCGCAAGTCTTTGCCTTTAATGCCTTTAAAGTGGGCTTAATATACTGCTAGAGGACTTGTGTCAGTTGGGTGGGGAGTTCAACACCATGTGCCAATATGAAAAGGAACAAAAGATTTTCTTTTGAAGCTTGTAATTATTTTTGTGTTTGGTCTAAACTGAAGAAAAGAAAAACGGTTTTATGGACCAAATTATTCAAGACACCGATTCTACAGCAAAGAAGAGCAATTGTGGTTCTGATTTTCAAGAATTATTGTTTGAACAGAATTCAAGTGTTTCTGTTCATATTAATGAAGAATGCATATGGCTCCTAGAAGCGAGAGCTAAACATGCAATATTCAATGCGATCTTTAATTTTTTTCGCATCTCACCCAACACAGGTGCAAGCCTATATTTGAAGCTGAAAGGAGAAGTGAACAGAACCTGTTGCTGCCACATCCTCTGGCAGTGGTTGGGCTTCCAAAGTCATGAGGCTGGCCTCGGCTGCCAGCAGCCAGCGCATCAGTTCCTCAAGCAGCTCAAGCACATCGCGCAGCGAGCGCAGGTGCTCGGCCAGCTTCTGCTCACGCTGGCGTGCCCAGAGGGACACCTCTTCCCAGCGTGACTGGATAATGGTCACCCAGTGACGGATGACCGTCACGGCATCTGGGTGGCACCTGGACAGAATCTCCTGGGCTAGCGCTATCGTGCTCTCCTGCAGAATGGCACAACCACCGTGGGATTGAGGTTATCTCCACACAGTCATGGCAAAATTTTATAGCATTAGAATACGTATAGATATGCAACACAGAAGGCAGGTAATGAATTTCCAGCTGCCACGTACATAAATGAACTGCGTGTAGAAGTTTCAATATTTTTGAATGGGCTCATAACAAAGTTTCACTACATTTCCCTTCCCAGCTTGCTACATGGGATAAACAACCCATTACCTTGCAATGCAAGTAACACCAGCGGCAAAGCTTAAGCTGCCGTCATGACTAGAAGTTCTTATGTCAGCTAAAAAACTGAAAATTAAACAAGTTACTGTGCAGGGATGGCGAGACAGTAACGCGAATCTTCGAAGGGATCGGTATAGAGAAGCTGACAAAGGTGGCAACCAAGAAAGCAAATGCTGTCTTGAAAGCCATTCACAAACTGTTGTATTTCCATTTAATTTTGCATAGGTGCTCAAATCAAGCAAGGTGCCTCTCCATCCAGTACCTTGTTGTGCTCCTGTTGCTCCATCTCGCGCATGAATTGCTGGTGCTCCTCCATCTGTTGCCGTGTTGTAGCTTCGTCCTCAGGCAGAGGACCTGCAAAGCGCAGCTTCATTTCTGCATCTGACAGCCACTCCAGCAGCATGTGCACTGCCTTGTGCAGCTGCTCTGCCTGTGAATAGCAAAACAAAAGTTGAAGTTAATTATCACCGCTCAAATGCATTCAACGCGTAACTGCTCTCCAGGTGATTGAGTTGCCTGGACACTCATTTTCCTGAGCAGCATACCTGGAGGTACTGAACCTGAACACTACCTAAGCACCGAGAGATTTGTATCCAGGCAAAGATAAAAACTCGGGAGGTTAAACTCGATGTTACGATTGCTTTGAACAGCCCACTAGTCGCAAAGGAAGGTCAGGAGAATAAAAACTGATCAACAATGCAGGTTGTGCAACTTGCCTGGCGGAGAGCCTCTTCGAGCTTGCGCTGCTTGGTGTCCGAGAGCTTGGAAACAGCTTCCCACTTTGACTCGAGCGATGACATCTGGCTGCGGATGCTGGCCGCATCGTCGGCACTGGCCGTCTTGAGCAGCTCGCTGGCCGTGCGCTGCACTGACTCCAGGTTGGCCGAGCGGCTTTTCAGCTCCGTTTGGAAGCTCTGTGCAAGAATGGAAAAATGTTACGAAAAAGAAATAGACAAATCATAACTGCCTGTGCCAAATATGGCTTGACAAAGCAGAATGGTGCGCTGCTTAGAAAAGAAAACAGGCAGGCACAAAAGACAAAGAAATAAGACAAAGGAAAGAAGGAAGACGGATGACATAAAATCCCTCACAAAATTTTAGTGCGTTGTGAAAGAGTTGACACAACATAGTCAGTGACTCTCTCCTTCGCCGTGCTCCTTGATTTGGAGTGAAAACAGAGAGAGGTGGAAAAGAGAGAGAAAAAGAACATAAAGAAGGAAAGACAGCTTACACAAGACAGGACAGCTTGCTGTAAGAGCAGCTGCTTTGGTTGTAGCTTAAAGCTTGTACACCCTGTTCCAAAATGGATGAAAGTGGCCGCAGTGTCACGTACTCGGTGCTGTTCGACAAGGTTGTTGACCGTGTCGAGGTCTCCGTGCAGCAGCTGGTCTGCTTGCAGGGAGGTCAGGGCGCGGTCCAGCCAGTCGATGAGCGCCTGCACTGCATCCTTGAACTGGCCCGAGAACAGCAGCGCTTCCTCCAACTTGCGTTGCCTACGCAGTGCAAACACCAGCAATGAAAAGGAGAGCTGTGGTAACTGGCTCGTGACAACCTGGTTGCTTTTCTAGGATGCTCCGCATATCCAGTAGAACCTCGTTCATGTATTTTGGAAAAAAACGTGAGAAAAACAAACTAACCGGGAAAACGTATGTTCCAAAGTAAGTAAAACAATTTACTGCCGCAACTATTCTTGACGTTTACGTAATGCGAAGTGTCGCGCGAATCGTTGCGGCACAAGACGCCAACGCGCTTCGACCTGGTGGTGCTCTGGTGGCCGGAGCACCACCACCGCGTTTTGTTGTTTTTCTATTGTGTGGTGCTTGAAGAGGGCGATGGGAAACCGAAATGAAATCGAGCTGGTGGGCAATGCCGGATACTGCCGAAGCGAAATGTGATGCCCACATCGTGCCGCCTGCAGCAGGAAACGGTGGTGCGTTTGGATTATTAGCTACTAAAAGAGTGAAGTACATTACCAATGGCACTACGCATCCCGCACTGTACAACAGATAGGTGAAGATGCTAATCGCAACAGATTTGGCGGCGATAGCTCTGAATGTGACGTGTGACGATCCGGGCGGAGATTTGCTGGTACCGGAATAAGAAACTGTGCATGCTGTCATTTTCACGTGAGTCGGGCGGCTACATACCATTCTCGATCACGTGCGCATCGCGCATTTCCTTGTTCAGTGGGATCTAGCGGCTGTAAAATGTACATGATCGCAGTCTGCAGCAGGGAATGGCCAGTGCGTTTCGATTATCGCCTATAAGAAGCGTGCGCTACACTTCCAATGGCACCAAGCGCTGTGAAACAGATAGGCGAAGATGCTTATCGGAATAGAATTGGCGGTGATAGCTGTGAATGCCGTGTGTGACCCCGGAGAAGATTTGCTGGTACCGAAATGAGAAACTGAGTGTGCGTCTGCATTTTCACGTGAGACCGGCGGGCAAGTATTGCAGTGTAGCTGCCATGGCAGGCAGCTATATGCTGTTCTCGACTGCGTGTGCATCACACATTTTCTTGTTTATGTGGGATCTAATGGCCTAAGGACGTATCATATGATTGGAGTTTGACGATGTACTGAACGCTGGTGCCAAAAAATGGTGTTATGCAAGAACGTATGAACAGGTAAAAAATGAGCATAACTCTATTGGGTCATATTTTGTATTCTCAATTCTGAATGTTCCCATTGGGAAAACATACTTAATGGCAACGTATCAACGAGGTTCCACTGTATTTAGCATCTTTTTCTCATTCCAGTTGCTGTTCACTGTTCTCAACGAGTTTCTAACCTCTCAAGGGGGGACATGGCAATGAAATGGCATGAAGGCGTGATTTGTTATGCTGATATCGTAACTGAAATCAGTTTGGTGCGACCTATTATAGTTTTCGAGTTACAATTCACAGCCTTTAATGGTCATTTCCAAGTTAATTAATTACGTAGAAGTTCCCCAAGATTTTCACATCCGCATGTTCACAAAGGCCCATTATGTGCACTAAAGCTATTGGATTATTTTTCAAATGCCAAAATGAGCATAAAAATATTTTTTTATGCTTTCCTATGCATATTGTCTTACTAACAACTTTTGCAAAAAAAAAAAGCATTACATTTTTTTATGAGGTACAGTTAAAAACAGACAGCTTTGCTGCACTCATCAATTTTTCAGGATCTAAGTGCAAAAGACAGAATGATTTCGTCTTCATTCGTTGTGAACTGGCACTGGGATGACTGAAAGCAACTGCAAAAAAAAAAAAAAAGAAAAGAAAAGAAAAGAAGAATGAAAGCTGAGAAAACGGAGCTCAAAGTTTCATTTGTTGTAAACATTTAAATGTTTATTTTTAGCGCCTAAAATTCGCCTGGGATGTAGCCCTTTGCCTGTGGGGACACATTTTCTTTACATTTTGATGTAGTTTTTCGTGTTCTTGCAGCAGTTTCGCGAGTTTCGTGCACGTTAGCTGCCTTTTTGGTCATCGTGCATCTATCCGCCGTGAAGAGACAAATGATAGCGCATTCAAAACGTCCGCTCGTCCCTTATTGCGCAACCCTTTATTAGTGAAGTTGGAGCTGAAATCCGCAGTTGAATACTTGACGCGAAAACCTCGGCTCCGCCGATGTCGCGTTGCCGTCAAGACCACACAATGACGTAATGTCACCATCACTCGCGGTCGCGCCTTCACAGTCGCTCGCGGTCGCACCTTCACCATCACTCACGGATACGCCATCATCGTTGCTCACAGTCGCGCCTCTTCACCGTTGCTCGTGGTTGCGGCGTCAATATAGCCCACGGTCGCGTAGGTGTTCTGTGGTCGCATCGTCAGCACTGCACGCGGGCACGCTTTCCCAGTCACCCACGTGCGCCGGTCGTGCCTCGTCAACAAGCTAGGCGGCATCTGCTTCTACGAGTAGTTTTCTCTCTTTTCCATGCCTTTCGTGGTCCTCTGTACACGTGGGCCATTCGGAACTTCCTTCCTTTGGGGCTCATCACAGAAAAGGTGCAAAAGCTGCCACGATCGTCAATCACGTTGATAGGAACACGCAGCTCACTGCTGTGCAAATGCGCGCGAGAGAGGTTCGTCAGCAATTCAAATCTACAACAGCGAATAGGAGCATGCCCTGTGCCCCACGTGACTGCTGCGCCCAATCGCAACGCCGCATTTGTATTTTGTTTCGCTTGCATTTGCTGTTTTATTTTTCGGTGGAGAAATGCGTCGCTCAGGCTATCCTTAGCTCCAATCTCTCCTCTTTACGATGATACCAGGATGGTGGCGCTGCATCAGCGGATAGCCGGGCGGTCTGCGATGTGACGGGGCCTTGTGAAGCCCAATTTTTTAGCAATTTTTGATTATAGCAATCTACGAAAGTGCTGTTTTCTTGATTTCTACCACGTAGTTTGTTATAATATTTCACCACGAGGTAAATAAAGGTCCGTCGATTGCGAAAAGAAATAAATCAGAAAATTGAAAATTTTGACAATTTGACCACTTCAATTGCCGCGTCCCCCCTTAAGCAAAGAGTGAACGCTAACCTTCCGGGCACTTTCTAGCTCTGATAACGTACTCCATAATATTCTGCCATCTTTCATTATGTTGGTCTTGCTTCCTATTCTCTCACGCTACCGCCACCGTATCTTTGAATTTTTGGTACTCTTAATTACCGAACTTTTCAAAGAGTACTTCAGACAGAATACAACTTGGCCCGATAAAGAAGCCGTGTGCTATTGAGCAATCAAACAGGCGAATCCCTCAGTGTTTATGGTGGCACAGCTGGGCATGCATACCTGTCCACCGACTTGTTGCAAAGGGCATTCCACTTGGCCTTGAGCTCATCGCTCATGCGCTGCAGCACTGGCTGATCCGCCTTGGGGCAGCGCTCACGCAGAAGCCGCCCCTGGCGCAAGCAGGCATCGTACGCCGGCTGCTTGGCCCCCAGGGTGCGTTGGAACTCCCGGTGCCGTGCCAGCAGGCGCCGAATCTTCTCGGGGTCATTGCCTGCCGGCGGCTGCTCGTCAAGGCTCTGGTCCGCCTCTGTCAACCATCGGTCGAGTTCAGTCCACGCATCATGGAACTGCAACAATACCACAAACACCTGTCTGATCACAGTAGCATGGACACAGAAAGCGCAGACAATTTAGAAAGCACGTTCTGCAGCTGAAGTAAGTTTTTCTATTTTACATGTTAAGCTTTTACAGACTTCATGATCAGGGCAAGGCACAGAAACAAACACTAGATATAGCGCAAATATATCAGTTCACCGTCTCTTGCAAAATACGGCGTATACTCGCATAATAATCACGCCCCCAACTTTGCTCCTGTTTAGTCCCACGATCAAATGGCCTTGCTGCAGCTTTTGTAGAGACAAGAACGTTTCACTCTCACACATGCGTTTAAATCTAGTGCACTTAATCTCGATGTACGTCACTGTGTAGGAAATATTTAATAATGATGCAATACGAGAAATGACGAAATCAAGTAAACGAAATTCTACAGCTACATTATGTAGGCTGCACATCCACACTAGCAGCTGCGGTGGCACACCGGCAGGGGTGGTGGGTTTAATGACCGAGAAGCTGGTGGCGAAGCCACGAGGAGAGAACACTGGCGGAAGCATGCAGTAAGAACAGGCTGCGCATCATCACGATTGCTTGGGACCTTATGGAAAGAGTGACTGCGATAATGCTTAGCCTGCTCCTAGCGCATGCTTGCCACCAGTGCCAGTGCACCGGCATCTCGCAGACTCGTAGACAAAAGAAAAAAAAAACCAATTGGCTCTCTGTAATAGCAACTTTATGCAGTTGACAGACTTCATACTCTGACTGAAGAGTCAAAGTGAAGAAGGGGGGGTGGGGGGGGGTGGCACTTGGTCAGCATAGTTGGGTGTACAGTAAAACCTCGTTAAACCGTACCCGCTTAAACAGTAGTTTCGTTTTAAAAGTAGTAAAGCCAAATCCCCGACTCAGCGGCCATTGAACATAATGTGTTTCATATCCGCATAAACCGTACCAGCTTACTGCGTACACATCGGTTAAAACGTAGCGTTTGAACTTTTCGTCGCGCAAACACGGCGCTGCGCCGTCTCCATCGGGCGGCCCGGCAGAACACGCCTCAGAGATCGGAACAACGGCCTCCAAGCGCCCTGTGCATTTGCGTGTGAAGCCACATCAACATCAACATCATTTCGACGCGGTGCCAGAGAACGTTATGGCGTCGTGCAAGCGAAGACTCGCGTCATTCCGAAGCTTGGAGAAAAAAGACGCCGGGTGCTCAGCATAGAAGAAAAATTAGACATCGTCCGTGCTATCGAACGTGACACGAAGAAGTCGGCGCTGACACGCAACAGGGATCTGCTGTTGACTACAGTGTGTGGCATTTGGAATGCGAAGAAGTTGCTCGGCAGCGCTGCTGCGACCGCGAAGATATGTCGGCTCTAGGAGGTGTTGGTCGGCTACGAGGTTCGACTTTTCGCCATCGTTGCCTCTGTTGTTGCCGAAGTGTCGACTAGCGACAGTGACGAGGACGACACGGAAAGCAATAGCAGGGGCGATTCAGGCCCGAGAGTGGCATAAGCTGCGCGTTGCGTCAGCCTCATGAATGCAATCGTCGCGACAGCAATAGGGGCGCGATAACGTAACTCTATTCCAAATGAAAATTATTCCAAACTCCGGCACCCGTAATGAAAAAGGCGCCCCCGGGACTTCTGCAGCACTACTGCGCACGTGCACGGTGAATACGTAACGCCAACGAGGAATCTGCCATGCGAGTGTTTGCCGAGAAGAGGGGGCTGGCTGAAAAGCTGGCATGCAGCTTCAGTAAGTTTGAGGCTGCTGTCGTCGGCATGCTAGGCCGCCGCAGCATCAAACGAAAATAACGCTTTTGTCGCGCGAAGTGAATAAATACTGCATGTTTTTCCCCTTTCATCGCACTCTCTCAGAGTTCCGTTTTCGACAGGTAAGTGGGCGATCTCATGCTATTCGGTTAAACAGTACTACCGTTTAGTACGTACCTTTCCCGAGCTCCGGCCAACTACGGTTTAACGAGGTTTCACTGTAGTGTCGAATTCGCGTGTCTGTTGCTCGCTTTGCTGCCCGCCTTTGGTTTCGCTGTGTGCAATGGGCTCCAAGTCTAGTTATATGCCTACTGTGGAATAGAGAGTTTGTCCGCTCACAAAACGGAAACGTTGATCAGACACTGATAAACTGACATGCCGATGAGCAGGATGGTCGAAGAAAGAGGCACGTACAGTGTCCTCATAAAAACAAGAGGTGCCGAAAAGCAGTGCTTTAACATGATGCTTGCAATAACGACAGGCGGCCGAAAGTGGCTGTGAGAATGAATTGTTGTGGAACCACAATATGGATGAAGCGGCCAGTGACCTGGACGACAGGTCTGGTGGGTCCGATGCAGAGTGAAGTGCAATAGAAATGCTGTTAGGGTTTACAAATAGTACGCATGTACTTTTAGTGCAAAGATAAGTTATCTAATCCATTTTTCAAATCATTACCATCTTACTTTTCAATTTTTGCTCTTTTGAGAAACTTCCCATAAAATTTACCCTGCATATAAATGCAACCTTCCAACTTTGCTTTAGTTTTTGAGGAAAAACGTGCGTTATAGTATATATGCTAAATAATAAAGTCGGTGCCCAAATTTTAATTTCCGAGGGAAAATCTGGTGCCATACGGTACTAGTCTGGTAGCCCTAAATATCACCGTAACCTTGGAAAACTAGGCCCAACTGAGCTAGCCATTACAATGAAAACATCCAAAATTTTTCAAATCCTAGAGCCCATACACTAAGAGGTAAAAACATTAAATCCAGAGACTGATAAGCAGTAATGTTCATCCAGTGTTTCCCATACACAAGTATGCGAGAGCCACAGCCCTGCAATGAAGTCGACTGTTTCATCATCAGTGCATACGGCTTCGTACGAATGCACCCACCTCCTTGGCCTCTTTGTAACCATGGTCAAGAGCGCGAGTGCGTTCTGCTGCCTTGGAGACAACGCGCTCCCAGCGATGTTGCACCGAGATGAGCAGGTTCTTGATGAGAATCACGTCCTGTTTCTGGCTAAAATACTTGAGGTGTGTGCCCTTCTTGTCCAACTGCAGCATCGTTTCCCGGTGGGCACCCACATCCTTCTGGAAGCTCTGCATGTTACAGCAGCACCCCTTCACACTTAGCAGAGGCCAAAGAATACCGTCAAGTGCGTCATGCCATCAAAGTACAAGGCACCTCGACACCGCAATGCCTGTATATGTAAGGTTACTGACAAGTCAACTAGGCGAACACAAAGTTTGCTTTGGAAACGTGCAAGTCACAGTAGGTAGGCTTGGCTAAAATATAGAACATAAATGTGGCAAGCTACTAATACTATATTCTGCATTCCATAAAAATACAAGTTGTCAGAGCACATAAGGCTATATATAAATGCTAATGTGCTCCATCAACAACCTCACATTTCCATGTGCATAAATTTTAATGTCTTCTTTACAGATAAAATGGCTTCTCCCATGGCAATGGGGTTAAAACAGTGCATCAAGGACAACAGAAGAATAAGAGAACACACACCCTGAAGGAATGTTAAACCACTGCCATGTTAAGAGTAATCCAGAGGTGCAAGCTTAAAAAAAAAAATTAAATTATGGGGTTTTACGTGCCAAAACCACTTTCTGATTATGAGGTACACCGTAGTGGAGGACTCCGGAAATTTCGACCACCTGGGGTTCTTTAACGTGCACCTAAATCTAAGTACACGGGTGTTTTTCGCATTTCGCCCCCATCGAAATGCGGCCGCCGTGGCTGACATTCGATCCTGCGACCTCGTGCTCAGCAGCCCAACACCATAGCCACTGAGAAACCACGGCAGGTAGAGGTGCAAGCTTGTGTGTGCTTACATGCGTGCGTGCCAGAGTAACCCATTTTTCCATTAGTCAAATCAACACCATGTTCAAGATTCCCACGACTGTTTTTGTTAGAAGTCCCAGATTACAAGATATTGTATGAAAGACAGGCAAACGAAAAGGTAAACACTGAAGCATGAAATGTGAATAGCAGAGCCACTGCAGCAGGTGAAAAAAAAGAAATAATAATGGGTTTATGTTTTCAGCACTTGCCTTGTGCTCTTCAATCTGGCTTAGCACATTCTCCAAGACTCGGCTCACAGGTCGCAGGCTTGCCAAAGACTTCTCCGCATGTGTGAGCCATTCCACAAACTCCTGAAGTGATTCGTGGAACTCTGTTGCTTCCTTCAGTGCAATCTCCAGTTTGATCTGTAACAAGTGGGCCACAGAGTTAGCAATATATATCATGTCTATTGTAAAGATCTGCACCCTTCATAACAGCTACTGCTAACCCTGCACATGCCAAAGTTGGTACTTTAGCAATGTGCAAAGCTATTGGCAAGCTTTTTCACATATTCTAAAGTGCTAACAATGTATAGAGGTCTGCCCTTTTCAGACAACAACAAAAACAACAACAACAACAAAAAAAAAAACATCTGCACGGGACAAATACCGCACTTCTAAAGAAAAAGAAAAGTCTTATCACCCTCAAATTTCATACCATCACTGACCTCTTAATCCCCCACCTATACATATTATATACATATATACACAGTTTAGCCTCGATATAATGAACTTCGATATAATGAACTTGAATATAACGAAATTCTCGATATAACAAAGTATTTAACTTTTCACAAGCTCTTCTCCATAGAACACCATGTATTTAGAACCCCAATATAATAAAGTATGTTTCTATTCGATTTCAATATAGGGAAATTTCGCTTCCCTTGTAAAGAAATGAAGAGACAATAAACAGAAATTTCCATGGACGTAGATGGTCAAATGATTGAATTACAAGTGGCTGCTTGCAAACACACCTCAAATCACGTTAGGCGTGGCAAGAGTGATCGCCCCTGAAGTGGAGCCGCATCATGTTCCATATAAAGTCCATATGCAATATGATCCTATCGCACGCCACGCACTTGGTGCTTTAGGTTCGAGTGAAAGTGTGTGAGGGTGAGAAAAGAAAGATGGTGGCTTCAGGAGTGCCCTCCTCCCACATGAGCAGAGGGAAAGAGGGGGAGGGGAGCGAGCTCGCGGTAACGGTTCAGGCGCGGCTGTGCATGGCTGTAAACACCGCTGAGCCCACATGCAGCCATGCATGTTGCTTTAGAGGCATGGAGGAAGGAAAAAGATGGGAGGGAGCATACCACAACACGATTGAAGCCAAACCTGCCGACCTAACACATGATCGCATGTCAAAGCGTGTGGCTGGTTTTAGTGTTCTCGCTCTGCAGGCACCAGAGCAGGGCAGCCGAAGAAACGCGCACCAAATAAACACTACTGCCATAGCTCCTGGGAACCAAATGTCTCTGCAAATCTCGATTCTTGCTCTGTGAAGAGGTCATGTGCTGCGCCCCCAATGCGGCTTCACGGAGCATTCGTTTGCCAAGTCTGACTGTGTGATGTAATGCTCCCTCCTGTATTTTTCCTCCCTCCTTGTTTAGAGGTAATCTGTTACATGTTGAAAGAGCGGGCGTGCAGAGACGGCGTGGCATCATGTAAGCAGTCTTCCTGAGCATTAGTATTGGAGGTTGCGTAATCTCAAGTTTCGGTGACTTTCAGTTTCGTCCTAGCGCGAGCGATGCTATCAGCCATGGGGGTGGAGTGCACACGAAAGGCTTCGCTTAATTCGCACAGCCGATGCGAAGATATCGTCGACGTGGCATGAAACCGTATCACTCATCGCCGACTCTCAAGTTCATCAAAATGAATTATTTTCTCATTCAAATTTGATTTTTTTTATTGCCCGATAATTCGGAAAATGTTGCCGCCCCTTCCGTTTAAGAAAATTGATCGGCGACTGTGCTTAGTTGCATAAAAGGTCAAATTTCAATACAATGAAATTTTGATATAACGAAGCAAATTGCCAACTTTACCTACTTCATAATATTGAAGCTTAAATGCATAAATATTACATACTTCCAGCTACAGCCACAACAACTAAGACGTTTATTGGCTTTTCATAATTTCAGTTGCAGCCTATGATCAATGAAAGTGATGTATGTTGGAAACCAGAAACTCCGATTTGAGAGAGCATCAAAGTCTAGTTCATCGATCTAGTCTCGTATTTTAGACGTGGAATAAAACAGACACTACGTACAGCTATACACAGGTCATCATCATGCTGTGCAAGATGACCGATTTGCTCTCCTGTTTGACAATGCCCATGGTGTGTCGCTCAAACAAACTCTGCATGCCACAGTTGGATAAACATTGGTCTAAGTTCGCCACAGTACAGCCACTAGCAGATACTTGAGGAGCAACTCGGCAAACAGACTGCACTTGCCTTCCGGTCATTGGCCCGGTTGAGGACATTGTCCCATCGCTGTTTGAGGGTGCGCAAGCTATGCTGCAGCCCAGTTGAGCCCTCGGCTGCACGTGTGTACTCTTGGCCTTGCTGCAGCACCGACTCGACCCGGTGCCTGTTACTATCCAGTTCATTGTAAAGCTCCTGCAAACACGAGTCACAGCTCAGCCGAGTTCGCTTTAGTTTTCCAGTCCTTGAAAATGTTTAGCACACAGAAAGACAAGCACGAGAAAGGAGGCTCTAAGAACACAAACATTTGCTTGACTGATGCGTAACTGAAGTTTCAAAACAGAGGCCACTGCAGATACCAAAAATGTGCACAAGATATTCCACAAGAGTGATCCGTCTAATTCCAATTACATTATACAGCAGACTTCGGTTAATTCAACTTATTGGTTAATCCCATCCTGACTGGTAGTCCTGGCTGGTACCCATGCATTTTTATCAGCACAAACTTTTGCTTTTTTCCCCGTAAAATTGGCCTTGGCCGGATAATCCAGTCAGCACGTACACACCCGACGACTCTTATGGTGACCCCAATAGCGATGCCTTCAGCGGCAGTGTTTGTCTTGGCAGAGCTTAGGTGACAGTGAATGAAATGAACGCACTTAATCCACAGTCTAAAACGTCCATTTTCGGTCTGTCCTACAAAGATTCTCAAGCAATAACCCTAGCTCATAGTCTGATTAGGGTATTTACCCAATTCTAACGAGTGCCATCTTTTTTTAACACGAAAATTGGGCAGGAAACTGCCTGTGTGATGCAATCGGATATGACATCAACACTGCCTTCAAGGCATGTATCCCACAACATTAATGTACTGCGGCAAAGCTGACTAAGAAACTGGCCGCCATTACAAACAAAACAGCATGTGAAACTTGAACAATAATGTTGAGCTGAACTGCATTTGGAAGTCACCACAAAGGCAGCACCTACCATGAAACGGTTGAGTTGTTCCCTTGCTGTTTCTGGTAGTCCACCAACAGGCTTGGATGATGCTAACTGACCGTCAATGTCACTCAGCCACATCAGTAGGTCTTGTATCTCCTGGTTGAAGGCTTGAGCCTGCACACAACATGTGCACTTCAGTTGGCATCCAAAGTGGACAGGAACAGCAGCCACAGTGTGCAGAGACTGCATTTATGTTCTTGATTACCAGGAAATGGCCACATGCCAGGTTGTTTGGCACTTAACTAAGACTAGATGTGAATCATCTAAAAAGTCCCAACCAAATGCTTGAGTAGTGCATTTTAAGGCTGCAGTCAATTTTATGGCTGATACAATGCTTAAAAGTGCTGAAATGCAAGAAAAGCTATGTTAGACCTATGTGTGCTGCTCTGGCTGACTATGAGAAGTTGCTTCTGAGGCAACAACATAGCAGCAGCAACAGCACTGACACCAGCAATGCACCTCAAGTGCTGACCAGGAGAATGATGCAAGTGGCTTACCTCTCGCAGGGCAGCTTCCAACTGCTGCTGGCGTTGAGATGCCTTGTCCTGCAGTGCCTTCCAACGCCGGTTGAGGTCTGCCAGCTTGGTCTGTGTCACACTGGCGTCCTCGCTGTGCCGGTCTGCTTCAATCAATTGATGACCAGCCCGGTTCAGCGTGTCCACACTGCTTTGGTGCGCTTGGATGTCATTCATTAGCACCTGAGACAGAACAGGCCATGCCAGGTGTCACATTGTAACCAGCTAAATAGTGAAAACACTGCTGTATTTCAGAGCTTTCATGTTCTGCTCATAGTGTTAACAGAACAAACGCATGCACATGCACAAACACAAATTAAAAGAAGTTACTCAGCCATATTTGTAGAAATAAAATGCGATTGATAGTTGTGGTACCGAAATGAAAAGAGCGAAGAAGGTTCATTCAGACACATGCTCACAGACCAATCAGATCCTAAAAAATGAAGATGAGTGTTCTCCTGTAGGATTATACATTTCAATAAGGCACACTGCAGCAGATTTGTCATTCATCGGCAGAAGCCGAAGTGCCCTTCGAGTGTTAAATTATACCAGTATGCTCCCGAAATTGAGTCATTATGTGGTACATCATGCAGTGGTTTTCACTGTGTGCTAAACGTTCATAATATGAAATACTTGCACAGGATTTGTTCTCTAGCTTTTTTCTACACAGCACTATGCAGTGAGGCACCTTTGCCAAGATGAAATGAGCTCTGGAAGAAATGGGCAGAAACTAGCCCATTCCACCCATCACTCAAACTAGAAACGTAGCTAAATACCTGGAACCTCATGTAAAAAACAAGATGGCTCACTGCATTATAAATGAAACAGAGCAGTTGAGGACATGGTGGAAAACACCTGCATAGGCCCACCTTGTGCTTGGCCAGCTCAACCTCAATGACTTGGGCATCGCCGGCTACGGGACGGCACTCGTCGAGCGCACGCTCAGTGCGTGCCATCCACACCAGCAGCTCTCCTAGCGCATGCTGGAACTGGCCCAGCCGTAGCAGCGCATTCTCAAGCTCGCGCTGCCTGTCCACCAGGCCACGAAGCAGTGCCGTCCACCGCCGGTTGATCTCATCAAGGGGCTGCCGCAATGCACGTGCCTGCTCGGAGGACGTCTGCTCTGAAAGCTCTTTGGCCTGCCGATTCAATGACTCCACCTCCACCATGTGTGGGTCCACTTCTCGCTTGAAGTCCTGCAAAGGAGGCACTCAGACAAATCAGCAACAATGTAAGGACTACTCCCAACAAGACAAGATGTGCACTGGTGCTAATGCAATTTGTTTTACTTTTTTGCTTCAGCCTATACACACTTTTCCAGCGTTTCTCCAAGATAAACTCTAATGAGGTTTTACTGTACAGAGGAAAAATGAATGGTTTGATCAGGGGTAAAAATAAGGACTGGTAAATAGAGTAGAACCTCGTTCATACACATATATATACAAAAAAAGAATGCAACGAAAGACGTACTAATCGCAAAGCGTATGAGCCAATGCCAAGGCTCTAAAAAATCGAATGAGAATTGTTACAGCAAGAAGCGCCGACGTGCACCGAGCTGCTGCAGCTTGAGTGGCCTGAGACAGCCATGTTGTTTTTCCATTGCGCAGTCTTTTGAGATTTTGAGATGGCGACGGGAAACCAAAACAAGATCGAGCTGGTGGGCCACACCAGTATGTGATGCAGCCAGAGCTAAACATGACACTCACTTCAGACTATGTGTTTAGATTATCACCTACTGAAAGTGTGCAGTATGCTTTCAACCACACCCGCTGCGAAACAGATAGGTGAAGGTGCTTATCGTAACAGGGTTAGTGGCAACAGTTGTGAATGCGACATGTGACGACCTACGAGGAGATTTGTTGGTACCGGAGGAAGCATTTTTACAGGGAAGCTGCTGTGGCAGGCACCGAAACATTGGTGCCCAACGATCGCGTTTTTTCTCGAACGTATTAACCAGTAAAAAGAAGTGCAACTGTATTGGGTAATTTTTTTTGTTATGAATCGCAAATGTTGGTGCCAGGAAATCCTATGAAAGAGGATCGTATCAACAAGGTTCTACTGTATAAAGCTAAAGGTACTAAAATTTGATCAATGTAAGGCCATGAGAACAACTGGTCACCGCAGAACACATAGACAGCCCTGATTCACACAGAGGCTAGCAGCATGGGAGCAAGATTTTATGTAGTAAAGGCCAGCTCCACCTATTTGTATCCTGTGAACCAGTTCCCATTGAAAAATGGACAGTCAAACTTGCCACACACTTCGCACCAGCCGGGAGTGCTTCCAGGAAAGTCGCAGGTCTGAGTGCAGAAACTGTTCAGTGGATTAGGTTAGACCAATGCTGCAGTGCCAACAACGAAAAGACAACAGCTGCTACACTTGCCCTGAGCTGTCCAATCTGTGCCTTGACAGCATCAATGTCAGCTGCCACAGGTCCAAGGGTGGCATACTTCTGCTCGGCTGTGTCCAAGAACTCGAGCAGGCTCTGAAGGGTGTCGTGGAAGCCCATGGCCTTGTCCAGGGCATCAATGAGGTTTTGCTCTCGCTTGGCATACAGGGTGGTCACATTCTCCCAGGCCGAGTCCAGGTCCTCAATGTGGCGCTTGACTTCCGGTCGGTCAGGCTCCCCGCACAACTGCATAAGGTCTTGACCTGCCTGGCGGCACTGGTCCACTTCGGGCCGTGTCTGGTCCATCTCCTGCTTGATCTCGTGCAGCACCTACCATTGCACCGACAAAGCCAAACACATAAGCTTCTGCTAAGCTGCCTGCCAGTCTGCCAAGCAGCACAAAAACTCTTAGTAGCATTTTTGATATGCTGGAGCAATATTTCCCAAGCTGTGTATACTTCAGAAAGCAAATTACTAATTAATTGATTGATATATTCTAGCTAATTAACCAATTCCTATACTAATTACTTTACTCAAGTAACTTTTCATAGTTTTTTGTATGAATCAGTCAGATATAGAAGTAAGCAAGTTCCTCAGCTCTCCTGGACCAGCCATTCAGTGTAATTTATGATAAAGGAAAATTGGAAAATAAAATTGTTATAAAAACTTCATTTACTACAAGTACTGTAGCATGCATAGGAATGCTTGGAAGTGAGAGCAAGATGTGTTGGACTGACACACAGTCCAACACATCTTGGGTACGCAAGTGTGGCATAGGCCAAGCAACATTCAACACAACTTGTATATAGACGTCCCAATATTTCGGTGGAGTCGCAGCATCCTTTAAAAAACACACGAAGATGGTGTAGCCCTGTCCAGGCAGTTGTGTTTGATAAACTCCACCGTTGCAATACACAGCCATTTATCCTCTACCCTAGCATGAAATGCAGGCACAATTCAGTGCCTGGCACTGGGCCCCACCTCCTGTTGCTGGTGGATGGCCTGCGGCTCGACGGCTGGTGGTTCCTGGCTGTCCAAGTTCTCCTGGAGGTCACGAAGTGCCCGCATGACTGCGTTCAGCTCCTCCCAGAAGCGCTCCGCCACAGCCAGCGCGCTCTCCAGCGACTGGCCTCGCGTGCGTGCTGCCTGCTGGACTGCCTCCCACAGGCCATTGAGTCGCTCCAGCTTTTGCCGGATGTCTGCGCAAAAATCCACGAGCCAAACTCTTAACTGAAGTTCTGAGAGGCATGGGTACCAAAAAATCAGATGTCAAGTCAGTCATAAAAGGTTGTTTCTTTGTCTGGAGGCTCATGAGCCTAGCACAATGCCACGACACAAAGGCCAGTGCTACACACAGATGCATTTGTGTCTATTGGACACATTGAGGAGCAGCAAGAAGCATGGTGTTTTCTTAGTAACAACAGCCTTTCCCGAATACACTGCACTTTACTCAAAATCACACACACACACAAAAGGAAAAGAGTGCAAGAAATTAATTTAATGTGCTCACGGCACACAGACCCAACACTAAGAACACAAAGGCTGTGCGAAATCTGCCTAACATGCAAATCAGTTCCTTTCAGGTCCCACAGAGTAAAGTTTGTTTATTATTAGTTCATACATTTAGTTACAAGAAATTATATACAGACAAGGGTCCCATAGTTGGAGACTGCACCGGGACCCTTGATTAATTGTTGTATATAAAAAATAAAGCGGAATGCAGAGCAGGGAACCAAAGAAATGGAATGAGCAAAAAAAAATAGACTGCTAATTGATAATTTGTTAAGGAATCATCGGTTGCATTTTCCTTATACAGTAGACTTCCATTAATTTGGCTTCAGTTAACCCGATTTTTCCGTTATTTCGATCCTGACCGAAGGTCCTGGCTGATGCACATGCATATCTATGGGCCCAAACGTTCGTTATTTCTATCCTAAAATTTGCCTTTGCCAGATAACTTGAACTTGACCAGTCGGCATGCATGCGCCCGACCCCTATGATGAACCCTACAGTGACTTTATTATTGGCAGCGTCAGTCTTGGTAGAGTTTAGCGAGACAGTGAATGTATTGAACACATGTCATCTCCCATAGAAAACGCCTATTTTTGGCCTGCCCTAGGAAGCTCTTCAAACAATAACGGTAGCTCACCAATGAATGATTATGGTATCTACCCGACTTTAACACACACACTCCCCTTCCCCCGCATTTTTTTAATTGAGCCAGCAATCGCGCTCGTGGTATTCGTATGCTTTGCCGCGTAACATGGCTTTATTGCAGCAAAGCTAAGGAACCAGCCACCACTGCGCAATGCACATTAGACCCTTGCTTATTTTTAATGCTAAAACATTGGGTGCGTGTTATATTTTTAGTTTGTTTAGGAGCTTTAATGTTATCTCTACGTTAGTTTTCTACTTAAGACACAGAAAGTGGGTGCATGTTTGATTTGGGAGCTTTCGGAATCAGGCAAATACTGCCATTGAATCAGAAGTGGTATGTTTTGACATTTTTACGGCATCTTGTTTAATTTGGCCCGTCGCATGTGATCAATTTCGTCGGTCCCATCAGGGGCGAGTTAATCGAAATCAACTTTACAAGCTTGAAAACTTATTTAATGCTTGTAAAATAAGGTGTGTTAATTTCCCCGATATAGATAATTAAAAGTCCGCATAAGGTACTTACTTCCCACCTAAGTGCTACATAGCATTTCAACTGCAAAATGCATAACTCAAGTGATTTGTTCTCTTGCATCCATTTGATTTAAGCTGTTCAAAATACATCAGAGTCTGTTCAAACTACATAAGTACATTTTGTGCTGCCATGAAGTCCCACCTTAAGGTGAAATCAGCATATAACCCGCACCCCACCTTTACTGTTACATGTTGGAAATTCTCAGTGTGGGTTACAAGCACAATAATATGGTACTGCTTTATCTGCCATTGTCATCTAGAACCTGAATTGCCAGTAATGTAGCGCTGTGGCCATCATATTGAAAAAGTAACAATCTATCAGCCTCACATATGAGGCAGGGTGCTACTTCAAGGCTAAAGATTCTGGACAAAAACCTTGCCTTATATTTGAATAAATACAGTATGCGATAGATATATTTATGCCGTAGATATTATACTATGAAATGAAAATGACTTCAAAGCTAAGGATTCTGGACAAAAACCTTGCCTTAAATTTGAATAAATAAAGTATACGATAGATATATTTGTGCAGTAGATATAATACTATGAAATGAACTAATTGTGAAGTGAAACGTTTACCTATTCTACTCAAATGTTGCAGTTTGGCTAGAAACATGATTTAGCCACAAAGAACAATAAAATAAACTGCAATATGCTTAGTCAGTGAATTCATGCCAAACTGTAAAAAAATTCATGCACTAGCCCCTATTACCAGAGTGAGTGCATAATTAAAGTTCTAGCACTCACAGTGCGAAACCCTATAGTAAAGTGCAGTGAGATTGGAGTGTCATGCTGCGTGCTTACCTCGTACACTAGGCTCCTGGTCTCCGCCAGCCTTGGCAATGACTTCGCGGGCAGCCTTCTGCACAGCCTCCAAGGCGGGCGACTTCTTTCCCAGGTCGCTCACCACAGCCTGATTGTCGCTAATCTGCTCTTGGATGCGTTCGGGGTGTGCAGAGATGGGCTCCGCATTGTTCAGCTGGTCTGCCGTTGAAGCCAGTGCACTCAGCATGCCGTCCAACTTGTCAGCAAACTGCAAGCGCCAGTTCAAAGCAGGCTCTTCTCAGACCTGGTGCTACCAGGATTTTCAAAACAGAGAACCTCGCGAAGCTGTTATGACAGCTTTAAAGTTCAGTTGCATTTCTAGTTACTGCAAGGCCACGTTGTCTCTGTGCTTTGAGTATTAAATTATTTTGGCCTTTCTCTGCGATTTCCTAGCCTTCTAGTTAGCTCGGATGTTAGAGTGACCACAACAGAAAGACATTGGTCCTTGGTTTTATCCTCGGAGTGGAACAAATTTTGCTTCAACTGCAAAGGTTCCTTTTTAGAAACCTGTGTAGGTTTTCCATTGTAGTTCCATGCAACTGTCGGGTGGATGACAATTATTCCCTTTCATAAAGGTACAGCTAGAAATGGCGCTCCTGGAACAACTTGAACAGCAGTGTTTATACTGCCTGCAATGGCTAAGAACAAAACTGTCAGTAAAGAAGGAGAAAAAAAAAAGCATGCCCAAGAAACAGCCCAAAACAGCCCTCATAGTTTGCAAATTCAAGCCTCCTTGAGTGCTACTTGCAACACGACGGCAGCAGGAAGGGACCTTCAGCTACTATAACAGCAATTAGGTGCCAACGCAGGTACAGGGCACCAACCTGGGAGGTGGACTGCATGGCCTCCTCAAGGAGATTCTGCTGGTCACGGAGTAGCTTTCGAAGTGCGTTGTAGCGCTCATTGTCTGAGCTGAGCAACCGCTGCACCTTTTGAGCATCAGGCGGTCGGCACAGTTTTGCGAGTGCTGCGCCTGCCTTGTTGAGCCGGTCAAGCAGTGGCTTGTGCTCGGCCAGCGCTTGCAGCAGGGCACGGTTACGCTCCTGCTGCCTCTGGATGTGTGCAGGATGGGGAGCTGCAGGGGCGGCAAGTCTTTCAGCCTCGGACTCGGCCTCGTCGAGCCAGGCAACCAGCTCGCTGTGGGCCTCAAGCAGGTGCTCGGCCAGTGGCAGTGCCTGTTCCAGTGCTGCCAGCCGCTCGGCACATGCCTCGGCGACGCGGGTCGACAGCGCTCGCAGCTCTTCTGCTCGGTCCCGCACAGCTGCCTGGTCTTCGGCCGGCCATTCCCTCGCTACCTTCTTGGCTGCTGACAAGACATCCCGCACACGGCCCTTCTGGCTGCTCACCTCTTCGCTCAGGGCCTGCACGAACCAATGCAACACTTACATCAGCGGAATGTCCACAAACACCTCCATGAAAGAGTTAAGCGATGGTTTGTGAAAGTTGGTGTTGCAAGTTCTAAGCAAGGGCAGTGCAGGTGCACCATCGGCAAGCATATGCGCACCCCAGTTCCTCTCTGCCTTGGTGCGCATACTGAATGCTCTTGTAAATCTAATGCCTTTTCTCCCCCCCCATCTATCTTTAAATCAACATATTTATACAGTAGAACCTTGTTCCTATAACTCTGAAAAAAAATGCGAGAAAAAATTTACTAACCAAAAAAACATATGGTCCGATGTTACTAAAAAATTTGACAAATTCAACTGTAGTTGACATCTACGTAATGCGATATGTTGTGCGAATTGTTGCGCACAGGGCACGATGAGACATGCATCGTGCTGGTGGGGCTTTGGCGGCCGGAGACACATTTTGTTGTTTTTCTATCTCGCAGTGTTTTAAGACAACGACGGGAATCCAAAATGAAATCGACCTGGTGGGCGACGCCGGATGCCACTGAAGCAAAACATGACATTCACATTGCGCCACCTGCAGCATGGAACAGTGCCGCATTTGGACTATTGCCTACTAAAAGCATGCAGTAAGCTACTAACAACACTGTGCCCCACGCACTGTAAAACGGACAAGTGAAGATACTTATTGCAATAGGGTTGGCGGCGATAGCTGTGAATGCGGCATGCGAGAACTCGGGAGAAGATTTGCTGGAATAAGAAACTGAGTGCTTGCCGACGTTTACACCTGAGACGAGCAGACAAGTATTGCAGTGAAGCTGCCATAGCAGGCAGCTCTATAGTAAAACTTATTATTTCACATCTCGTTAATTCAAAATTTCGAACAATTCGAGGTAGCCGCCGTGGTCCGTCCAAGAATGTACCGTATTTACACGATTGTAAGTTGACCCCTTTTTTTTTTTAATTTGAAAATCTGAAGTTGACTTACAATCAAAACCAAAACATGGCACCGCCAAAAAAGCGAGACCGACGGGAGCTACAATGTAGTTACAATTTTATGTTTGCTCTATGACCCTACCCATAGCTTTTCGCTATCCCGCATGTTTGTTTGCTTTTCGGAAGGGTTTTTCAACACTTTTGAGAGTTTTACAGTGCACACAACACTCATGGGGGAGTGTCGATAGTTGATGGAAGCGCCACTGTTCCATTCGCGGCGGCACCCTCAGAACAGCAGCGCTTGCAGGGAGTATCGGTAGTTCATGGAAGAGCAGACACCGCTCACGGGTTTCTCTTTTCCTGTTACGCTTAGCTTTCTCTATAGTTTGACGAAAGGCATTGGTTTGACGCGTTCCACTTGACTGCCGGCTAAGTGCTAGTTCTATGCTCCTCAGTCGTCATGAGTGCTCCAGGCCCACTAATTATTCGGCCCTCGTTCATAGCCGTGTTCAAGAGGGCTGCCAGCCTTTACGCCCAAGAAACAAATCACTGCGCAGCGGGCCGCAAGTTAGATGTTTCTGAACGGGTGGTGTGAGCATGGCGACAGCAGCAAAGCAAAATTTTCACCTGGGATGGCAAGTGAGGAATTTCCCACGTACCAAAGTCTGGACGCTTTCCGGAGCTGTAGGCTAAGCTTGCGGCTTACGTCGCTGAAATGCGTGATTGGTGCCTGCCACTGAAGTGCGACATGGTGATGAAACAAGCCCGGATCTTCGCCTTTTAAAGGGACACTAAAGGGAAATACTAAGTCAAGCTAAAGTGATAGATTAGTGCTTGAGAATCTCTAAGGCGTCAATATTATTGCCAACAGAGCCTTAATAATGGAGAAATTAAGACAAATACAGGACATAATTAGAGACTCTCCCGAACAGTCAAGCACTTGCCCGATGACGAAAGCACTCCTCAGTTAAATTCTGTCACTAGTGCTGAACTACTCGTTGCAAGAAACATCCTTTTATTGCATTGTATTGTAAGATGAAATAAAATGCTAGTTGTCCAGTTCTATTTCATTTTTAGAAAAAAGAACTCATTGAAATTGCCGTTGACAATGACGTGCACGGTCGAAAGGTTTTGTTTGCGCTCGACTCTGAGCCGCCCATGCTTTCGCGTTTCAGCACTTTCCTGATCGCATAGTGCTGCGCTGGTTTTGCTGGCTCGCGAAACTCACACAAACTGCAAGTAGCAGAGAATTCAACTTCCATGTGATGTCGCGGGATGCCCGGACGGTCCACGCCACTCGACTAAAAAGCAGCTGCAGTGGTGAATCCGCCACTCTGTCTTGACTCGGTACCACTATCTGTCGACCGCCGTTTTACTCACAGACTGCAGAGAGCAAAGGGTCGGGATGGCGTATGCAACGTCACCACTGCGCGGGAGATTTGAACATCAAAAAAGGCATTCGGACTCTTCAGATGCAATTTTCTCGTAAACTAAGTCTTTTCTTGGCATGAAACAAGCGTTGTGAGGTTTCTGAGATGGTCTTTAAACAGTCCACGTCGACTTAGTATCAGCCTTTACTGTCCCTTTAAGGACCTGCTCTGCCGCGAGTACAACGAGTGGCTGGCGGCAGAAGACCGCGAAATTACGCCAACCGGACCTGCCAAAAGAGCCTCCCTGACGGCTGTGTGTAGTTGGGTGCATTTGGAGTGGGCTGCTGTTCCACAAGATGTCGTGGTGTGGTCATTTGCCAAATGTGAAATTTCGCTGGACGACGACGCGCTGTGGGAGCGTAGCAACGATGACAATGGCAGCACTAATGAAAACGAGTAGTCCATTGACCATGTCAGCTACTAATAAATTTTCGTTATCAAATGCGCCCTTGAGTACGCTCTCTCTCTTTTTTTTTCCCCTGTCTCGCTATATGGGGGGTCGACTTACAAACGTGCAAATACGGTATTGAAAGCAATATGTAACACATCCCTTTAACTCGCACTGAAATCCGGGCTGCCACCGATAACTAGAACTCTGCGCCATCGTGGATGGGGAGAGTGCTAGTGCGTGGGAGCTGGCGCTGCCGTGCGGGCTGCGCAGCTTTGCTATTTCCATCTGCGGCCCTTTGTTTAGGCCTGACTGGAGAGACGAGCGTTTGCGCCTGGCCAGGCACGGCCAACACTTCTGTTGCAGGTTGGTTCTCTCTCAATAGCTTCAAAATTCTGTGCTGCATTTTTCTTTTCTTTCGTGGCTATTTTCATTCATTGCTATTACTCAAAGGAAAGTATCATTGGGATACGTGTTTAGACGTCACCTATACGTATAGCGGAACTCAGCAGCATGCAGCCGGTGCAGCTACGCAAGTACAACTGAAACCTACAACGCAGCGGGTTATGGTGCGTTTCGCAAGCACATTTTAGAGTGCAGCTCTAGTTTCTATGGCGAGCATTGGCGGTGCAAAGGCGTGTTTATAGTCCCGAGGTTTTTGGGGCGCGTCCCTTGCTGCCATTCGTGCTACGCCACTTGCGCTGTGCCAGCCGAAATGCCATCCCCTCTAGACTTCGATGCGCATGCCATTGGCTTCCCTCTTCGAAGAAAGCGCAGAACAATCCCCAACTTGTGCGCAGCTGTCAGCGCACATTGACAAGGCAGCATGGGCACCTTTTTTCTCGACGTCATGCATTGTTGGTCAGCGCAGTCGGCATGAAAAATGCGTGTATGGAGAAAGAGCCATCTCGACATCAGGTACATCGCATGGTGTTGGCCACGTTTGGTTACGTTGGCTGCGCCATTGCTTCGAACTATAGACGTTCTCGGCAATATGATGTAGCATGTGTGCACGCGTGCACTCACGCTATGTCGAACTACACAAGCGCCTTAACTGAGCGATTTTTTTCTCCGACTATCATTAGTTCGAATTTTGTATAATTCAAATTTTCATAGCATTCCCACAGAATTCTAATTAACGAGTTTTTGCTGTATACCGTTCTCGATCACACGAGCCTCATGTATTTTCTTGTTTACATGGGATTTAGTGGCCGGAGAACTTATCATACGATCACAGTTTGACAACGTACTGAGCGTGGCTGCCGAAAAATTGTGTTTCCCAGAAACATATCAACGTGCAAAAACATAAGCTTAACTCTATTGGGTCATTTTTTTCTGTTCTCCATTGCGAACGGTGGCATCGGGAAATTATACGTAACAGGCTCATGTCAACGAGGTTCTACTGCACTCAGTTCTGCACTGGTCACAGCCAGTTTGGAGACAGGGACAACTTGTAAGAAAAGTGAGTCACTATATACTGTGGGCATCCACAATTAAGAAACATATCCTCATTTCCATTTCTGCTGCCCCTGCACCAGTATGCCATGCAGTGCTTCTGCCGGCGATCACAGCAAATTGCCGAGCATGACAAGTTATGACCAAGTCTTACCTTCTGCTCCCGAAGCATGGCAGCCAGGGTGTCTGGCTCGGCCACAATGGGCTGAGCGTCAGCCAGTTGGCGCTCCACCTCGTGGAACCAGTCAAGCAGGTCTTCTAGGTCACCAGTCACTTCAAGGCTGCGCTGGCGCGAGAGCTCAAGACGCTCGGCACGCCGCTGAATCTGTTCACAGATGGCGTCAAAACGGCGGTTGGCACGAGACACCATGGCTTCCACCACACCTGCACCCTCTCCAGGTGACCGCTGGCACAGCTGTGGGCCCAGATGGTTCACAACTTCCAACACACCACGCATCTCCTGCAGCTCCTGCTCAAGACGCTGGAACACCAAGAAATGAAGGTATACATTAAACCTGTGCAGCAGTGCTCAATTGCTGTTACTAAAGAAGTGCTATATTCTTGATAAGTACAGCCAATAATGGCGGCAATAGAGTGCACGAAAAGCAAGAGAGACCACATGGATTGTCATAGCTCTCCTCACAACTGTGATACAGTGCAGTCCACTTATAATGATATCAAGAAGAACGAAAGTCCGACCGTTATAACTGATCATTGCTACATCTGGACTGCTGTAAAAAAAATGCTGCCAAACATACCTTTGTAGCTCCGATACCAAATTTGCCACTTGCGTTAAAACATAGGCGTTGTATAAAGTATACTGTAAAAAATAAAATGTTTATTTATACCTCTAAACAGCCTGTCAAGCATTAGGCACGCTGAAATAGTCCGAAATATGCACTTGCTTTTGCTGGATCTTCAAGTTCACAACAGCAGTGTGCATCGCGTCCAGCTACTGCACGAACACTAGCGCCAATAATTTAGCATGCATGAAAACAGCAAGTGATTCGATTGAAGACAGTGCACTTCGTGTGAACATCGGGATCGGTGTCAAAAACAGGTCATTGTCAATCTCGTTGCCTCCACTGCACAACTGTGCCGTCTGTTACGAAAACGATCGGCCCATGGAAGGTAGTACATAACGCATAACGAGGCAGCACTATCTGCACTCAGAAACTCTTACATTGAAGCACCAGCTGTTTCACTGTCAATAGCGACATGCTCTCAGAGGTTTGTAAATGTCAGCGGCTTCCACCGTGTTGGTTCCACTATCATGGGGGGTTTTGCCCTGGCACACAAAGCCCGCCTTTTCTGTCAATTGGCATGGCCCCTGGTCGCAGCCATCATTATCACGGTGCTTCTGTGTGAGCTCAATCTTGCAATACTTGCAGCTTCGTCTCAAGTGACACAACATTGCACTTTGTCAGCATCATCTTCTATAACTGGGCTGTCCACTGCTGCTCCCACGGCGCATTTCCACGCTCGTCAGGAAAGGTGCAAAGGGCGGGCGCCGGTTACCTTCAACCTTTTTTTCTTTTTCCCCTCCCTCGCCTCATGCGTAGCACGACCGTAGGCGACACGAATGCGAGGTGACAGGGCGCCATCTTGTGGCGCGCTGTGCCAACTAGCGATGTTCTCCATGGCTTTCGAAGTCAGCATGTAGGTGGGACAAGGCGTGCGGTTGTCACGATCGACGACACGCCACACGTGGTCCCGAACTACCGCTTTATTTCCCGGCACGCCAACCTTCCGCACCACACAACCACACTCCGAGTTCTCCCTTTTTTCCACTCTCCTCCCGCACGCTCGCGCCGCTGTCCTCCCCGCACTCACGCCACCTGTTCGTCGCTCAGTCAACTACCGTCGATCCCGCGCCTGGCCTCCGAGAACCGCGGCTCCTCATCATGGGTCTTGGGCTGGCTTGCCGCGGGTCTTGCGCGTCACAACTCTCCCCCCCCTCGAATCGTGAAGCTGTGCTGGTAGGGAGGGGCCATGGCTCATGGTAGAGCATCAACTGATCAGCATGGGCAGTAGTTCGATGACGTCCTGTAGCAGGATCGCTCAAAACAAAGTTATTGTCACCTAATCGTTTGATTACACAATAAGGTCCACTTCGCCGCGGTGCCAATTTCGCCGAAACGCCCTTGGCCGCATCACTCAAGGTATGGGAATCCAGGAGCACAAGGTCACCCTCTTTGATGGTTGTTGCCTGACGATGACGGTCGTAACAGGATTTCTGCACCTTCCAAGCAGCTGCCTGATGTGACCGAGCATACTGGAGGGCCTCTCCAAGGCACCGCTGGAGTTCCGCAGCAAGTGCATGGTGTGCTGCTTTTGGAGGCTCTGTGTCTTCCTTGTCGCTTGTAGGTTCCCATGGGGTGCGCAACTCGCGGCCGTAACACAACAATGCTGGAGTATATCCGGTGACAACACTCTCGGCAGTACGCATGGCAAGGGCGATCTCAGGTATGTGCCGGTCCCAGTCTTTGTGGTTGGAGCAGTATGCCCGTAGACACTGCTTAATTGTGCCATTGTGACGCTCCACCATTTGGCCAGCCGGCCGGTAAGGCACTGTGTGGCGATCTTTGATGCCCCAGTGTTTCAAGAGGTTGCGCCATAGTGTGCTAACAAAGGGCTTGCCATTGTCACTGGTGATGGCCACAGGTGTGCCATGGCGGCAGAAGACTTGCACCATGCACTCCAGTATTTTCGCACTTGTTGCTGCTCGTAGAGGGAAAAGCTCTGGGAACTTCGTAAATTTGTCAATAACTACCAGCAAGTATTTGTGGCCCCGGGGTGTAGATGGCAAGGGCCCGATAATGTCAACACTGAGCTCTTCCATGGGTGATGTTGCCCACTGACTGCTCATGAGGCCCTCTGGTTTCTTGCGCCGAGCTTTTGTGCGCTGACAGACAGTACAGCACTGCACATACTTTGATATATCTGCTCGCATGCCCAGCCAGACGAATCGTGCAGCCACACGCCTCAGAGTTTTGAAAAATCCAGCATGGCCTGCAGTGGGATGGTCGTGGGCCACCTTCAGTGCCAGCTGCCGCAAGTGACTAGGTAACCACGCTACCTTGTGGTTGCCTCTTTGCTGAACCAGCAATCCGCTTGGCTGCAGTTCCGTTGTTTCGGCCAGATCACGAAAGAGGCGATGATCAGGGTCCGAACTTGGGAGCTGAGTCCCTTGGACCACTGCCTTCAGCTTTAAGAGGCGGTCATCACGAGCCTGTTCTTGTACCAGCTGTGTTGTGTCACTCAGCAGCGAAGAGTCAACCTCCGAGGCCACAGCTACTTCATCAAATGTAATTTTGCCTTCAGGTTCTGGAGCAGCAATGGGGAACAGCGTCTCATGTAGGTTGTCACTTGGGTTGTCTTCACACTGGAGAGGGGCTCTACTCAAGGCATCAGCGGGTATGTTTGCCAGCCCTCGTCTGTGCTTGATTCGGCAGTTGAAGCCCTGCAGCCGAAGAACCCAACGCTTGACCCTGGGTGAAGCTTGGTCGGTATGAAACATCCATGCCAGGGAGGAGTGGTCACAGTGTATTTCAAACTCCGTAAATTCAAGATATGCCCTGAACTTGTCCACTGCCCAGACTACTGCCAGGCATTCCCACTCCTGGACAGTATAATGGCTCTCGGCTGCTGTAAGGACTCTGCTAATGAAGGAAACAGGCTGCAGACCATCAGGGCCAGCCTGCAGCAGCACAGCTGCAATGCCAATGCCACTTGCATCTGTCTCCACCACAAAGGGTCGATTTAGATCTGGGAGGCTTATAACAGCATCCTGAGCTAAGGCCTGCTTGAGTGCAGTGAAAGCCTGTTCTTGGCACTCCTCCCACTGCCATGGCTCGTTCTTCTTCAAAAGGTTGGTCAGTGAATGTGCCGTCAGTGAAAAGTGAGGGATGAAGCTTCTATAGTAGCCGGCAAGTCCCAGGAAGGCTTGCAGCTGCTTAACTGTACTGGGTCTAGGGTAATCCAGCACTGCACGCACCTTGTCCTCATCTGGTCTGCACTGCCCAGGGGAGATGATGTGACCTAAAAACTTGAGGGACTGACGGCAGACCTGTACTTTATCTGGATTAATCGTAAGGCCAGCACCCTCAATGCGTTGTAGCACTTCCCTTACATGTTCAACATGTTTCTCCAGTGTCTCTGAGTATACAAGGACATCATCTAAAAATGCCATAGCAAAGTGGTGATTGATTCCCTGCAGCACCCGGTCCATTAGGGTTTGAAAAGTTGCTGGACCACCTGCCACCCCGAAGGGCATCCTCGTAAATTCAAATGTACCTTGATGGCAAATGAAGGCCGTTTTAGCTATGTCAGCCTTGCAAACAGGAATTTGGAAAAACCCTTGGGAGAGATCAAAGCTGGAAAACCACATTGCTCGGCCCAACTGCGCTAGCAGCCAGTCAGTTCGAGGCATTGGGTAGGCAGGTACTCGGGTGCGTGCATTTAACGGACGGTAGTCCACAGCGAGCCGGTAGCCTCCAGACTTCTTTGCAACGAGCACTGGGGCGCTAGTCCATGGGCTGGTGCTTCGTCTTATAAGGCCCTGTTGTAGGAGGTCATCCACACAGCCCTCAATGATCTTCTGCTTCTTCGCATTCACTGGACGTAGCTTGCATCTCACGGGCGCACTGTCCCCCGTGTCAATGAGGTGCTGAGCCAGGGTGGTACATCCCGCAACTGTAGTAAACAGATGGCTAAAGTCATCGAGAACTTTACTCATGCTTGGGTGTAGTTCCCTGGTGCCAGCCTGATGCATGTTCTCTATGCCTGGAACTACAAGCACTTCTTCAAAGAGGCTGTGCAAGTGGTACGACTCTCCATCTTCTATTGCAAGTGCTGTCGCTGGGTCCTTTTCACGCTTAGCAAATGGCACCATGCACTGTGGATCGGTTCCAATCGTCCACCCACCCAGCGATACATGTAAAGAGATGCCTGTTGCTGTTAAAAAATCTCTGCCCAGCACAATGTCCCGACACAAGTCTGGCACACACAGGAAGCGTTGATTGCGGCTGCTTGTGGCCCACTTTATTTTGCACTTGAGGGAAGTCGTCGACTGAGACCAACCTGTTGCCAGGCGGAGTGCTTGTTCCTGTGTCTTGGGTTTGGCGCCCGCCTCGACCGCTACCCTTGCCGCCGGCAATCCAAGCAAGCTCACACTCGAGCCTGTGTCCAGTAGGGCCTGGAACGTCGTCCTCCCGATCTGCACTTCCAGGAGAGGCTCCTTGTTGCCGGCCAAGGCCGCTACTTGCAGCGCAGTCTCGTAGGTGCTTGCCGGTGCAGCACCTACCGTCCCCCGTTTCCCGTACACTGAGAGCGGATATGTCCGATCCCGTTGCATTGGTAGCAGCGGGGTGGGCCGCCACGCCGACCTGTAGGGCACTCGCGGGCCATGTGACCGACGCCTCCGCAGCGATGGCAGTTGAATTCTCTTTGGTCACGCGGCTGGTACCTTTGGTGCTGTGACGGCGTTGAGAGATGTGGCGTCCTTGTGGCGAATGCGGCCAATCCGTGCAATTGGTCTCGGTGGTAGGAGGGCTGTATCGCCGCGGGGTGCAACGGCCAGGGGGATGCCGCCGGCGGATACTGGAACGGCGCGGCAGCCGCTGTGATCAACCCTCCGGGTTGTGTTCCCGGCACGCCGGCCACGTTTATAGTCGATTGGAAGGCCAAGTCTCTCGCGACTTGGTCAGTCGGGGGTGGTGGTGGCTTGTACTGCATGCGCCTCCAGAAACGCTCCATGAGACCGTCAGCGGCCTTCGCCAACTCCGCGAGACTGCTGAACTGTCTTCCCTCCACCAGATCCTGGAGTTGCGGGTGCATCTGCCGCAGCACGCGGTCAACCTTTTCCGACTCGGGCACTTCGCCGCCAATCCGATCGTAGTAGGCCGCGATGGTATAAATAAATTCCTTTAAATTTTCTTGGGGATGTTGCGTCCGGTGCTCCAGCTCTTGTTTCAAGCGGCGCTTCGCGTCAATGGAGGAGAATTCCGCAATAAACGCCGCAGTGAACTCCTCCCACGACGCAAACGAGTTCACGAATCGCCACCACAACTTCGCGCTACCTTCCAGCGCAGCAGGCACAATGTGCGTAAGCCTCTTGTCAGCTGCGACACCGCTGACCAAACAAAACGTTTCAAGCCGGTCCAAAAATTCCTCGGGGGACTGATGGTCGTTGAACCCCTTAAACCTTGGAGGCTGACCTGGCTGACCTCCTGTGGAGCGCGGAGCGCAGTCGCTCACCGGTTGAACCGCCGCCGCCGTTGTCGTAGAACCCATAGGCACTGCCTCGGCCGCCATCAGTCTTTGTCTGACAGCTGCCGCGATTTGCTCGCGTTCCATGGTAGATCCGCTCGTCTGCCCCAGCAGATGCTGTACCAATTGTTCGGGAACGTCCACTGTCTCCATGTTCACGTAGATCCCGGACGGGCCCCCACTTGTCATGATCGACGACACGCCACACGTGGTCCCGAACTACCGCTTTATTTCCCGGCACGCCAACCTTCCGCACCACACAACCACACTCCGAGTTCTCCCTTTTTTCCACTCTCCTCCCGCACGCTCGCGCCGCTGTCCTCCCCGCACTCACGCCACCTGTTCGTCGCTCAGTCAACTACCGTCGATCCCGCGCCTGGCCTCCGAGAACCGCGGCTCCTCATCATGGGTCTTGGGCTGGCTTGCCGCGGGTCTTGCGCGTCACACGGTTAAAGGAGGAAGAATTGCATACGCAAACCCACCGACCCATCTTCGCATCTTTCGTTTAAGGGGAACTTAGCATTGCAAATTTCCCGATTATTCTGCATGGAAAACGCCACCCACAAGGCAAAATTTTTATTGTTATATCCGACATGCAGTGAATAACGTATCATTATATACAGTCAACGACTGAATTTTCGGACGCCCAAATTTTCAGACATGCCTGATATTTCGGATGTCTTCGCGGCACCGCCATGAGCCCCATAGAATCAATGTATAAGGACATTTGAAGTTTCGGACGCTCGAACCCCCCGTCGTCCAATTTTCCGGACTTTTTCACGCGACGGAAGGTCCTTTGGCTCCTCGCGCAGCGCCCTTGCGAAGGAAATCGACTTGCAGCCGAAGCACATCACCGCTTTGAACCACAACTAGCCGAATCTAGCTGTCACGCACCGATTTGGTCTGGCCACGTTGGCTAGGTTCATCGCCGCACTTCCGCTTCTGGCGGAGTTTCCGGAGCGGCGCCATTTCGTTTATTTATGCCGGCCACGTTTTGGCTAGCGTGGCGTGTGGTTGTACTGTTGAAGTGTGCTCTGCGACGCTAGGCCTAGGTGCTTCGACGCTCGTCAGCGAGCTCCACTGTTCGCAAGTTGAGGATTTCACTTGCCTTCGATGGCCCCCACTCCGTTTTCGTCATCCTCGCCGATGGCATCGAAGCGTGGAAAGCAGTACCATCGGTTAACGATGGTGAAGAAAGCTGCCATTATTAAGCAAGTCGTGAGCGGCCGATCCCAGGCTGGCGTGAGCAAGGAGTTCGGCGCCCATGGACGACAAGATCAACGACCTCCGCTCTGCTGGGGTTTCCATACCCACGGAAATAACTTTCGAACAGTTTGTTGGCGCTGACAACGAGCTCGACTTCTGCGCAAAACTGACTGACAAGGAAATAGTCTGTCAGGTTCTGAGGGATTCAGAAGACTCCGATGTTGAAAATGAGGAGCCAATGCATGCGCCGACTACAAGCGCCAAGTTGACGCGTGCACTGTTGACTCTTTCATCGGTGTACAGTGCTGACATGACCCTTGCTCAGATCGAGGCGAATATGATCGCATGCAACCGGAACGCAGTCCAAACAACAATCAACAAGTTCTTTAAGCCACTGCAGCAATAACACCGGCTGCCCGACGATGCAATGTACATAATAAACCGGCAGTCAGCTGCATACAGAGTTTTTGAACGCCTCTTTTTATAGCCACTTCACTGATGCTTTGGCAGGGTTTCGGAAGCCTGGTACTTCGCCCTTTACCTCAAGATCCGATAAAAAAGGAAAAAGTGTGTTTTTTTGCATGCATTCATTTTTTCGGACTGCTTGAATTTTCGGACGTTTTTACGTTCCCTAGAGGGTCCGAAAAATCGGTCGTTGACTGTATGTTTATTTTTTCTCATAGCCCTAATGTTTATGCTGACACTCTTAAGTCGACTCATCGTTATAACCGATATATCATTATATGGTGGTATCGCTACAAGTGAACTGCTGCACTGTAGTACCATATCACAAGAATGTTCTGCAATATGTTACTTTTCCATTGGTAGGTCATGCTTCTAGCATTTTAACTTAAGCACAATCATAATGAATGTAGTAAATGTAGCAGTAAATACTGTAGGAACCTAGCAAACCACAAAGATATGCCACATCACAGGGTCTGTGGAGATGTTCAAGTCATGTCCCCGATTTTCGTCTCGCTCAAGCAGTTGTTGCACCTGCTCATGATAATCTTACCAGCACAGAGTTTTGGTAGGATCCAGTTTGTCAAAGAAGAAGGCCCTACAAGTCAAACTAAGACTTCAACCTCAGCTACTGTCATCCAACAAGGTGACACCAATAGTTCAGTAAGCAGAAAACTACGCACCTGCATAGTGCTCTCTTGGGCAGTAAGGGCAGCGGCCTCCAGAGACCGCAGCTGTGCTTCAGCTTCATCCATCCATCGAGTGAGACGTTCATGGGCAGTGTGGAAGCTTTGGGCTACAGGCAGGGCCTCACGGGCCTGTCGCAGGCGCTCCGATGCACGCTGTGCCAGGTCTGTGTAACGAAGCTGTAGAGAATCCAGCCGGTCTTTGAGCTGGATGGCATCATTGCCCGATGCATGCCGCATCAGCTCCTGCCCGGACCCACTCAACTCATCAACTTGCTTCTGGTGGTCAGACACCTCTTCACTCAGCTCCTGTAAAAAAGTGCCCATAAGCAGTGTTCAAACACAGCACTGCAACAAATATGGCTTGTTGTCATACACATATGGTTATTGGATACAAAGGTGTCAACTCTCTCAGCATTTGTGCCAAAGGAGCCTCATAATCTTGTATCTACTAAATGCCACTATTCTGCCCTAACTCAAACGTATAACATCAGACGGTACCTAGATTACTGAATTCATGGTGTTGAGAGATGGCAAGATGCGGTTGGGACAGTAAGGACTGCGAGTGGGAGTCGAACGTACAAACGGTTGGGGCAGCCATGGGAAAGCACACTCACATTGAGCTCGTCAAACTGCTCCTGCAATTTCTCAACGTAGACGCTGAGCACTTGGTAGCGTGCAAGGCGCGACTCCATCTCTCCTATCCAGACAAGCAGGTCCTCGAAGGCGAGTGCAAAGGCGCCAGCGCCCGCACGTGCCTCCGTCAAAAGCTGCTCCAGACGCTCGCTGTCTCCAACGAGGCGAGCATAACGATCCGTCAGTTCTTGGAGTGAGTCAACCACAGCCTGAGCCTCGTCGTCACCCACCAGAGACATAAGCTGCTGAGCTGTCTCAGTGAGTGCCTCAAACGCTCGCTTGTGCCCCAACACGTCCCGATGAAGTTCGCGGTGTTCTTGCGCCCGCTGTGTAAGACGGTCGGCATCCGTTGGCAAGGTGGACATCGCCGTGAGCCGTCGCTCTGTTTGCTCCAGCCACTCAACAAGCGGTGACAGCTGCTCCTGGAACGATCGAGCCACGGGCAGTGTCCTCTCCAGGGCTGCTGTGCGTTCCTGTGCACCTCGCATGAGCTGGTCAAATCGCTGCGCAAAGAAATGACCAAGGAAGTGAACTGGAATGAGGCGACACAGCAGTGTTAATTTAATTAGGTGTTTATTACAGCATACTGTATAGTGAAGACTGCAAAAACTTCTTTTCTAGCTTGACATAAGCACTAATGCAGAATTTGATGGTTATGCTGCACAACAGCAATTGGATGACTTTACTACACTGACCAAGAGTGAACAAAATGTATGAACTGCTCAGTGGCGCCCACGGTGTAAGATATACACACTCTCTGGGCGGGGAAACTTCTCGGCTTGCTTGCGAGACGCGATCGACGAAATAAACTAGCAACGGCACGCATCCATTGGCCTGGCGATGGCAGAGGATACCTATCGGCGTGACGATGCAACTTCAGTTAGAACACCGGCGAGGGCTTGCGCAGACAAGGAACGTGTAGACAAGGAACGCGTCCATAGCACAAGCAACCAGAGAACAGCGCCGCCCTCTCCCCCATGCTCTTCCTTCACCACAATGACCTACTTTCGCGTGTCACTCAATCATTTCATAATTCCTGTGAAGCACTGGTTGCTATACCAACGGGAACTAAAACCAATAAAACCTTTTCTGCCTTAAAGTTGCGTCGCCCCACCAATAGGTATCCACTGCAGTGACGGCTGATCGATGTGTGCCATTTCTACTTTATCTGGTCGATCATGTCGCGCCAGTGTCCTTATCTAAAGAGTATGTATCTTACACTGTGGTTGCACCTAAGATGCACTTTGAACAGGCTTAAGGCCTGATGAAAAATTGGGAGGACGCTTAAAGCTTTGCCTTTAAAGGTCCCCTCACCAGGTCTGGCCATTTTGAGCTGAAAAGCACAGAGCATACATTGCGCAATAACGATCGTGACTGCAAAGTATTACATCGCTACGCGCCGTGGAAACACATGAAATTTCAAACCATATGCCATTTTTCCTTCTCCTCGCGGCCACCGCACACCACGCCGGAGGATGACTGTACTCGTGCACCTGCGCCTATATACTGGTGTCCACAGTGTGATGTCGCTCATGGTGAGACATCTGTTATCTGTGTGAACTGTTGCTTGAATTGACAAATTGAAGTTTAGAGAAATAATAAAACATACAAATGGAATGTCTGCATGTATTTTGTTTAAGTTCGCACTGAAGCAAGAGAGATGTACTTCCGCTTCGTCTGCTTGTTCCCAAGGTTGTGCAGTCATTTGCGCACGTACAGAAACTGTGCCATTTTCTACTGTGTTTCAGCATGTGAGCATGCTCTATGATCCACTTGTTCTGCCTCAGTATTCGTGTAGCACTGAATTATACCGTTAGTCGTGTGTCCTTGTGGACAGCGTGCAAAATCGTGCGCTGCGCGAAATGATCACAGATCGCGCGCTACGCCACCAGCGGAAGTGCGCATCGCCAGGGGAAAAAAAAAAAAGGATAGGAGAAAAAAAAAAGTGAAGGCAGGGCACAAGACGTATGTGTCGCGTGATCCTCGAGGTCCGGCATAGGAGAACGCAGGGAAGGACTTTCGCTTAGACGGGGTGAGTGGAGAGAGAGTCTCGTTATGCAGTGGAGCTCGCCTGCTGAAACCATGGGTTCGTGGCACTGAAATATTTCTATCTCGGCTATTAATTAGCCGAATTGAAAAATGTTTGCAGCAGAACGCTCCCTAGAGGACACGTAACAACTTCCAGCTTATAACCAAAATTTGCTATGGGGCCTGGTGAGGGGCCCTAAGAGTGGAACGTGATAGTAAAAGATCCCCGATTGGTGCTCACGTTTCCCGGCAACTGCAGCTTACGTAACCGTAATGTTTACTGTTTACTAATGTATGCACGAAGGCGGGCTTTCTCGTAGAAATGGCATGAGATGCGATGGAGGCAAGCGTTATCTGGAGGTGTTGCAAGGAAACGGGCACGCTGCTTTATGGCCTCCAAAATTGACGTGCAAAAACCTTGGAGGCCATGGCAGCCCTATGAGTAGTAGAAATGCTGCAAAAGGGGTTTGTGTTTAAGTTTCCGCACAACAGAATGATGTTTTTAGATTGTACTTCACGATTTTCCTGATGCATGCTTTTTTGAGGAATTCACTTAGTTCAGTTATGCCTCTGCGCCACTCAAATGGCCTGCGTGGTTGTAGTTCGGAATGATTTTTTGCCAAGTGATGTCCAATGTTGACATAAGATTTTTTGCGACATGGGGCCCTTAATGCTATCGCGTTAATGAAGACAAAATGCAATCCTTGCAGGCAGGACACAGCTGGCATGACACGCATGCCACTGCATGGGTGCAAGATCCAAATCAAACCTGCCAGCATGACTCAAAAGAAGGGGTGCTCATCTCTTTGAGGCCCAATGGTTACTTGAAGGCAGTTTTCATTCCTTTCCATCAATCTGCACATTACATCAGTCTCAATGCGCCTACAGGATAGCTCTGTAGATCTGCCCTGTTGCGTTAAGTAAGAACACTTTCTGCTAGCTCCACAAAAGCAACTGAGCTTCTTTTGCACCTGAATGTCAAGGTGGCATGAAAAATGCAGCAAAGGGAAAGGAAGGGAAGGGGTGAAGATAACCGAGAGCATTACATGAGTGCGCAGAAGTTAGTGTCGCCCTTTGTTCAAGAAAACAAAAAAAAAAATGTTTTGCAGAGGTGAGAAAAGCATCTATGGAGCCATTCCGGCATTGGAGGTTACATGTGTTACCTTAAATCTCCTTATTGCTATCAAACAGTAGTAGTATTATCCGTCTTTTCATTCAACAGGTCTCATTTACCATCCTATATCCAATCACAGCCAGCTTTCTAGCAGAAGCCAACATCTGTGCACAACGGAGGTAAGCGAACAAAGCCCCAATGTGTATTCTCACCTGGCTCAGATCATGCAACTGTGCCTGAACATGGGCCTTGTCGGCTGATGACAGATGCCGCATGACCTCAGTGCCCATGGCCTGCAGCGAGTTCATGCTGCCCTGCCGGTCGAGCAGTAGCTTGTTGAGGAACTTCTGCTCCTGCAGCTGCGCCTTGAGCACCTTGTAGTCAGCTGATGGAGCCCGCTGATTGGCCACCAGCTCCTCCGTGTCTTCCAGCCAACGTGCCACGCCGGCCAGGGCCTCTTGGAACTTGCCTGACTGCAGCAACGCCGCCTCAAGCAGACGCTCACGCTCTCCAACCTGTTGCAACATTGCGAACACTTGTCAGAAAGCTCTAGAAACATGTATTTCTGCATATACAGTTCTGCATATACAGTTGATCCCGGAGGTATCAACCTCTGATATATGAAATTATTGTCTATATTGAACAGTTGTAAAATCCCCTGCAAAAGTATACCGGTGTAGTACGCATACACAGAACTCCCATTCACTGACACATTTGATACATCGAACACTACACCGTGCAATGCCCCTACAAGATCACTTCTCGTGGCTGCGTTATATTTAATACCACCAAATTTGAAATGCCACTGTTTTCGCAGATGCTGTCAAAGAAGATACTGAATCATCTGAAAGGCAGTACATGCAACGAAGGCAAAATGAGCTGCGTGTTCCAATTTAGCTCACTGCACATGTGGATGGCTTGTGCAAACTGTGGCCATTTGTTATTAGCAAGAGTAGAGCGTCACTCTGTTTCAAGAATGCGAAAGGTCTGATAGTGTTCCAGAAGAAAGCATGGATGACACTCAATCTTTTCACTGCGTGGCGCTACGCATGGGATGCCAAACTGGAGATGCTGTGCCGTATGGCTTGTCTTCTTCTGGCAAAGGCTTTCCGCAAATGACATTATAGGATTCCACGAGCAGCCAAAATGAATTAGACCCCAACATCCACTTGGATGGATCTTTACATCAGTTTGAATTTAACTACCGGACTTTGCAGAAAGGCCCACTGCAGCCGCAGCGTGCAAGACTCGTTGCTGTGTGATTCGTGCAGGTCCACAGTGAATGCGTTTCATTCGTACATGCACAGTTACATGTCATTGGGAATGGCCTTGAATGTTTTGAAAAGCTGAATAGCACTTTCGGAACTAACAGCATGTGTATAGTGTAGTGATTATTTTGATTGGTCCTGTCGACCTGAATGCACCTTATACTGACAGAGGCGGCCCGGGCCAAAGCAGTGCTATTCTGCGAATTGCGCTGTTTAGGCACTGTGCGTTTGGGCTGACGTCAGAGAGGGCTCACAGTGACAAAGTCCACTACTGCGTCGGCCAGGACGTCCCATCCATGGCGCACTCGGCGGTCATTTTGTGTCAATAACGCAATGAAACGCTCGCTTGGGTGGCATCGAGCACGAATGGCTCTGCGGCGCATGCGACATGTGGCACTGCATGAATCATTACACCGAGTACATTGAATATTCGAAAAATGGAATAGTAGTTAGTCAATTTGCAAATAGAACTGTTCGAACGGTCACTATTCAATTTGATTCAGCGATATTTAATATTCGCATAACCCTAATTTACGCACAACTCTTTTCATAATTCACAGCTCAATAATTGCCCTTCACAATTCATCCTGGTTCATATTATGTATACTGTGGCATTTTACACTATTTCACTTATGCCTTCGTTCGATTAATAGTCAATCACCACCCTAACCCCTTTGGAAAGGGAATTGTGGGGTTTCGTGGCACATTAGCACCATAGGCTGTGATGCTTCAAATGCAAGGTAAAAAACAAACAGAAAGCCCCTAAATTAACTATTACCAGTGCCAGGTGAAAGGTAGCTTCAAAAGCCAACATCACCTAGCAACATAAAAACAGCTGTATTAGAAGCAAACAACATTACCTTCTAAAATCAGAGAAAGATGAAATAGACTCAATCTTTCATAAAGAATTGTGACAACGCTTTGCCTATACACCTATCCCCCGATGTGTTGGCATGATGGTTCTCAACAAAAAGTCCCATGTTCACAGACCATGTATTCCTCATCCTTCAGAAAAAAAAAAGTGCCAAGATAAGTAAGAGTATAAAAGTACCAAGTACTTTGCAGAACCACTTGAGATACTTTTCTCTTCACAAGATAAAAAGGAGAAAACAAGATGTCAATCAGCAGCAAGCACGTTAGAAAATGTACTTTGCCTAATGTTTACATAAGCCTACCTTCTCCTTCAACTGGTTCCATTCGTCATTGAGTTTGTCAATGTCTCGTTCCAGAAGAGTTGTGTTAACACCTGGTGATGCAGACTGGATCAGCGCGTTGCCAGCCCGATTCACAGTGTCAACTTCACGACCCAGTGGCTCCACATGAGATTTGCGGAATTGCTGCAATGGCAAGAAACGAGAAGACATAGCAGCTTAAGCAAGATATAGTTAATCCTCAATATAATGAAATTCTTGATATAACAAAGCATTTAACTTTTCATAGCCTCTTGTCCATAGAACACTATGTATTTAGAACCTTAGTATAATGAAGTGTGTTCGTATGCAATTTCAAAATAATTAAATTCCGCTTCCCCCAAAAAGAATTGCCAAGACAAGCAGAAGCTTCCACGGAAACAGATGGTCAAATGATTGAATCAAAAGTGGCTGCTTGCAAACACACCGAAGTGGAGTCGCATCATGTTCCATATAAAGTCCAAATGCAATATGATCCTATCGCACCCCACGCACTTCGTGCTTTAGGTGCAAGTGAAAGTGTGTGAGGGTGAGACAAGATAGATGGTGGCTTCATGAGTGCCGTTTTCCCACACGAGCAGAGGGAAAGAGGGGAGGGGAGTGAGCTCGCGGTAAAGGATTAAACGCGCACGAAGGGTGGGGGGAGGGGGGGGCATAAGTTGGCACCGATCACAATTTCTGGCGTGCGTCTCTTCCATGGCTGCGCATGGCTGTCAGCAAGGCTGAGCCCATATGCGTCCACGCAAGCTGCTGCATGGAAGGAGGAAAGAGATAGGAGGGAGTAAACCATAACGCGATTGAGACCAAACCTGTTGACCCAACACATGATCACACGTCAAAGCGTGTGGTTGGTTTCAGTGTTCCCAATCTGCAGGGAGACACACAGCAGGGCAGCCGAACAAACGCGCACCACGCGGCCATACTATCAGTGGCATGCAGGTTCGGCTGGGTTTGCGGCTGATAAAAACTACTGGCATAGCTACTAGGAACCAAACATCTCCACAAATCTCGATTCTTGCTCCGTGACCTCGATGCAAGAGGTCATGTGTTGGGCCACCAATGTGGCTTCACGGAGTGTTCACTTGCCAAGGCTGGTTGCGTGACATTATGCTCCCTCCTATATTTTTCCTTCCTCCAGGTTTAGAGGTAATCTGCTACATGTGGAAGTAGCGAGCGTGCTGAGACAGTGTGGCATCATGTAAGCATTCTTCCCGAGTGTTTAGTATTGGAGGTTGCGTAATCTCAAGTTTCGCTGACTCAGAGTGAAAAGCGAAACATTCACTTCCGGCTGCCGCAGATTTTCATGATAGCGTCGTCCAAATGCGGGCGACGCTATCAACTACAGGGGTGGAGTGCACACGAAAGGCTTCACTTATTTCGTACAGCCGATGTGAAGATATCGTCGACGTGGAATGTAACCGTGTCATTCGTTGCAGACTCCCAAATTCATCAAAATTAATTATTTTCTCATTCAAATTTGCTTTTTTAGATTGCCTGATAATTCAGAAAATTTTGCGGTTTCTTTCCGTGCAAGAAAAATCGATCGGCGACTGTACTGAGTTGCATAAAAGGTCGAAATTAGATACAACGAAATTTTGCAAATTGCCGATTTTACCTACTTTGTTATGTCTATGTTTAACTGTATAAATGAAGCCTCAATGCACTATAATGTTTTGATTTCTTAGCTTTTAGTACTAGTACTAGTTTCCTGAATACTCAATGCGACATTACAAGACAGTAGTAGCACATCTGTTGTAGATCTCACGGCCTCAATGAATGGGAGTTATTTCCCTGCATATTCTCCCCTTGTCTTTAATACCACAGTGCAGAGATGTGGGGTAGTTCCTGATCCTGTATTTGTCACCAATAAAATGTTCACGCAAACCAGGGGAATGACAAAGTGCCTTACTGAATGATGAAACACGAGAAAATTCAACCTGCTTCGAAATAACTGACGTGAATACCAATCAGAAGTCAGTACTAAACCTTCTTTCAGTATTGCTAGGATAAAAACGAAGGTCTACCCAGTGATCAAAATTAATCCCGAGTTCCCCACTACAGCATGCCTCATTACTGTTTCATGGTTTTAGCACATAAAACGCAGAATTTAATTTTACTGCAATAGCAATCATATGGACACTCCAAGTTAATTTCCGCCGTCGCTGTGATGTTAAGTATAAAGTCCAAGTGTGATAAGATCTCGGTCATGCAGAGTATGCTGTAGGTGTGAGGGAAAGCTTGCAAGGGTGAGCCGAGAAGGATGGTGGCTTGGTGTGGTGGTACCTTCTCACATTCGCAAGGAAGGAAGGTGGGACAGGTGCACAACGTCTTCTCACACGCACAAGGAGGGGAACAGGGGGTGGTCAAGCTAGCGCACATCTCCACTCCTGCCGCGGCGCCGGAGCGCAGTCGTGCACCTCCCATCTTGGAGGCAATCTATACTGGGTTCGAAGGCTAGCAGACCTGAGATGTCCATGTGCGCTATGTTCTCACGTGCCTTGTTGGTGCTGAAGCGAGAGGAGGCACAAAGGGAAATTTGCTCGCAGTGGCTGCCGCTCTTCACCACGTCATCTTTCTGACAGCGAGTATCCACAGACATCGAGTGTGATGTGTTTGTGTTTGCCTGCGGGCATATGACAACCTGATTGTTAGTTTATTTAGCAAGCGAATCTTTACAGAAATGTATGCAGCTGGTAAAATGACCAACCTTACTTCATGTAGCTGTCTAATAATTTGCTATTGCAATTGATGCTTTGCCTGTCAAGTAAAACTGCGATGCTTAAAAAAAAAAAAAAAACATTACCATCAGCTCACCTTGAACTGCTCCTGCTGACTGCGCAAGCTCTCTACATCAGCTGCCACAGGCCGGAACGTGTGCTCCTCACCCAAAGCACCCCCAACACGCCTCTGGGTCATGTGCAGGTCCTCATAGAACTTCTCCAGTTTGGCCAACATGGCCTCCAGTGAGCTGTGACGGCCACGTGCCCGCTCTTCCAGCCTATTGAGCTGCCTGCGCAATGCCTCCACCTGAAAAGATAACACCTTGGTCATCAGGCTGTTCTCCAACCAGCTGGCAGGCTAGCAGCACATAACGCCAGACTCGCCTTCTCTACAACGTTTACAGATATGACAATTTTGACCAGCAAAGGCAATAGCATTTGTAGGACATTACTGCTATAGCCCAGTTGATCCAGTAGTCACCAACAGCACGAAAACAATGGGACAAGCCATGTCAAGCAAAGCAACTATGTTGTGAAGGCTGCATTTGCATGTTTGTTGTGTGCGTCCCATATGCTGAGAATTTGTTCCTTTACTGATAGCTACAGCAGAACCTCGTTCATACGTTCTGGAAAAAAGTGCGATAAAGAACATGCCAACCTGGAAAATGTACAAACCAAAGTAACTAAAAAAGTTTGACAGACTGAGAAACTGAGTGCGCGCTGGCATTTTCACACGAGACCGGCAGGCATATATTGCAGTGAAGCTGCTGTAGTGGGCAGCTATATACTGTTGTCAATTGTGCGCACCTTGCACATTTTCTTGCTTGCATGGGATCTAGCGGCCGGAAAACGCATCATACGATCGCAGTGTTTAGCAGCGTAGAGAACATTGGTGCTAAAAAATGTTTTTCAGGGAAGTATGAACAGGTAAAAAATGAACGTAACTCTACTGGGTCATTTTTATGTTCTCGATTGCGAATGCTGGCGCAGGGAAAACAGGAACTTATCAATGATATTCTACTGCATATGGTGTTGGGCAAGTGCACAGTCTGCTGTTTACAACATTTTGCTGGTCAGAATTAATGAGCAGCTTCAAATGACGCCAACTCCACCCTCAATAAATGCGCTGACAAAGGCAATGATAGAGTGAGGGAAGTGCTGGTCAATGACAGTTGTAAAGAAACATGCGGGCGTATCCTGTAAGAGTCCGCCTAGTGGACTGTCCCATTTCAGCTGCTGCTTATTGGCTAGGGCTGCTCATCTCCTCCTCTCTCGTACAGCTGACCAATCAGCAGCGGCTAAAATGGACAGTCCACTAAGTGGACTCTTACAGAATAAATCCCCCCCCCCCCCCCCTACAATCATTTGCCTAGTGGAAAGAAGTCAACCTCTTTTCAAATGGTCAGCTTTTTTTTTTTCCATGCCAGCACTAAGATCTCATTATGAGGCACGCTGTAGTGGGAGACTCCGGGTTAATTTTGACTACTTCAGGTTCTTTAATGTACACCTAATGCACAGTACATGTGCATTTTTGCATTTTGGCCCCATCAAAATGTGGCCATCATGGCCGGAATTTGATCCTGCGACCTCATGTTTAGCAGTATGACGCCAAAGCCACTAAGCAATCATGGCAGGATGCCAGGGAACTAAGCATCGACAGTATTTTTCATCTATTTGTAACAACAGCAATATAATGGTTGAGCTACAGATTGACCAGGTCACACTATACCGAATGTGCATGCAGAATCGTTGACATGCTTTCCTGGCCACTTGTAGAAAACGCTTCTTTTGAATTTGTTTTCTTTCTTCAACTCCTCATAATTTGGATTTCTAGATGGTCTTCGCCCAGTTTGAATTATTGGTTGGGCACCTACTGCACATCGAAAAATTAATTAAATAAACAATATCTGTACAAATTGACAGCTATAATTGAAGTTCAATAGAACAGACTGCTGAGCTAGATGGTACTGCATAACATGAGGTGAAGCGCAAAAGAGCATGCAGGATGACAGCGGAAGCTCTGTGTTTTCCTCCCGTATGTCATCCTGCGTGCCCTTTTTCGCTTTGCCTCAGCTTATAGTTGTATATGCACAAACAAAAAGCATGTCCTAAACCCCTACCTAAATATAAGAAGTGATGCCTCTTGGCAACGCTATCCTGCTGCGCTAACTATGTTTCTTTATTGCCTGTTCTATTGATCATAAGTGCTGAGTCACAACCTTGCGATTCTAACACCCCGTTTGTGTACTACATATTCTGGTCATCATGTCCCAATCATGTAGCCCCACAAAAAGAATGTCGCAGGGTTTCTACTGTGACCAGAGGCATCGTCCTCTCACCTGAGCACGGGCACCCTTGGCGTCCTGAGTGTATCCCTGAGAAATCAGCTCCTGGCACTCCTGCTCCGCCCTGTCAACCTCGTGGGCAGCAGATGAGAGGCGCCCTTGGAAGCTCTAGAAAGATGCAAGCCCTGTCAGCAACTGCAGTCACAAGGGGGGCCATGCCAACTAGCTCACCTTCACTTGATCAATCTGGCTTCGTACTGTCTTGATGTCCCGCCCAATGGGGCCCATGCTTTCCAACTCTTCTTCCAGGTTACTCAAGTCTTGCTGGGCTGTCTTTACATTTGCCTATAGTGCCAGGCCCAGAAGGGAAAACATAATGCACCATGAGCAAAGTGTGACAGACTGTATGCAATGCTTGGCCTCTGCAACACTGCAAATGGCACTATTTACACGGGTCAAAGATGCTCTTGGTTAGCCAGAAACAACACCTTTTTCTTACTGTAAAGATTAATCTAAGCATAAATTCTCTAAAACCGGCTTAAGTTCTACTCAGGTTTCAGATTCAACCTAGTTAGCACAACATGATTACAAGCTCAAGGCACAAAAAAAAGAAGGCACGGATGGACAGAGACGACACACACGGCAACCAACTTATCCTTACACTCAACTTTCAGACAACAACAAGGCAGAAGTACAGGCAGTGCCTCTATTTTTCATGAAGATAGAATGTATGCCATGCACTCACGTGATACTGGGCCACCACCGTTCCTGCTGCTTCGAGCTGTCCACAGCGGTCCTGCAGGTCATGTGCCAGCTGCTGATGGCGACGTACCAGAGCATCGAGCTGGCCACGCACGTGTGAGGTGTCGCACTCTGGTGAAGCCGAGGTCAGCCAAGAGTCGGTGAATGCACGCAGTCGGTCGAGGCCACGGCGCATCTCGTCGGTCTCGCGCGCCATGCCCTGCAGCCGGTCAAGAAGGCGAGGGTTGCGTGCTGCCTCACCCAGAGCGTCGTGGGACGCAAGCTTGTCCTCAAGTCGCTGCAGGCCATGGCCCAATTCGCCAGCCTTCTCCTGGAACTCGCACAGCTTGCTTGAAACCTCATCCAGCTGACGGCTCCTCTCAGACACACCTGTGCCAGTGGCAGTGACAAGAGAGACAAATCGCACTCCTTTCCCAGAAGGAACTGATGCTGTCTTGTGTAAGACGCACACAGACCGAACCCAAAAAGTGACGCCTGTCCAGTGCCTATGCTATGCAACTGGCAAATAGTGCAGCATATAGTACGAACAAGCAGGAAAGGAGAGTCACCAATCCTCCCCTTCTGTTTGGCACCTGTCCAGTACACGTTCGTGTTCTATTTTGCGGTATTATCAAACTTGAACCAGGAGTCAACTCGGCCAGCAGCCATTAGGCTACGACACTACTGCTGCATCACACGCATTTCATTTTTTCTCATTAAAATGCATAAACTACCCAGAGAGCATGCTGACTTCAAGTACAGACCAAGTGCAACACTGAGCACAGAAATCATGTCAGTGATTTCAAACAGAACAAATGCTGATGGCATTCCAACAGAGAGAATGGAATGAGAAAAGAATTCGCAAGTGCCTCGACTTATGAGATGAGTTCTCACCATGATTCAGTTTCTCCCACCGTGTGCGGAGCGTGTCTAAGTCCTTCTTGACGCCGTCCTTGTCCACGTCGCAGCCCGCAAGGAATGTTTCACCCAGGTTGCGTACACTGTCATACTCCTGGCTGTGCCTTGACAAATCATTTTTGAAGGTCTGGAAAAATCAAAAGTTCACAGAAATTACACCGTCTGCTCTTCCTTGTCCCCACACGCCCCCAGGAAGCTGAACAAGTTGAAAGCAAAATGTTTGAATTCTGGTAGAACGGAATAATAAAAGTGCTCGGCTGCATATATGAGTGAGAATTAAGAAAAGGAACTGAGGCACTCGATTTTTGTTAGTCACAATCACATTACACCAAGAAAAGGATAGGTAAATTAACTACGATTTTAACTGAAACAAATTTTTTACGTTCCGATTAAAACCGCAGTTAATATCCCCCTCACTTTCCTTGACTTCATGTGACTGCAGCTGCATATATCTTCATGTGCTGCGATGCTCTGAAGAGTTATTTGGAGGACTCTTAACAGCGAAGCTGTTAGCCTCTAGTTGGTCGAGATTTTTCGTGTCCGCGTGTGGGGTTTTGCTCACACAAGAACAAATGGCAGCTGAAAGGCTTTGTGTTTGAGTTTCTGCGTAACAGCATTATGTTTTCTCAAATATTCGAATCACAATCCAATGCTATCATGTCTGCAGGTTATAAGTCGTATTTTACAAATCTTTAGATGCATTTTACTTTTAGAAATGCAATTAGTTCAATAACGCACTTGCGCTAGGCAGAAGGCTTACAGAAATGAGGATGTATGCTGCACTTCCGGACACGTGCGTGCAGGCGTGACGTATGTCGCTTGTGGTGGTAGCGTGCAACGTCGGCAAAATCTTCACTGTACATCCACTTTCATAAGGTGGAATGGAGGCAGCTTTTTTTGTACAGGGCTAACTAGCGACAGTAACCTACCAAAAAGAAATGTTCAACTGTAAAGGAATATATGAAAAAAATTTGGAGGACGTTTAAGCTTCACCATTAAGAGTGGAACACGATAGATTTCAAGGAAGTGTGACTGCCTGTCACGCTTCCCGGAAACCGCAGCTTTCTTGTGGATGTGCGGAGTCGAGCACGATGGTATTGTTGCAAGAAACCGAGCGGGCTGAGCTGCTCGGAAAAGGAGTTTGTGTTTGAGTTTTCGCGTAACAGAATGATCTCTTCTGGTATATTCAAGTTAAACTCCGGCGCTATCATGTCTGTAGCTTGTGTTTAGGTCATACTTCTCAATTTTTTGGATGTATTTTACTATGAGGAATTCAATTATTTCAGTAACACCTCTGTGCCATATGGAGGGCCTGCGTGGTTGTGGTTCAGAATGATTTTTCGCCAAGCGAAATCCGAGGCTGACATCAAATTTTTTGCAACACTGGGCCCTTAACGCTCTCACATTAAAAATACAAGGACTAATTCCTTGTATGGCAACACACGACGTGTCAGCATGCAGCCAAGCCCATCAGTCGTGCTTACCTGTGACTCTTCACCCTAAAGAAGAATTAGACAAAAATAAAAAAGCCAGACATAAAATAGCATTTCAGTTCTTGCAGCAGCGCATCACCCCCGAGCACACTGTTCCAAGCACACAGTGAAGCTCGTGACACTGTTCTTACCTGCAGTTCCTTGGCCTGCCTCTCCACCTCAGCACGCTGGTAGTTGGCCAGAGTCAGAGTAGACAAGCGGCCTTCAGCTGACTGCAGCCAGGGTCCGAACTTGTTGAAGGCAGCGTTGAACTTTTTGCAGTTCTCGAATGCCCGTTGCAGTCGTGTATGCCTGTGAGAAAAAGAAAACGCAATATAGCTATATTACAAAAGCTGTAATGCAGAGCTATAATAATGGAAGCAACTTCAAAGAACCAGAAATTGGGTGAGCTTTTAAAATCGTGCAGCCAGCATCCGTTCAATACCTGCTTGGCTCGCCTACAACTTTAAATGTGATTGTACAGAAAGGCCATGCTTGCTTTACAACAGTATGCACACAGCCCTCTGGAGAAAGGTAGGCAAAAGGCACCTGCAAACAGAGACCGCTGAGCAGTGCACCCTAACTTGAAATCACCCCTCAAACTGCTGTTGGCAACCTGCAGCTAGCTACTCTAGAAGCATGAAGAATGCACACAACACAATCAATACTGAGGCTCTGCTTACAGATGTTTTTAAAGAAAAGAAAGAAAGAAAGAAGAAGAAGCCTTTATTGAAGTTGTTTGTCTTATTCTTTTTCTTGCAGAAAAGTGCAAATACCAAATAGTAGATTTCGAATCAAATATTAAGTCAAATCAATAAAAAAAAAAAAAGAAAGAAACCCCGAATATCCAATCGAATAGCGAGTACCAGAGAATGTTTCACAAAATTTAATGCTTACACATTTTGAGCTAGAAATCATGCTGCTGCACATGCTCGGGAGTCTCCTAGCATTGAATAACCAGAATGTAGCAAGCCATCAGTAACTTAGGTATATAGAAATCAAGCATATGGTATACTCTTAATAAAGGGAGCTATAAATTATTATGCCAGCACTGATTACAGCTCAATTGTACAGTCGAACCCGGCTATATCGAACTCGCCAAAAAACGTCTATCAGTTCGATATAGAGAACAATTCAATATAAACCTGCTAAATAATTGGATATCATAAAAGCACATACCATTATTAAAATTACGATGAAACCAGCTTAGTTTCACATAAATAGTCCTCCATTTTCTTCTACTTGGGCAATTTTACTGCCTGCGACACACGCACTTCACATTGTCTAAGGAGTCAGAGCAGCTGAGGTCGCAACCTTCTGCATTCGTGCAGAAGCACCGCACTAGTGCGAGCGAACCAATCACTTTGGAGCATGTAGGCAAGGGACCATAGTTGCTTTCCTCATTGTGCCCACTTTCACTTGTGCTCAGTACGATGTCGGCAATGTAGTCTTCGTTTTCGGGCTCTCCCGTGGTCGCGACACCATCATTTGCACCCACAAACTTGTTCACTGTTGATTCGTCAACAGCTTCCGGAAATTCTGACAGCTCGCTCCAAACTTCGGCAACACTTGCAACGGCTTCGTCGCATTCATCAGAATTTACAGTCATCACCGAGCACACGGAAGCTGGCACGGCTGAAGCAATTTCGGATGAACCCCTCGTGCACGATCGTGCGTATGTGTCGGGCACCACGGGCACCGAGTCGCGAGTTTGCCCGCTTTAGCCCTAATCTTCCCCTTATTCTTCAAGATCATGCTGAGAGTGCTCCTCAGAATCTTGCACGTTGCGGGGACATCCGACTTCTCACCGCATTCGACCCGATTTATGATTTCGAGCCTCGACGAAAGGTGAATTCTGCCGCTTCATCACGGCAACACTGCGAGAGAAGGCCCACAAGGCGCACGCACAATGAACCAGAAAAGCAGCAAGACAACTCGCACTTTCGCCGCCTTGCACGACGAGGGCATAAGAGCCTGATTGGTTGTCTGAGCAAGTGCTATGGGCGGCCCAGGATAATTTTTTGCAGGGGGGTGTCGATAGCTCATCCGAGGCAGTGCGGTCACGGTAGGGAGAGCGGTTGGACGGAGCCGCACCACCAAGTTTTCCCGCCATCACGAGGGAAAGCCAACTTCTGGGGGCACTTTTCCGACGCTTCACGTTCGATATATCGGGAGTCGCTGCTATTTTTGTTCAATGTAAGCGTAATGTTTGCTATATAGACTCATTGTAACTATACGGTGTCCAGAAATTGTTCGATATATAGAATAATTCGATGTATCGGGTTCGATATAGTCGGGTTTGACTGTAGTATATGAAGGTCTGGAAAATGTTTTTTGATCAATAGAATTTGTTCAGTAGAACCAAGTGCTTTTTTTTCTTCTAAAACTAACGAATTAGTGATGTTCACACAACAGATCATTTGTGTCGGTCCTGTTGACCCAGAAGAACCCTCGTACCGACAGAGGTAGAACTGGTCAATGTGGTGCAAATTGCGGTATTCGGGCACTGTGTGTGCGATCCCCACATCGAGCTGACATCGAGGTGTGCTCGCAGCAACCAAGTCCGTTACTGTGTCAGCTGGGGCAGCCCACCAGTGGTACACCTGGCACTCCTTTTGCACCGAAAACAATGTGACATGCTCGCTTGGGCGGCCTCAAGCACGAGGGGCTCTGTGGTGTATGCGACATATGTGGCACTGCGCTGGTCTCTACACTGGATACAGTTGAAGCTCGATGTAATGAAGTTGCACTTGCAGACAAAAATTCGAGGTTTTAAAACTTGTGGGCATGCGCGACTCTCGCGCGTCCCCCGATATGTTTTTCCCGCATGGCGCGTCTCCTGTAATCTGGCTTCGCCGCGTGGCCTGTGTGATGCCCGCGGCGGTCGATGTGGTTGGGGCGCAGTGCGAGAGATGGCGCGAGTGTTGCGCTGCTACCGCCGCCGACAGGCGGGGCTACTTGGGCGCCGGAAGACAAGACACTCTCTCTTGGATTCGGGACAGCAAGCGGTACGGACGTGCCGGGCCGCACGTGAGCCGACCCATGCTTCTGCGAGACCGTCTCGCGTGGCCGCCTTGGAATGTGCCACCGTTCACGTGGCGTGACAGTACGCGCGAACGACCAGGCGTTGGGATCCAGCATGGGGCGAACATATTCGCTCGCTATCCGGTCGCGGTGAGTCGGACTTCTAGATTTGTCGCGCGCCCATCGGCATGTTTTGTGGATAGCAACTCGGCTAGCACGCATTGATCTATGAAAGGTGCAATAAATGCCCTTGTGACTGTTTGCGCTACTGTGTTGTCGTTCCTTTGTCCCAAGAGCACGGAGGAGAACCCCACATCTGGCTGCCCAATGTGGACCTCTTGGGGCATCGGACGATAGATTTAACAGGTTTGCTTCGTTCGAGACCTTTGTTTGAACCGAAGCGTAGGCCTAGCGTGAATTTTGATCGCTAGCGTCGGCGGCGTGCTTTCTTGAGCGAGGTGATGGTGGCTGTAGTGTGTTTGAACATGTCAACATGCTAAGCCTTTTCGCAAGTGTTTTTTTTAATGACATTCGTCAGTACGAGAGCAACGCGGTCTGCATCCTGGGAGAGCGAGGCTGAGCGCCCGCGGAGCAGTGGCAAGCCTGAAGCGAGTGAGTACGGAAGCCTCGTGGGTGGTCCGAATTTCTTATGTAAATAGCTTCTTCTATCTCTTTGACTCGGATGAAGTCGCGGCTCTGGGAGCCGGGTAGCCGCGGGCCACGGGTGCCACTACGGGCTGACTGGTATTGCGGCCTGGCACCGGGTGCTCCGACACCGTCTGGGACGGTGGGCGCCGTCAACTCGGATGCTGTGTGCACCGAGCAGAGTAGGACCACCTCACAGAGCTGACGTCTCCTCGCGGCTGCCTGTTTTGCGCTCATTTTGGGTGTTTTGGATGCCGGTTGTTGTCAGGGTAGCGACGCTTTAGGCCTAAGGCTTTACGAAGCTGCCTGTCGCACGTGGAGGGACACAACCTGGTGGACTGTGGCGTTGAGGTGTTGCAATTTGCTTCCCTCATTCTATTTAGCCTCGCACGAATTGAAATTACTCGTTCGACTCAAGGAAGCGAGCTTCGTTCATGTGAACTTAGCATCTGAGTAGCTGCCCGATCTTTTGCTAGCCGAGTTGAACATCGTACCACGTGGGCGATGCACATGAAGAATTCCTCTCCCTTGCACTACTTTAGTGTTTGCAGAGTGTGTTGATTGTACGCAGCGTGATTGGAGTCACCCCTGGCTTGCTGCCACCTTCACATCGTCTGCGCTGCTGCCCCAGACTACGATCGAGCCACCCCGGGCCATGGTGATGCTGTGTCCAGTTCAGCGCAGCGACTTCGGCGGCCTCCTGTATCCAGCTCACAACCCTCGGCGGCGGACAGAAGAGCCGGCGGTCACCGACAGCTATGGCGGCTCTTGCCAGCAGGGCGCGTCGGCGCGATTGCTCATTCCGACTACTGCGTCGTCGTTTCCGGAGTCCTGGCCTGGAATCGTACTGTCGAGTCTGCAAAGCTGCTGCTGTGACTGGCGGACACCAGCGGTGTACCCAAGGACAGTCGGCTCGCATGTTATGGACAGCATGTGGACATTTCCTCGGCGCGGCTAATGTTGCATGTACTACCTTGCTCGCGAAGCACGTGTTGATGGTAGACGGTGTGACATGTCTCGCCGGAATATGTGGTGATATAAGGTTGGGGGGATGTGGGGATGCGCGACTCTTGCGTGTCCCCTGATATGTTTTTCCCGCATGGCGCGTCTCCTGTAATCCGGCTTTGCCGCGTGGCCTGCGTAATGCCTGCAGCGGTTGATGTGCTTGGGGCGCAGTGCGAGAGATGGCGCGAGCGTTGCGCTGCCAACACCGCCTCACGGCAGGGTTACTTGGGGGCGCAGGGGAGAACAGGCTGTCTCTTTCCCGGCAGATCGGCGAACAGCGTGGACATCCCGCGCGCGCGCCGACCCATGCTTCTGCGAGACCGCCTCGTGTGGCTGCCTTCGAACGCGCCACGGTTCACGTGACAGTACGCACGAATGACCAGGCGTTGGGATCCAGCATGGGGTGAACATATTCGCTCGCTATCCGGTCGCGGTGAGTCGGACTTCTAGATTTGTCGCGCGCCCATCGGCATGTTTTGTGGATAGCAACTCGGCTAGCAGGCATTGATCTATGAAAGGTGCAATAAATGCCCTTGTGACTGTTTGCGCTACTGTGTTGTCGTTCCTTTGTCCCAAGAGCACGGAGGAGAACCCCACAAACTTGAGCAGTAGAAATCATTTCAGAAGTTCCCAGAACATTACTGGTGGATAGTGTGTTGTCTGTAATCGCTTATAAACAAATCGCAAGGTTGGGCCATAATAGCACGGTTATCATTGCCAGCATGCGCGGTGCAGATCGCGCCGAAAGCAATGTATCGGTGTGGCTCACAGCATCGGAGATTAGAGTGTTGCATCGTGCAGCACCTTAAATCTTGGATGTTGTAAACTTTCTGCAGCGCAGAGCACTGAAGTGTAGAAAGAGGGGTCAAACCACTCAAACTAACTCACCCAGATCACTATTCTTTTTCAGTAAATCTTGAATGCCATGGATGATTGCCCTTAGTGCCTGCAGCCATCATCAAATGACGCCCTCAAATTAAAAACTAAAGTGCAAAAATATACAGAAATCCATTCTGAGAAAACAATTAAAAATTGATCTTGCAGTTTCGCCAGAAAGGCGGAGAATTGATGGCGATAGCAAAGAGGCAACTACACGAAGTAAGGTTCGTAGTTCCAGAGGTGTCACATGCGCTCAGGCAAAGATATCACTCGACGACCAAGAACACTGGCTGCTGCAATGTGAGCAAATGCTTTGCACCAAGTCCCGAAAACTTGATATTGCGCAACTGCCAACGCTGGACATGCACACGAGGACAAAATGTGCATCAAAGTATTAACCATCTCGACTCGGCTTTTGCACTTGCTGAAGATTACCTATAAGACATAGTGCATGGCTTGCATATGGACAGCCATGCATAGCTACAGCAAAAGTATAGGAGAGATGTGCATGCTACGGGGATAGGGCTGATAGGCGCAATGCATCGCAATGCAATTCCCCATTGGATGGGAACTTATACTCCAGCTAAACCGGTGCAAACTACCAGCAGTGAAGAAGACTGGTGCTGGTGAGGTGCAATACCTGTCGGTGGCCTCCTTGCGGAGCTGGTCCCATCCACGGCGCAGGCCGTCGAGGCGTGTGCGTAGCTGCTGGGCCTCCTGCTTGCGGCTCATGCGGGTGACCATGTCGGCCCCCTTGCTCAGCACCAGGTGCACCTCATGCTCCTTGTCTAGCAGGCTCTTGTACGCTGGCTGCATCAAGGAGAACACAGAGAAGAGACTCTTGCTGCCACTCTCGCACTGCTAGCATCAATTCAGATGAGCTTCCCAACTCTCAACTTCGAGAAAAATAAACTCCGACACTTCCCTTTTTCATACCATCTATATTAAGAAACGCTTACCGTATTTACTTGCATAACGATCGCACTCGCGTAATGATCAAACCTCTGATTTTTGTCGTCAAAATTTGATTTTTTTTTCCTTTCCCACGTAATGATCGCACCCCTAACTTGGCACACGACATATCGCTGCGACAAGTCTAGCTAATGATGATCGCACTTACCATCTGTCGAATGCAGTCAACTGCTACGCGAACAACTCTTCAAGGCATACCGAATGGTCTGCATGCACCAAACTGATTCTTAAGCAGATGCCCCATTTTATTCCTTTCATCCCTCTCCGCACTTCCATGAAAAACAAAAAAATCTACAACAAAACTTGCCTTGGCTTTATTGTTTGTAGGCTTTACAATGGTTGTGGTCAACAACAACAAAAAGGCGCCTTTCGATTCCTCTCGTCTGCACTCGTGGGAATGGAACAAATGGCGAGCGGCAACGATAGTAGCCACATTTACATTGATATGTTAGAAGTCTACCCTATTCATATGCCGACTCCTGTAACACAGCTAAGATATTCGCCCACCCTTAGCGGAAACATGCCATATTAGGATAGTAGTGACGACAAATGCCACAGTTTTCGCAGCATGCCCACCATGTGTTTCTATGTCACTGGCAGCTAAGTGCGCCTATCTCTGTTTCTGTACCCTCAAAGTGGACATGGCTATGTTTTTCTGCAAATTTGCCAATATCAAAGATATTATTCATTACTGAAATGGAACAAACTGGTTCAATGCACATAATGTACTCATGAGAAGAAAAAATATTGCATTTGGTGCATTTCGCTTGCTCCGCTGGCCGCCACTTTTGTTTTGGTGTCCCACACTGCTACAGCGGAAACTGCCTGTTTGTTGACCCATTATCTTGCAGCAAAAAAAAAAAAAAATTTTTTAAAAAGAAAATTTAACCAGCGTAATGATCCGCACCCCTTAATTTACGTCGATTTTTAAAATATGATAATTAAAGCATGAACTTATATCAAACGACGCTAATTATGATAACAAACATATCACATATGTGAAGCCCATCTTCTTCATTGCTGCATCAATTACGGATCTTATTTTTGCTGAGAAGTTACATATAATACAGAATGGAACCACCTCTCACTGTCCATGATCCTCATGGAAGACAACTTCCTCACAGACTATATTCACAACCTCCTTATCAATTCATACTATGTATTTTGTTATCATCTTAACTTGCGTATTTTCATATTCTTGCTTTTAGATACATCCTTAAAAATATTTCCGACAGCAATCCCACCCCATCTGTAATGGCACCTTAGCCCCGAATGTAAGAAAACAAATAAAATGGGTGGCTTGCTATTGTAACAGTACAGGTGGGAGAGGGTGCTGTAAAGCAAAAAGATGCACACAATCAAGAACATGGGTGCATCTTTACAGCGACCTTATATCTTATCACAGTGTATGTCATTGCTAATAATTGGAACGAAGTAATCAGATTGACTTTCACACTACCACAGATTACAACCATGAGGAAGAGCCAATTTCAGAACAAGTGTTCATCGCTGAGAAACATACCTATGGAACTCAATACTGCACCTAGATCAGCTATGATGAGTACTGCTAATATCCTAACCCATAGCAGTGAATAGATTCAACAGGACATAAATCCTTTTGAAAGCAGGGTGTAAGATTTGGGGGAATGTGGTCTCAGAGTCTGGCGTCACACTGAGGGTCGCTTTTAAGCCTAGGCCACCGGTGCATATCAAAATGGTGTAGCTGGCCTACGCTACTGGGGTGTGACATGGAGGCTAAGAGGGCCGACACCATTGTCCGAACTTTCTTGACGAGAGTTGCCAACTTGGTGATGAATATGAAATTGGGAGGTTGGAGTATTAAAACAGGGGGTTTCTTCACATGGGGGAAAAAGGGCACACTTATCTACAGGAAAAGGCATAAGATACTCATACTAGCAGAAGCATCGAGCGCAGTACACATAGCAAACAGCGACAGAGCATGTCAGAGCAGACTACGTCATTCTGGGATAGCACACTCCACACACTCAGGATGTCTCTTAGAAATCCCTCCATCTTCCCTGGATCACTCGCTAGGGAAACGGGTAATGTTCCAGTTAGCCAGTCTGGTAGTTAGCATCACCCCAGCATGCCGCCTCCGAGGAGGAGAAGGTTGACACAAACCCCATGCGCAGCCCCCATGCTGATCTTGGAATGGAGGAAGCAAGCATGCCAGACCCAGTGTTTCACTGATGACTGGGGAGAGCTCCATGGCCCCAGTTTGCAAGGTAAAGCTTCTCCAGGCCCTAGCGTCTTTCACTCAAGTTTTGGAAAACTCTTCACCTATCATTTTCACAACAACCTCTAATTTGGCATCACTGTCAGCATCACAGTGCCCAGGTTGACTCACTGGAATGACGTTTGACATCAATATCACAATGACCCCGGTATCCACTCTTCGGCGAATACGGCAAACATAACAAGAGCTCCGCCAGGTTTTTATTCAAGTGATGCACAAGCATGCTAATACAAGTGCTCCGGGGCACACTAATAACCAATCTTTATACACACATCTCTGGTCACACATTTCCTTTTGTCAGCTATTATGGTAGTCACACAGAATCTTATTAGATCTACAACTAACAAGGACCCACAGCTACTTGCCCTAGAATCTAAGCAAAGACCATAATGCACTTTACAGTGCTCACATTGAATGCTAACTAGAGATTGCATACAGAAGTGCCGCACCTCAAACTCAGTGACTTGCTGGTGCAGAATGTCAGTGTCGGCCGAGATCTTCAGGTCGGGAGCAAGGCTGAGCTGGATGCCACGAAGCCACTCCTGAATGCTGTCACAGTTCGAGAAGAAGCCTCGGTCCTCCTTCAAGGACGACTCCAATTCAGCCTTGCGGTTGTCTGAGAATAAGAGGTGAATGAGCATGACCTTTCAATGCAAAGTAAGCATAACGCAATATGGGCACGCTCTTTCTGATAAAAACAACACTTCCAAGACTGAAAATTACAGCGTACACCTGAACAGGACAGAAAACAATGAAGAAACGCTGTAACATAGTAACACGGAACACCAACTAGCCTGGTCTCAAACCTTGTTGCAGACTTTCAAAACCTTTGTTTGGGTTCTCATAGATTAAGCACACTTCTGTTACGTTAACTATTGATACAATGAAACAGTTCTTGAACGATGCTCAATCTCTAATTAAGTCTGGTTTCTGGAGAGAAAGTGAGCTAGCATGTTTATCTGCAGTAACTCTGTATTGGTAGGAGAATTAATAACTGCATAGCTAATACTGAACAGTGAAAGCGCTTACGCAAGTCTTGTGTTTTGAAGTGTGCAGCTACCAGCGACTCCATAAAAAAACCTAGCAGAAAGTATGTACATCTCTGGTAATGAGTAATCTGTGACCAACTCACTGATCTTGCGACTGAGGCCATTGTAGAGCTTCTGGGCACTTCCCAAGCGGGCCCTGACTTCAGAGCGTGAGGCTGCATCTGACAGCAGCTCACAGAGGTTTTCAGCTCGGGCTTCAGCTTCAGCCAGCGGTGGTCGCTGGGCATCGAGGCGTTCCTCCAGGGTTGCCAAGCGATGAAGTTGGGCTTCGCAATCTCCAGCCTCAGAGAGGCGTTCGAAGTCGTCACCAACACCCTGCAGGCATTGACACAGATAAGGATCACTTGGGGTCTCGGAAAAGTGAAGAACCCTTGACATGAGAGTCTTCTTAAAGAACCTTTCAACTTAAGATGTTGGCTTAAATGCAGGAGTGTGCAATATCGAATGCATCGAAACTAAGTAAGTACTGGTATAAATGTGAGAACATAAAAACAGCTGTGTAAGACTTCTGGCAAGTCCCTAAACAATGGTTTGTGTGCACAGTGTTAAACAAGCACTGTTTTTTTTAATGAATGTATCAAAGGCCAATGTGTAACCAACGAGGAAATGCACTAGCATGTCATCTACTAGAGATGTGCAACTAGTCTAAACCTCCAATGCTCAATTCGAATCAGTTGGTATTAGGCTCGATTCAAAAGGCAGTTTTACTATTCGAAATATTTGAACAAAAAAAAAATGCTGTTGTCATTTGTTTAAGTCAGCTAAATGTATTGCGGTAAAGCATATTCGTTGTGCAGTGAAGCACATGAATAAAACAGGGGGAACTGTCATAGGGTCACTGCTGGCGCTTATGGCTACCCAACACTATCAGCTCAAGTACCAACAGTAGCTGCGCTTACATCGATACAGTAGAAGCATATCGTATTAATTTACCGTATCGCATTTACACATACTCCACGATTTACATGGATGCGCATTTTCCCGTCCAGCCAACTAGCACCACCCGGTGTCAAGTATAAATGCTAGAGCTCTCACTTCCGAGAAGTGTGCTTTTGCTGTCGCATTGCAAAATGCACCAAAAGTAGGACACGTTACCAAAAGTACCTGCAGAGTGTCGGCTACATTCTGTTAGGTTCTCCTTCATTTGTCTGCAAAGACAAACTTACACAATGTTTATTTTGCGGAAACTTACTGTAGTGTATAAGGATATAAAAAGTTCACAGTGTGTCTGCAACTGTTGCCATGTCCAGTGGTAGCCGAGCATGGCCGTCATGGTCTGCCGCTCCTCAAGGTGGACTTAACTACGTTGATGCAGCGAATCAAGTCACTCACCGATGTTAATCTTATTTATTATTGACAAAGCAGACACTGTTTCAATGCACGTAATGTACTCACAAGTGAAAAATTGTGTGCGACTTGCACTGTAAGCTGCCATTCGTTTTGCAGTTCTGCAGTGCAGCAGCAACCAGCCAATTGGTTGGACAGTTGTCACCTCAATGTGAATGCATTCCCATAATTCTCAATCCGATATGCTTTTATTTACATGGGCTGTAGAAATGCACATTCTCCATCTCAAGCTACCCTTGCTTGGAGCATTCGATGTGATACCCTTGAAGTCCATGTTAATGCAGCTACTGTAAATACACTCTTTAGAAACTACAAATATGACGAAGTAACAAGCTTGGCAATGTCTTCAGAACCTAAGGTCACTCTAAAGAAATTGTGTACCACCAGGATGCTTCAATGGCAAACTGGTTTAAAACTGGCTTTAAAAGAAGCAAGGAAAATTTCAACACAAAGGAACTCATTTATTTTCTCAACAGTGAAAGCTTCTGAAGAGGCTCCTTCCATGTCAGCACTGTGGAAAGCAGGGTTGTGCAAATACCGAATAGTCGATTTCGAATGAATATTGAATCAAATGTCCCCCCCCCCCCCACATACCCACACATACAAAACAGCTGAATATCGAATCAAACATTGAACACTAGATTTAACACAAACTTTTATACTTCCAAATTTTATGCAAAAAACAGTGCTGCACATGCTCAGGAGGCTAATCACATTACTTAACGAGAATCCTGCTAGCTGTCAGTAACTTAGGTACCGATGAATGTGGATGTATGTTCTACTCTTATTAAAGGGAACACCAAATTAGTATGCCACCACTCATAACTACTCAGTGCGTATACGAAGGTCTGGAAAATATTTTTTGTTGACAGAATGTTTGAAATAGCGAAGTTGCGCTAAATACCAATGGGGTTTTCAGTTTAATAGTGGGTCACACTGTGCTTAATGGCAATCTTCCATTGCTTAGAAAGTAATGCTTTACAGTGCTATTCCAGTAAACAGGAGGCTTTTTCTATCTTTATGGCAGGTGCTTTCCACAGGCTATCGTCAGCTCCTCAAGGCCAATCTGTGCTCCAGACAAAAGCGGGGAATGCGCTCCATGCGGTCATAGGCGCCGCAAGCGTTGCCCACAGTTGGCACTAATGGTGAAGAGTTCTCAAATTGGGAAGCCCACAGCAAGTTTTCACAGTGGTGCCCACTGTTGGCTCAACTTGAGAAGAGATGCCTGCCAATATCATAACTGCGAGTCGGCCTAGTTTCGTGTGCGAACAAACAGGGACGAAGAATAGGGGCAACACAAGGACGAGCGCTTTCCTTGTGTTTGCGCTCGTCCTTGTGTTGCCCCTATTCTTCGTCCCTGTTTGTTTGCGCACAAAAAGCTTTAAGATGCCAATATCAGACACAGATGTGTCCAGTGAGCGACTCTGAACAAATTGTGACATGTAGGAAGGTGTCGTCGTCCCCCGGACATGTCAAGCAGCTTCCCTTCCTTCATGACATCATTAAATAACTGCAGTGATACTGCCAAACAAAAGTGCAGCACTGGCGATTTTTGTTGACCACAAAGCACAATTTTCCTGCACATTATTTGCTGTGCAATAACTTGCCAATTAAAAAAAAATTTTTTTCATATGTCTAGTTGGTGAAACAAATTGCCTTTCTGCAAAACCAATAGTAATCGCATTCGAAAAATGATTGGTTTGAATTGCACTTGGTTTTCATTATTCGAATTTGCTTTGAAATTGAAAATTTCAGTTGACAACTGCTGTCCAATGAACGCAGCAATGTCTGAATGAGCAAATGTATGCAGACAGTTGCACATAAAATAGTGGATTGGTGCACTCATGCCTAGCTGTCATATGACCACAGGGTGCGGGTTGACCTTCAAATTGAACAAGGCACCTTTCTGCTCATCTCCTTTCTGTGATACAAGGTCTGAACTACTACTTTACAGGAACAACAATGCTTTGGCTGTTTACAACTGGATGCCACACGGCTAAACAATCTTATCTGAAACTACAAAAAAATTTGCTGTCTATTTTGTACAACTAAAGCAATTTAATTACATTTTTTATTACTGCACAGTAACGAGGATCATTGCTACAGCAATGCCCATGTGTTGCCGCTTCAGAACTTCTTAGCATGCCATGCCTGTGTCTCATTTCAAATTGCTTAGATGCTTGTAGTGGAGTTCATTCGTAGCCTGAGTGAGTACCACCACCTGCAACAGTGCAACTAATTCCATGGCCATCACAGCCATCACATTTCTTATTCTTCTTTACATCAAGCACATAAATATGCAGTGCAATATCAATACGATTCTGCATGTATTTCAGGATATTAATACATTTCTTTTTCTTTTCCTGGGCGACATCCCACAGGAACAATGCATTTTCGTATGGTTATTGCAATCGCATCTTTACCTGAAATTGGACAATACAGAAGTGGGCTCTAACTAGCATTTTTAAAACTTGTAGCTTTATATTCCAGTGCACCAGCCTAAATACCATTCCAGCGACCCACAAACAATGTGTTGAGCCCCATACACACTAGAGAGAACACGCACGTGGCACGCCATCATTGGTAAATGCTGCTCGGAAGTGCGGCCACTCGGCCTGGTAGGACGCTGATGCTCAGCTGAGTGAGAAAATGGCAGCTTCCTTTTTTAACCTCTCGAATAAATTTTTTACAGACACTGAAAAGAAACTTCAGTGTAAACTGACGAACTGTTTTAATGTTGCTAAATAAAAGTGCGTTGGCTGTGGTTCATGTGGCCTCAAGTGATGCTGCTCCACATAATGTGTTATTTATTTATTCATATACCCTAAAGGCCCATTTGGGCATTACATAGGGGGGGAGCCAGTTAAAATTACAAAAGTGTAAAATAGAACATTGGTAAGATACAGTGACATAATTATATACAGAAAGAATAACATACGTAAGTAAGCACTCAACACAGAAATAATCACACATTTAGGAAAATCTTTAACTTGTTAACAAAAAAATCATGGTTAATGGCAGATACAATGTCCCTCGGCAGTTTATTCGAATGATATATTGCCAAAAGCAATGGTGAATGACGATACAGATTAGTGCGAGCAAAAAAGGGTTGCACTTTAAATGGGTGATCAAAACTCTGAAAAATACTATGAGCTGCGTTGATGTAAGAGTCATGGAACAGGGATTTACTATGATAAAGCGCGTGAAAATGTGATAATAATGTTGTTAGTAGGCGGTTTTGAAGAGAGGGCAATGAAAGTGATTCCTTGATATCCATAACACCATAGTTTCGAGAGTATTTCTTTGTGATATATCTTGCTGTTTTATTTTGTATTGCTTCGAGTTGATCGATCAGATAAGTTTGATGCGGATTTCAAATAATGGATGCGTATTCTATCTTTGAACCAACAAGCGTAGTGCATGCTAATAACTTAGTAGCAGAGTTCGCCAAGTATAAGTTACATTTAATGAAGCCGAGTGTTTTGGATGCCTTACTGGTTATGGTATTAATGTGCTCGTTCCAAGATAAATCAGAGGATAAATGAACTCCAAGATATTTAAATGTGGATACTTTCTCAGCAGGGATTCCCTGAATTGTGTAGTAGCTCAATTCCGGGTTATGTGCTCTCGTGAACGTCATGGCCTTAGTTTTAGAAATGGTAATTTCTATTTGCCACTGGCAACACAAAAATGTGAGTTTGTCGAGGTCTACCTGTAATGAGTTCTCGTCTTCGACGTTACTAATTCGTCTGTAGATGATACAGTCGTCTGCGAATAACCTGATAGCGGAAGATAAAGTGTTTCCTATGTCATTATAGATCAGAAACAATATTGGACCCAGGATCGAACCCTGTGGTACACCGGATTTTACATGTGAAAGTGAAGGTGAGTACCCGGTCACATAGACTGACTTCGGTTGGTTAAAAAGTTAGCTATCCAATTTATAATTCTACTGTTTATGTTAAGATTCGTTAGCTTCATTAATAAGCAGATGTGCGGAACTTCGTCAAATGCCTATGCAAAATCAATATGGCATCTACTTTTAGTCCACCATGAACGGCTTCGTGGAGGTCAGTTACCAATCCAAATAGTTGAATTTCACAGGAATGACCACGAAGGAAACCATGCTGATTGCTAGAGAAGAAATTGTGATCTGTTAGAAATTTTCTTACGGTGGATGATATGATGTGCTCTAGTAATTTACAACATATGCTTGTTAGCGAAATGGGCCTGTAGTCTGACACTAAAGAGGGATCACCAGACTTAAAAATATGAATCATGCGTGCACTCCTTCAGGCATCAGGCAAGCATCCTGTATCAACTGAGTATTGAAAAATAGCAACCAAGATACGTGATATAGCTGGTTTTGTAAGCTTTAGCAATTTTGTGCAGATGTCATCTGGTCCGGGTGCCGAATTAACTGGTAGACGATCTATAGCGGCTTCTACGCCTTCGCGAGTGACTGTGAGGCCATTCATTCAAGTATTTAAGCTGAAAAAGTTCATATCTGGTGGCACTGGTTCTTCCGATGTGAAAACCGAACCCAAAAAAGTGTTTAATTCTTCTGCAACATTGGACTGCAGAAGAGGCTCACCAGCTTTGGTTATCGACACAATGATGATGATGATGGTTTAGGATTTACTACTTCCCAAAATTTTTGCAGTTGTTTTTTAACATTTGAGATAAGTCATAGTTGTAAAACTTTTCATTTGCTGCTTCAATTTCTGCTTTGCAAAGTCTTGCCTGTTCGAGAAAGCATTGCCAGTCGTCGGCAGAGGTCGAATGCTTTGCCTTTGAGTAAATTTTTTTCTTCTTATTAATGCACCGCTTAACATGTGTTGTAAACCACGTATTTTTATTTGAAGATGTGATAGTAATTCTTGGAATATATCTTTCCTTTAGTTCAGTGAGCGTCCTTTGAAAGATCTGCCAGTTTTCATTCGTATCACACTCAGAAAAGGTCATTAAGACCTGCGTAGAAAATGTTAGCAGATCATTATTTAGTGCGCGTACATCCTCTCTGTTGTAGTAATCGTATATGGTTTTCTTTGCATTACAAGGTTCTTCATATTTTATGGTATACTTGCAGTGGATAACATTGTGGTCACTCACGCAGTCAAGGATGCGTACATACATACTTTGCGGATCTGTAGTCAGTACAAGATCTAGAACTGAAACACCGCGCGTGGGACATGATACCATTTGGCTCAAACCGTGGAGCAGAATCACTATACGCCACACGGACCTTTGCTGTTGAATTTGACACAGAGTGCACCTATTTTCATACCGTTTTGACCTAGCTTTGGATAATACGATTTTTTTTATTATACATCTGATTTTCCAGTTCTCATAAAGATTGTATCAATGAGATTCTACTGCAGCTGGCCACCAAACCATCATAATAAATTTATGATACAGACATAGTACCTTCCTCAAATAAAGGTCCTGCATAGCAGCCTCTCTTCTAGCACTACAAGTTCAAAGATCATGGACTGCGTCATGTTCTGCTGTAAGTGCGGAAGCAGCAGATGACTCGAGCAAAGCCTCTACCTGCAAACTGTCCAAGAGCCGAGCCAGCGCTGCTTGGAACTCGGACGAAGCTCCAGTGGCTGCCCCCAGTGCACGCTCCCGCTCCTCCAGCCTTGACACCATCTCAGCCCAGTGGCGTTTTATGCCATCCAGCTGTTCACGAAGGCGGCGTTCTGTTGGACCATCCTTGTCGTCCAGCTGGTCCAGCAGTTCGTGTGCGCAGGTTGTGAAGCGGCGAAGCAGGGGCTCCTGTGACGTAAGCTCGTCGCGCATACACAACACCTGCTGTGTCTGGGCAGCCACCAGGCGTGGCTCAGTTGCAATTGGACCCAACACCTGGAACATCTTGTCCTTCTGGATGAGCCAGTTGTGCAGAAGATCATGGGTATCCTGCAGAAATGAAGGCAAAAGTAGTTTTTCACACACAATACTTTTCACTGACTGCAATGGCCAGCCAAAAAAGCACATCTGCAATGTATGTGTGTCTGTAAACCATCTTGACAAATTTGAATTGCTGTAACTACACCCATTTACAAACAATATGGAAGGGACACTGACTGTTTTTAAGCAACAATTACTTGCAACAGATAAACTTGAACGTCACAACATGTGATGTCACATAGTTGTCCTCAAGAAAATTTCATTTTGTCAAACACTTTAGTGTCAGCCCAGATGCTGAGACATTTAGAGCCCCTTAAATGCAAATTCATATGTTCCCTGTTCTATTAGCCATGTATACACCACTTTGTGTGTATGAAGATGCCCATTAGCCCTCTGCCTGCAAAAAAACAGTTGTGGCAGCAACAATTTGTTCAGATGTGATGCCAACAAGCCCCTGCTGTCGTGCCAGCTGTGTGTGCCAACCAACCTGGAACTCCTTCAGCAACTGTATCAGGAGGAGGCGCGAGCGCAGTGCCCCCTGCAGCCCTTGCCACCGGCTGAGTAGGTCGTCCAGCTGCGCCTGAAGGGCGTCGGCTCCGGGCGCCTGCGGTCGGCGCCGCAGTAGTTCCTGGGCCTGAAGGCGTGCCCGGTCCACCTCAAGTTGCTTCTCCTGAAGCTCTGTCTGCAGCTCGCGCAGCTGCGACAGCTGCTGGTGTGCCAGCTCCTGGCTTGTCGGCAAGTCACGGGGCACGCTACGGCTCTTGACAAAGGTTAGCAGCGTGCGAATGGCCTCAGTGCATGTCCGCAGCTCCTCAGATAGCGAATCCGCCTCCTGCTGCCGGTCTGAGAGGCGCACACCGAGCAGGTGGTAACGATGGTTCATCTCGGAAAGCTGCTGCTGCACGGGGCTCAGGTCTGGGCCAAAGAGTGAAGAGAGACGAGGCGAGATGGGTCAAGGCACAGCATGCGACCAGCACCACATTGAGACAGAACCAGGCGGCTACTAGCTGCGACTAGTCAACACAAGGCCATGACCGTTGCTACTTCACATAATTTTCAGGCTAGCTAAAGTGAATAGCAAAAAAGAAAATAGGGTTAACAGCATTAGAATGTCAGATGAATCAAGATACAGATGGAGACAAATGAACCCAGTCAGTAGTACTTAGACCAAGTGTGTAATGTGCTTGCTTGTACTCTTAATGGCATAGAGAAGTGGGGCAGGAAAAGAGAGAAACCGCATCATTAGTTTGTCAGCTGAGAGTGCTCATGCAGATATTGTGGCTGCACAGTGCAGTGCAGGGACAATCAGCTGTGGTCCCTAAATCGTTCTGCTCCTGCAGCACATTTCTAAATGTTGCCACAAGGACCTGTGTTCATACATATTACATGTAACAATTCTCTGGCGAATTAAACCAAACAGTGGTGTGGTCGTAGGCACTCATGATGACAGTCGCAGACAACCCTCCACAGTCCCACTGTCTCAAGCAAGTGGTGCTTGGCACATAAGCCACCCTAGGTCCCATCACACTCACCCTCGAGGGGCCCAAACTGGTCGATCGAGCTGTGCCTACTGCTAAAACCACTGGAGGCACTGGACTGTGGACTCTGCAGTGCCCTTCCTTCGGGTGATGACTCTATCAGGGTGCATGCGGGTTAGCAGGGAGACAGAAGAGGTTAGCTTCCAGAGGGAACCAGCACATGGGAGCCCAAGAGGCAAGTCCCATTATGCTGAGAAAAATAAACAATTTTCAGAGCGCCGAATGTCTTGCACAGGCTAAGCCACGACAGAAACAACTTCGTTGTAATTTCAGCAGAAAGGCTAAGGGCAAGCATGTGCTATAGAATGCAGTGCCATCATGTTGAAACCATTGCATGCAGTGGGCTGTGTGCAGCTGAACATTACGACCACTGGGACTTGTGCACAGGAATCTACCAATTCATTAACAAAAGTCATGTTATTTCACAGACACTAACAGCAGCCATGTCAAGTTGCACAATAGCTACCCCTAACCATAACATCCCTCATTTATCCCCTTATTTTCACAAGCTGCGAACTCGTCTACCAGTATAGGAAAGGAGAGCTATATTAGATGTAGCCTAAGTACTAAGGTACAAAAACATAAGATTCCTTCCTCTTGCACTATGCATGCTTAGAATTCCACGAAACAGCCAGCAAAGCCACAGGGTATTGCCTCGAGGTTCTGTAGCAGCTACTGGCTACAGACTTCAGCAGGGGAGCAATGACCCACCGTGAGTGCTGCTGCCATTGGCATAGGGTTCCTTGTGGGGGCTGCCTCCCTTACGGGCAGGCGGGCGTGAGCGGCTGTCCACCCGCAGCGCGTCATAGCTGCGACCCAACTCGTTGACACGGTCCATGGTGGAAGCGTACTCAGCATGCTCCTTCACCAGAGGCTGCACAAGTTGCAACACCAACCAAAATGTAGGCGTTTCATCCTCCTAACTTTCCATCCACCAGGAGCGAAACCAGGGACAAAAAGAATTTTGTCAAAGGGTTTAGATGGCATGAATTGCTAGACAACAGAAGTACGCACCTTGATCTCAGCAGCCTGTCGGCGTAAGATGTCTCGGTCCAGGGCCAGAGAACCAAGGGTGTCGAGGCGTCCCTCAGTTGTCTGCAGCCACATCAACACTTGCTGTCGCAGTGTCTCGTATGCTGCCCCTTGCTCAGCACGTTGCCGTCCCTGCCTCTCCCGCTCAGACAGCACTTCACCGAGTTCTTTCCATTGTTGCTCCAGCTGCTTCACCTACACGCGCAGCATTGCAAGAATGAATTGAATACCAAAAGTAGGTTTCATTTCGCCAAGCAGCGATTCTTTGCATTTTAGATAATGCAGTTGAAGACCTTTCATAAATGAATATGGCAGCTGCAGTATTCCAGAATCCACTTCAAGAAGTGAGTGAGTGAGTGAAGAAACTTTGTTATGAATGCCTGCAGAACGGTTAGCCTGCCCCTGTTAGGGAGGCGTCACTGTGACGCGGCCATGACGTCTTCGCGGCGTGTGGCGCCTCTACTTCGGCTGCGGCCGCACTACTCCCTTTGGTCGACCGCGTCTGCCTTTCTTTTAGGGTGGCAGCCTCCCTCCGGTTTCACTCAGTTGTTGCCTTTCGAGGGCCGCCGAGATCTCCTGGACAGTCTGGGCTTGGACTTCAAGAAGTACATACTTCCGTAACAATATAATTGAGACAAATCATGACAGGGTACATAAGGTAAAGAGCCTTCCTATTTTTCCATTACATAAGAGAAGTCTCAGGAACCTAATGCACTCAGAGCAATGCAGACAGCAAGTGCTTTAGTGCTTAACAAACCTGCACACATGTCACACAGGAAGCTTTGATCCTTACTGGTGATATTACTGGTGATATGTTGTTGATATGTTCCTATTACGCACATTTTCCTAGCGCCAATGTACCCAATCAAGAACACAAAAAATGACCCAATAGAGTTAAGCGCATTTTTCACCGGTTTATACGTTCCCAGAAAGCACTATTTTTTGGCACCAACGTTCAGTACATCGCCAAACTGCAATAATATGACACATTTTCCGGGTGCTAGATTCCGTGTAAACAAAAAAATGTGCGACGTGCACGCGATCGAGAACAGTATATAGCTGCCCGCCGCAGCGGCTACATCGCAATGCTTGCCTGATCGTCTCATATGAAAACACGGCACACACTCAGTTTCTCATTTTGGTACCAGCAAATCTTCTCCTGGATTGTCGCATGCAGCAATCACAGCTATCATTGCCCATCATACTACAATAAGCCTCTTCGCCTATCCGTTTCACAGCATGTGGTGCCATCAGAAGCGTAGCACATGCGATAACCAAAACACGCCACCGTTCTCTCCAGCGTACTGCGATTGTATACATTTTACGGCCGCTAGGTCCCATGTGAACAAGAAAAGGCACGAGACGTGCGTAATAAAGAACAGCATATAGCCACCCATCTCACATGAAAATGGCAGCGTACACAGTCTCTTCCGGTACCAGTAAATCTCCACCCGCCACCCGGGTCGTCACAGGCCACATTGTATTGCCGCTAAACCTACTGTGATAAGCATCAATAAACGGTCGGCGACTGTACACGGTTCGATGAATCGCACATGCCGGTTGCTCTTCTGAAAGTTAGTCGAGCGGCGGTTCCTCTAATATGGACTACTACCCAAGTGCTGAATCATAATGTACCGTATTTACTCGATTCTAACGCACCCTCGATTGTAACGTGCACCTGTTTTCTGCAACAAAAAGAAATTAACGAATACATAAAAACGGGGGGAGAAAAACCACTCTTGATAGTAACGTGCACCCGTTTCTGTGACCTAAAAAAAGTCCTTTACAGTACTGCGCACCTCATTCTTTCATACAGAAATATAACTTTCCCTCATTTGTGAAAAACAAAGATTTACTCCGAATGCAGTAAAGCTGTGATAAACAAAAACGCTGCAGTTCGCCCGAAAGGCAAAGCATTGATTACGATAGCAAATTAGTAGACAGCTATACAAAAAGTAAGGATAGCAGTTTTATCAGCCACATGAACTTTTAAACATTCACTTACTAGCGATATTAACAAGCATGGTGTCACATACGCACAAGCAAACGTGAATACGCCTCACTCATGAACACGGAAACTCGTTACCAAAATGCTGGAGCAAAGAAGTACGGTAGCAGGAGCAAGGCAATTGGCCTTTGTGCGGCCTCTCGCTTCAACGCGAACTAAGCGACGAGAACACAGCGCGGTGCGCCTATATACGTAGACTCTAGTTTCTGTTGCTGATCGCTTTCAAGATAGGGGCCGCGCAGCCGCACCGTACTGTTATGTATCTCCTGGCGCCCCCTACAAATCCGACATTTTTTAATAAAGGCTAGGCCAGTCGTGGCCACCAGAGTTGTTCTCAAGAAATGGAGTCTGTCACTCGCGGCTACGTGCCGTTGCATCTTTGAAACCCTACGCAAAAAACCCAAACATAACATGGTGTCAGAAGTGTAAGCAGATCGTCCCCGCACCACCTGAAATCAACAAAATGGCCAACGTTTTCATCCAGCCCCCGGCTCACTCCAAACCTGGGGACACTCCTCAGACCGCATGGGAAGAATGGCGGGAAGCATTCACCATATATGAACTGGCTTGTGAGTAGAACACTAAGCCTAAATCAGTGCGAAAGGCATTGTTGCTTCACGTACTTGGCCCGCATGCTTGTCGCATCGCACAGACGTTCCCTCCAGACCCTGCTGCTGGAAACGAAGATACAGACCCAGTGAAATACATACTTGACAAGTTTGACGAGTTGTATCGCCCGTACAAGAACGTCATACAAGCAGCGGCGGTGCTCAACTCGATGGTACAAAAGCCAGGTCAGTCAATTGACGATTTTGTTACTGACCTTCGCCGACAGGCGCAGAAATGCGACTTCGGTGACAAGTGCGACAGACTCATCGGCGATCGCGTGGTGCTTGGAATCCGCGATGGAGCTCTCCGCGAACGGCTCTTTCGGGAGCGCGACCTCACTCTGGAAAAAATCGTCTCAGCGTGCAAGGCAGCGGAAATATCAAAGAAACATGTGCAAGAGATCGGAACCAGTGATCAGCAGCCAGAAGTGAATGCCGTTCACATGTATAATCGGAAACCCACGAAGACAACTGGTCGTCCGCTAGGTATCAACAAGCCTCAGCAGCCTCATCGCTCGTCCCAAAGGTCTAATCGTAAATGTATTCGCTGCGGAACTTCGCACCCCCCACAACAGTGCCCAGCTTTTGGCAAAAACTGTTACAACTGCGACAAACTTGGCCATTTCGCGCACCTGTGCAAGCAGCCACGTCGGCAGACAGCAGCGCATCGACCGCGAGTCGGACTGCTTCATGAACATCCACAACAAGACTCGCAGGAGGAATTATACCTGGGCTGTTTGACTACGTGCAGTGTCAATGCCGACGCAACAGACTGGAGCGAAAGTGTCAGTGTTAATGGACACGAGGTAACATTCAAGTTAGACACCGGTTTGGACGTCAACATAATTTCAGAACATATGTTCAAGCAGTGGCCGTGCAGACCAGCAACCAAACCAACCACAGCTAAAGTGACTATGTACAGTGGCCACCAGCTTCCAATAGACAGTGAATGTGAACTGTCTTGTGCAGTAAACAACAGGGAGTGCTGTCTGAGATTTCTTCTGGTGAAGGAGCCCCTCAAGCCGATACTAGGGGCCGCTGCATGCACAACTCTGCACTTGCTTTCCCGTGTCAAGACCCTTCAAGCAACGACAAAGTCCACTGACACAGTGTTGCAAGAACAGTTTCAGAAAGTACTGAATGATTTCCCTGACATATTTGAAGGAATCGGCCAGCTTCCGGGACGTTATAGCATCCAGCTGCGTGAAGGTGCAGTGCCGACAGTTTGTGCTCCTCGTAGAGTACCTAGTGCACTCGAGGATAAGGTCAAAGCAGAGTTGAAGCGCATGGAGAGGAATGGCGTAATCATGCGAGAGTCAGAACATAGTGAATGGGTCCATCCCATAGTGGTGATAACCAAAAAAGACGGAACTGTTCGTTTGTGCCTGGATCCACGGAACCTCAATGCAGCAATAAAAAGGCAACACTACCGCATACCAGTACCAGAAGAGCTTTTTGAAAGCCTGAATAGCTCAACAGTCTTCTCTGTCCTTGATGTGAAGAGTGCTTTCTGGCAACTGACTTTGGATCAACCAAGTTCACGGCTTTGCACATTCGCAACACCATGGGGCCGTTACCGTTTTCTTAGAGTACCATTTGGGCTTGCGACAGCCCCCGAGCTGTTCCAGCAGGCCATTGACAAGGTATTTGAAGGGCAGGCCACTGTGAAGCCGTATTTTGATGAGATACTGGTTGCCTCAAGGACTCCAGAAGAACACAAAGCCCATCTCAGAACTGTTCTGACCATAGCTAGACATAACAACCTGAAGCTTAACAAATCAAAACTGAAGTTAGGACTTTCAGCCATAAAATATCTGGGTCACCAGCTCTCCTCAGATGGGCTATCCCCAGACCCTGACAAGGTCAGATCAATTGAGGCCATGTCACTTCCATCAAACAAGTCAGAACTGCAAAGATCCTTAGGAATGGTGACATATCTCACGAAGTTCATCCCTAATTTTTCAGCAACTACCAGTCTTCTGCGTGAGCTTCTCAAGGCAGATGTAGCGTGGCACTGGACAAGCCAGCACACAGAGACTTTCAAGGTCATCAAACAGAAGCTCACAATGGCGCCTGTGTTGCATTATTTTGACCCATCCAAGCCGATCACAATTTCAACAGATGCCAGCTCATACGGCCTGGAATCGGTTCTCTTGCAGGAAGGCAGACCAATTGCATATGCTTCTGCAGCCCTTACACTTCCCCAACAACATTATGCTCAAATAGAGAAAGAACTTCTAGCTGTGGTGTTCGCATGCGAGTGGTTCCACTATTACACTTTTGGACGCTCTGTAACAGTGGAAACAGACCACAAACCTCTTGTTGGACTGCAGACAAAGGATCTAACAAAAATGTCACCAAGACTGCAAAGACTTTTGCTCCGGCTACAGTGCTATAGCACTAAACTAGTGTGTGTACTGGGGAAACAGCTAACTGTGGCTGATGCCTTGTCAAGATCCCCAAACCCCGAATCCAAGATGGAAACTGCAGACAGTGATCCAGGACTGTTGGTGTCCAGTCTGGTTCAAGCGTCGCCCATCAAGCTCAACCAGATCCAGGAAGCAACAAGTCGGGATCCAGTATTGCAACAACTAACCAAGTACATTCAACAAGGATGGCCTGATCGCCCTAGTGATGTTCATCCTATGGCAAGACCATACTTTCACATAAGAAGTGAACTGTATATCACAGACGGCTTCATTTGCTGTGGTCAATGGCTTGTCATTCCAGCAGTTCTCCAGGCTGATGTTCTTGAGAAACTCCATCAGGCACATTGTGGTATAGTGGCTTGTAAAAGACTAGCAAGCCAGAGTGTTTATTGGCCCACACTCAACAAGGACACTGCCACCCTTGTCTCAAGCTGCGACACCTGCCAATCCATCCAGAAGGCAAACCCTCAGCAACCATTGCTTGACAGAGATCTGCCAGCACGACCACGGGAAAAGTTGGCCTTTGATTTCTTTCGCTGTCAAGGCAATACATATATCCTTGTTGTTGACTACTTTTCAAAGTATGTTGAAGTGAAATGTATGGAAACCACTACGTCAACTTCAGTTATTTTGGTCCTGAAGGACATCTTTTCACGGTTTGGACTCCCCAATGTGCTTATCGCAGGCATTCAGAGCATTCCTGCAAGAATGGGATATTGCTCATGAACCGTCATCACCCCACTACCCGAGGTCCAATGGGCAGGTCGAGAGAATACAGACTGTTAAGTCAATGCTGATCAAGTCGCACAGCGATGGCAAAGATCTGTCTTTGGTTCTCCTCAACTACCATGCCACCCCAACCATTGGAGCATCTTCCCCAGCAGAGTTGCTAATGGGCAGGAAATTGAGAACGTTCATACCGACCTTGCCCCATAATCTGAAACCACGCTACCCCACAGATGCACATCTGAAGCTCCTCAAACGCAGACAGAGTGCACAGCACAGATATGGAGACAACCACACTCGCATACTTGCACCTCTGAAGAAACATCAACTTGTATGGGTGAGGCACAAGAATGACTGGAAAAAAGCAGTCGTCACACAGGTTGGTCCTCAACCAAGGCGCTACACAGTGCAAACTACAAGTGGAGCAATTTATGTGCGTAACCGTGCGCACCTAAGGCCACGCACTCAGGTGGTCCGTGAAGCCACTCGTACAGCAGAAGACTACACCCTGGATGAATCGGGGCCAACAAGTGCCAACGATGCTATGCCTCACAACTATCCTGAAGAAGCAAGACATGCGTCGACATACGTGACAAGGGCTGGAAGAGCCATACGGCCACCGGCCAGATTTCAGAACTGAACGTCATGAAGTGAGTGTTTTATTGTTGTAATCGTCACTCAAAAAGGGGCGTGTTATGTATCTCCTGGCGCCCCCTACAAATCCGACATTTTTTAATAAAGGCTAGGCCAGTCGTGGCCGCCAGAGTTGTTCTCAAGAAATGGAGTCTGTCACTCGCGGCTTCGTGCCGTCGCATCTTTGAAACCCTACACAACAAACCCAAACAACATAACACTTGCGTACCAGCCACAGGTGTAGAACACCTCTCCTGTTTGCGCCAGTCCCGTACGCAAGTTTCGGGAACTCCGAACACCCGTGATTCTGCCTGATTTCCGTCCGTCTCCGCACACGTGATTGCTTTCCTTTTAATTGCGGTATCGTGATGAACTTGGCATGTCTTTGCAGTCGGCACTTCCATGCTGATAGAGCAAATGCAGAAAACGGGAAGACGGACGGTGCACTAACCTAAGCCAAAGGAAGCATTGCCTAAGCACACATAGTGCAGCACATGGAGGAAGCTACAGCAGATAGACTCAATGTGCGTACGAGGCAGCCATTCTGAAATTCCGATGGCGATATGATAACGCAGGTTTAGGGTCGTATTTAATTCTAACGTGCACGCAATTTTTGGCCCCATTTTATCAGTAAAAATATGCGTGTTAGGTTCGAGTAAATACGATAATTACAACATATATTTTAGTGGGCCTCTTCGATTTTCCACTTCTAGCTGCCGTGGGCTGCCAGAGCCTGCCAGAGCCAACTAGAGCGCCTTCGTTTTTCTCAGATTGCTCTGCCAACTTCTGTCACGCGTTACTCTTGCTGGACGGTTCTGGCTCCAGAACAAGCCAGGATGATTTTGGTCTGGCTGCTCTCTGGAAGTTCTCTGGCTAGCAGACAACAAAAAGAGGCATTGAGCGCTCGCCGCCATCTTTGCGGTGAATTGACGGATTACAACGCAGGCACTTGAGGACTTTTACCTCGCTCAGCCAACTGGCTATGTGGTTATGGTCGCCTTCTGATTGCATTACTTCTAGCTTTATCTCTCTGAAGTTCTAGCGCACCATGCCGCCTAGGCGGCGCCATATGAGCGGCGGCAAATGGTTTGATGCTTTCTTTTATGTTTGTGTGTGTCCTGTCGCTTCTTGAAGGACTTTCATTTAACGCAAGAAATGAATAGCCAGAAATATCATATCAGTACCCCTTTCAGTAAAGAGGGTTGGATGTGAGGCAAGGGCTGCTTGGTGAGAATGAAAAGATTTGAGGCACGGGCAGAAAGTGGACAAGATTTGCACTGAGTGCTGTTTAGTGTAAAAAGGAAACAAGTTAAGTGCATACCTTGTCACGCACAGGCCCAGTATCGGTAACATCGCGTTTGGCACACAAGGCACGTCCTGCACGCAGCAAGTCCTCGAACTCGTCCTTGCGCAGGTTACGCTGATTCATGGCGTGCTCAAGGCGTGGCTGCTCTTCACCCTCCACGGCTTGCAACACACTGGCAAGCCACTCTTCAAAGCGGTTCGCCATGCCAGTGAATTGGTCCAGGCAGCTTGACACCTGCGCAGCACATGCACACACTGCCTTGTGAAAAGGGCAAGCTTCACGGGCAAGTGGCAATGCCTCAGCACAATTTTTTATCCTAAGTAATGGACCATCAAGGCTGTCAACACTATGCATACAGTTTATACCATATCCAAGAGCCACCACAAAACATAAAACAACCTCTTTGAAATAAAGGTCTAAATAAAAAAAATTTCAGTGCCTTTTAAGTGCATGCAAATTCACAGTGATAGGAGAGGACATGCTTATGCGCTGCAGTTTTGCACACATTCACGAACTACTGCTATGCATTCTCTACCTCGTTTGTTACAGAAAGCCATAACACTGGACAGGTTCTTTGAAAGCATGGCACCAGGCAAGAAACCAAAACCATCAGCTGGGACTCGGGCAATGCCAGAGGCATCAGCAGATGGCACAGGTCATGGTGAAGAGTTTTATGTTAGGAGGCCCTCCAAATAAGGAGTCCCGTATGTCACATGAATATGCAAATTTATTTTGTAGAATTGTTGACTATGAGTACATAAGCTATAATCTATGCATGCATCAAACAAAAGGTTAGTTCACCTGCTTTCCCCTCTCCAACACACTTCTCAAAACATACTGTGCAGGAACCTAGAGAGCTATTGATCAAAATACAAGCAACAGTATTAACAGAATGTGTCAGCAAAGCTCAAGAAGATATAAAACAGGAGCTGAATTTGTCCTTCCTCTATACCTCACCCTTAGTATGATACAGCAAGAAGCCTTTGTTACGAGCTCAATGTGTCCAGCAGGTTTTGAATGTGTAACTGCCAGAAACAAGTTGGTTCACTTGCCTCGTCAAGTAATTCACCCCTCCTTGACGACTTGTCAAGTACTTTCTCGTAGCGGCTATTGATGTCTTTGAGCTTGGCCTCCACTTTCTTGGCCAAGCGAGCATTGCCAGGCAGCTCCCGTGCTGAAGCATTGAGAGCATCTATAAATGGACGCTGACCATCGATTTCTGACCGCAGCACACGGTGTTCATGAATCTGGAAATTGAAAAGCAATAGATTATGTTACAGAGCCCTTGTGCATAAATGCAACGATGGTACACCAATTCCTTGCAGTACAATGAATAAAATGCACCGAGAATGACCTGCAAGCTGCTGTTCAGCCATAAACCTATACATAACGTGTAAATAAATTCTTCCATATGTTTAACATGTGTGTCATCCCTGTCACAATATGTATGAGACCTTTGCATAATGGTGGCTCTAATACTGCTGCTACAGTATCACAACGTTTGTGATACTGTAGTAGCTTGTGACACTGATCTTATACTTGGTCATATGGTTCTGCCTTGCACAGCAGACTGTCACCATAGAACCCAATAACATCCCAGAGGACACAAGTTATTACAAAACTCTCCTATACATGGGCTATGGCATATGTCATAGCTCGAGTATAGTTTCTAGACGATAAACTGCCTCTCTCGTAAGTTTATGTCAGACACATATCTTTATTTATTTTCATATGCAATGTAACTATCAGTCGGCAATTGACTAATGGCTGCCTTTGGTGTGACTGACAACCTCAATGGCACTCCTCACCTGCTCATCAAGACGATCCCTCATCAAACTGGCAAGCTTGGCGCTCTGGCCACGCTGGGTGGCCTCGAGCTCGTCAAGCAGTCGCAGCACTCGGTCCAGGCCGTCTGCAATGTCCTGCGACTGCACAAGTGCAGTCTGCAGCTGTTTGCTACGCTCGCCCACAAGCGACAGCATCTGCTGGTACACCTCCTCCAGGTTGCGCACAGCCTCCTCAACGGCAGGTCCACCAGACGGTGGCAGCGCCTGCGCTGCCTGCTTCGCCGTCTCGATCAGCCGCCCCTGGCCGACTGCCTCAAGGTGGAAGGCCCGCACACGTTCCAGTTGCTCCTGGATTGCGGGTGGCTCAGCTGCCGTCGGCTCCTCAAGCAGCCGCTTGGCACTGCGCTGTGCTTCATTTAGCCAAGCTGTGGCCCTCTCCATGGCCTCATGGTAGGCACGCTTGCGTTCTGTCAGGCCCGAAAACTGGTCCCCGAGCTTGTTTACACGGCTCAGTAGGTTTTGGTATTCGGTGCTCACGTGAGACACCTCAGTGCGAACCTCACTCTCCGAGGGCTCCAAATGGCTCAGCCTTTGTGGCAGGCTTGTGCGGTGGTCATTCAGCATGCGGAGATATTCCTGGGAAAAAAATGCAACAGAAACCAATAAGCTAAGTTAAACTCCTGAGGGCTGCTTGTATGGCGAAATAAAAATAAATTCCAAGGAACAGCAACAAAATGTTGGGAAATTTGTGCATGTAAACTATACATACATGTGATCACTACTGTGAGCTACGTTGTAAAAGTTTGTTGATAGTTCATTCAAGTGAAGTTTAATTAATTGGTTTTCTACCATATGATACCGAGCACAGAGCTCACACAGTCTCAGGATACGTAAAGCAAGGCAATGCATAAAATTGGCTTCAGTTCAGATCTTAGCTGAAATTTCAATTCTGCGTTGCATCAAACTGCACCTTGTAGACACAGCAAGCATCCAAGGCAATCAAACAATTCTGCAGATATTCCATTGACCGTGTCAAAAACAGAATACTCACCTTAGACTCATCCACAAACCGCTGGGCAGCCATGGTGATGAAACGAAGGTCTGCTTGGTGGGCAATCACATCACTAGAAAATGCCTGGGGGAAGGAAACAAGGGGGGAAAAAGAAAAGAAAAGGAAAAAAAGGAAAGAAAGAACGACCATCTGTAAGTGTCCTGCAGGGAAAAGACTTGGTCTGAAAAACTATGCCATAAATGCATGTTACCCCTTTATTTATTTTTTGCTTGCACAATTACACATTTTGGCATTTATATTGCTGCATCCTTATAGTGTGGCAACCGTTTGCTGCTAGTGAGCAACTGATGCTCATTTCTGTAGTCTGGAGCTTTTAAAAAGTGTATTTGTGCCCACTTCTAATACTAGTGAACCTAGAAACTAAGCATAAACTCCAAATGTGGAATTTTGTGCATGTATGTAAGCCCAAAAGTCATTTATGAAAGTATGAAAACCAAGCAGCACAAAACAATTTCAATTTTCACAAACAATATCCTTCACCTGGTTGGCAGTGGCAAAAATGGCAAAGGAACACACTGCAGGTCCAGAAATCGAGGTTGAACATTTAAGCACTTAACATCTAACCATTTAACATCACATTTAACTGCATTACTAGTAAGCATCAATCCCCGCCATCCATTTGCAAATTGCAGTGCACTTACAGCAACAGCTGTTAATGACCAGATTGTTTGCTTTCTCGCAAGGAAACCAATAGCCTGAGGATGTCCCCCTTTTCTCAGTTTGCATGTTTTGCACTCAGTGCACAGGAGGAAGCACATGAGACCAGCAGCATCAGCCCTTTTTAAAAAAGTGTGGCGTGGGCATCAGAAACGCAAGAGTGCTATTAGGTCTTAAGCAACACATTTGGAGAGTCTAGACTAGAGTAGTTCCATGGCATTGTTCTCGGTTGACACACAGAAAATCCTGCATCAAATCTTGAGACAAGCTGGGTTTCTTTGTTCAAGAGCCTGTGCTACCTACTGCCACTACTGCCACTACTACTACTACTACTGCTACTACCCCTACCGCCACTGCTACTACTCCATGGTTTCAAGGCAGGGGAGAGTCCATAATAGCTAGCGAGGCAAAATAAAGCCAACACTGTGTTCACGCCACAGCCCTAAATAATGTGCTACATGATGCCTAACAGAATGGGGCAACCTGGAGGTGCACTCACTCTGTAGTGATCAGCATTGTCAGCCACATTCCGGATGTCGTCCAACAGTTCCTCATGCCTGGCCAAGACCTTGCGGGCATTGTCAAGCCATGTCCTGAAGACTTGCATCTCCCCCTGGAAAATAGAGCAGACATTGTTTGCCGTCCATTTTTGTCAGACTGTGTGTTAATCATGCTAAATTAATAACAGAGAGTCCAGCAGGTTAGAAAAATATGGCCACGCTTCTTCTTTTACTGAGTAATAAAAACCATCTGACAACTATAGTCTTTCTGCAGGCCGCTTAAATAATGAGTGTTCACCAACAAAATAGGTCACAGATGCAGCATTAAATGTTTGATTTATTTGACTGGGAGCCACATTCTCTGTTAAACATCTTTTGTAAAATGCTGTGACAATGAGTATTCGTCAGGAGGGTGTCAAAACGCAGTGAAAGTAATTCCTTAGTCTGAAATTTCTTGTGTGCATCTCGTGAGCGCAGGCATTCAAGGACAATGCAACATGAATAAGGCTGACAGGAAGTGTTCTTTTCGTGACGTGTACTTATGCTGGTTGCATAAATGCATGCCAAGTGCAATATCTCTAAATGTGACTATTTCTTAATACTAAACCCAATCTGCCTTTTGTTCTATAGATGAGAGAACATGGACGTGGCACAATGAGCATGACACTCAAAAAATAGTAATAATAATCAAGGTGGAAATTGTGTTGACCACTTCAGGAGGCACAATCACATTTTTAAAGAGCCAAAACAGTACAAGCCTCAACATCACAGAACTCCTCCGAGATTGAGTACATACTGTGTACTTGAGCAGCTCCTCGAGAGCGGCAGTCAGGCGTCGTGCAAGGCGCTCACTGCGCTCCTGGCAGAGCTCGAGCCGTCCACGACATTGGGCCAGGGGCCGCTGCAGGGCATCAGTTTCATCACGCGAAAGCAGCTCGTTGGAGGACAGTTGCCGGACCTCGTCGAACAACGACAGCACTCGCGGCTGCTTCAACTCCAGCTCCTCACGCAGGGACTGCGTAACAGGAAGGCCAAGATATTGTGTATAAATCAACATATCAATGTAACTATGAATTATATTCCTGGGACAATTTTGGGAGATCTAAAATATAAAGCACATGTTACAATCGTGGCACAACTTGAAACACTGTGCAGCAGCCACAGCTAAGGACTTAGAGATATGAAAACAGCTTGCATAAGTACTTGTAGGTAGGAGGGTCATATTATATTCAGTTCCTCTGCTTAGCATTTTCTCACTTGGGCTTAACTTCAATATAGTAAAGAATTCAGGCCATTCACTTCTTTGCCCTGATGCCACTAATGTAGTGAGCTGCACTACTATGCTGCAATGAAATATGTTGTGGTGGCTTTTTGCATTTCACTTTTCACTAGATAGAAGCACGTGTAATACTTTTTTTTAAGTCACCATGCTGATCCATGTGGCAGTAACATGTTAGGCAGTAAAGATAATGTTCCACCCCGATCGCGACCACCGCTGAGTAGAAAATGACTTTATACCAAACACAATGAAATCAGAGATGGCGACGACCCTTACATGTGATACTTTCTTCCTTTTGCGCATTTGCAAAAGCGCCATCCAGGGAAGGCTTTTTACGTTTCTAGAGCACACTAATCTTATAGAACCTAACAGTGTGTATCCATTCCGCTATAGATCACCATGGCACATACCTTTCTCATGCACAACCCACGGAACAGAACAAATTCGGCACACATTACCCTCAACACTAAATTACATGGATCAAAGATGCATCGACGTTTTAACCCTATCTCGTAAAGCTATTTATTTATTTATTCGGTATACCTACATCGCCTGTACGGCATTATCGTAGGGGGGTTAAAATACAAGTGGTCACAATGGAAACATATTTTGCAACATCGAAAGAATACATCAGTATTCAGCTATTCATATATATTAGCTATTTTTGAATTCTTCATGTGATTGACTTGACCAGCACGAAGTTAACTTTTTTTGTTTCTTTTTTATAACGTGCGCACTTATGCGACTGTTGAAAAAATTTTCCTGCTGTAGAATATTTCAAATATTTCCTTGTAGGAACTTGTAAAAACATTGTTTATGATGTTACTTTGTTACTGCGATTCATGTTTGTTTCTTTGCTTGCACGTTTGTTTGTTTCAATGGAGTGATCGGAGCCTTGTGTTATGTATTCTGGTATCCCTTTTGTGCATGACGTTTGAGTTCTGGCAGTTTCTGCATTTCTTCTTTTACTCTTATTATTACAATGGCGAAGCACAAGCCTTGTGCATCTTTATTCAATATGCCCAAATCAATGCTTATAATGAACTATTGCCACTGGAATATAATGTATGCTTACTTAGGTTTTTACTATATCTTTCTGCGACTTCTCTACATTGTGTAGGAATATTTTTTCTCTCTCTCTCTTTTTTCTTCTCTGCACACTACCACTGCTGTGTACAGGTTGCTGGAGCTTTGTCAAGCTGCGAGAGTGAAGCTTTTTTCTCCAACCACCTTTTTCTTTTGCTGTACATCGCGCAAAAAATAAACTTCCTTTATTGATTGATTGATTGATTGATTGATTGATTCTAACAGGCTGGTTCAAGAATCGTTTTACTTTTCCAGCATATCATAAGCCAACAAACATTAACACCAAGGACAACAAAGGGGAAACTACTGAAAGTGGATGAAAGTGGATGCAAAGTGGATGAAAGTGGAAATGAAAGTGGATGAAAAATCAACTTGCCACAGGTGGGGAACGATCTAACGCCTTCGCATTATGCGTGTTGTCCTATGTTGTCCTTGGTGTCAATGTTTGTTGGCTTCTTATGATATGCTATTTAAAAATCAGGCCCCTCGGTTAACCCCGTTTCTTCTCGTTTACTTATCCAGAATCACTTCCGATGTGATAAGTACATAAGCAACACAACTACATTACAAATATTTAAAGGGGCCCTGAAACACTTCTCTAATTATCGGATGGCCTTAAAGTATGTCCTCCAATATGGCAAAGATTTTTCTAATTCTTCAACTGTAAGTGGAGTTATCGTACTGATATCTGGCTTTCTCTCTCTTTTCGTTTTGGCTAGTGCACTGCAAGCTACACAGCGGAAAGCCAAGAGGGCAAAGCCTGGGCTGAAAGTCGAGTGTCCCGATGGCGAAAGGGCTCGTTGTGGTGTGGCAGCCGTGGTAGACTGTGCTGCGCAGCCCGCCACTACCATCTCGGAAGCAATGTGCAGCAGGCACAGTTATGTGCAGTGCAAAAATGAAACTATTTCTATGTCCCTGTAAGATAGCAATTACATATTACTGAGAATGTTCTCAGAATCACGGAATTGGCCATTGACCTTGGTCGGCCAGCTGCTTTCTATGTGACGGCATTGTGGAAGCAACAGAAAGTGAATGTTCACTGCTTTTATCCGGACATCGTGAATTCCTTGCTGCATACAATGCAATAATATTTGGCTCGCATCTTCAAGGAGCCTTGTTAACAGATTGGCAACATTTCTTTTATTTATATGTTCATAAGGTGTTTCCGAGTGCCTTTAATAATAATGACAAACTGAGCCCCCTTGTGTTCTATGCTTGATGTATGCTTTCTAACAAATTCTCCCCTCCATACCCTTATACAAGCTTTTCCTCATGTGACATTGTCACTAGCAGGACCTCCTACTCTGAAGCATTTTCTGTTCTGTGATCCAAGCTGATAGAGCAGTGGGCAAATCCAAGCTTGTCGATTTAGATCAAGCAATTTTACAGCCACAATGTGCAGGATAAGAAAGAGGATGACAGTGTAACCATGACTCCTGTATCTGAGCTATGCCCTACAAGTTCTCGCTGTCAAAATGCCCGGACAAGACTGCTCATCTGTTTTTGCTTCTGCGGGAACTATCCATGATTACCTTGGCAATTGCCAGCTGCTGTCGCAAGCTCTCCAAGTTCTCCGAGACAGCACCAAGGTTGGCAAGTCGCAGCTCAATGTCTTCGATCCACTGGGACAGCTGGGCAATTTCTTCGTCACAGGTCTTACATCGCTCCTGCGCTGCCGCCTGGCAAAAGAAGGCAGATCAAATCACTACATGCAGCTCCCCAACCAAAGCCCAGTGGTGACAAAAGTTATGTGATGGGAGGGAGGACGAGTTAGCTGCTGAACCCAGGAACCGATTGGACCATATAAAAGGGTGCGATGACTGTCCACAGTGCAGAGCCATCTCCCTTACCCTGTTGAGGGCCCGGTGGAAGACATGAGTCAAGTGCTGGAATGGTTAGTAACAAGACCAGGGATGAGGTGTCGTCAGTTGTGGGACACAAGTACAGTGCCTTCATTTCAACCCACAATGGCTGGACCAGCCCCCGAAGCCAAAGTTGCCTTGGAACAGTGGCGTGACAGGAAAGCTTGGCTGAGCACTGCAATCGTCTGCTGTGTACAGCCTGCACCCCTTTTGTCACAAGCACAGGAAGTACTTTGATTAAAGCCCGTGCTACCCCATGCTTGGCAAATCCGACTGTGCTGAGCAGGAGGATCATACTGGTCAGTGAAGCAGCAGGCTCCTTTCTTGTGTGCCCTTCTGAGCATATTCATTTAGTCAGTGCAGGCAAAAACGGAAGTGACATGGAGTGCAGTGGCTTTTACCAAGGTGCAGTGCTGCCCACATCCCAGCCCCCTTACCCTGTCTTGCGTTGGGTAGAAGAGAACCGTCCGGCTTCTGTCCGCCAGCGGCCTGCTTGCCTGAGGGTCTGCAAGGCCCCGAGCTTTTGAATCTGTAAGTGGCAAGCTGCCTTCTGCACTTTGATCAATCCAGGAAGGTAGCTGTTGCTGTTCAGTGACTGGCAACCAATGGCCTGTCCAGGGACACAACAGCAAGCCCTCTGCCGGTCGATACAGACCATACTCAAGAGCTTCAGCCAGTGACAATGGACTGCATGGTGTCACAAAAATGTGACGTGCAAGCGCATCCCCAAATGAGATATGCCCACATTCTGTGGCCGCTAGGACTGTCCCCGTTTCCATGTCCAGGATTCCCTCTTGTATGGCATCTTGCAGGCTTAGAAGCCTCTTGCCCAAGGTGTCTTTCACAAGGAAGGAGCTCTGGTCCAGAAAGCCATGCTTACAGGCACCCAGCAATGTAAAAGTGGTGCTGCATGCTTCATCAGTAACCTGGCCAGTCTTTGGACATAAGCTGCCTTCTGATAAGACAGTATCAAAGTTTACAGGCTGAGGGTGAAGAGGCTGTGCTTGCAAAATGCTGTGGCACTTGATCCTTGTTGATTGACTACTGGTAGGTGGCTTCTCTGTTGGGTTCTGCATCTCTCTTTTGGTGCCTGGCATCTGATCAGTACCTGATCTGGCTTCAGCAGAGATTAGCTCTAAGCTAGGCAATGAAGAGGAAATGCATGTTTCAGGAGACAATGCATCGCTAGACAATTGTAAGCTAGACTTGCCATGATTAAAACCCGGACTTAGTTCAACCAAAGAGGATGGCAGCAAACTCTTTTTCCGCACACTTGAGGAATCCTTATGACCAGCTTTTCCTGCTCCAAAGTTCTGCTGCAAATGAACAACAGCACTTGATGTAGCTCCATGAAAGCTCGCACTTCGCTGCCAGTCATCTTGATATGGTCTATTTTCTGCAATTTCTACTCTAACCGCATCAACGCCATCATTTGCTGTTTCAACATGAACAACCACAGAGTGCTCTTGAAGACTCATTTCTACAGAATCCAAAGGATATTCTTGCTCACTGTCATCCTTACAGTTGTTGGGTACTGGTTTCTTCGGGTTTCTTATTTGACGTCTTGTTGCCTTTCCAGCACAGCCATGCCCAGCCAACTGGGTTGATGGACTTGTTTGAACTTTGGTGACATGTGTTGCCCTGTCGTACTCTGTGTGGAAAGCCACTTTACAAACGGCTTTGGTAGGCTCTGGCAAGTCAAAATTTTTGGCAGTTTCATCATTTGTATCTTTTACAATGACTTCAGTAGCGGAAGGCTGCTGTGCCTTGTCAGAGTACTGATGGTCATCCTGGCTAGGGGAAGGAACATTCACAGCAATACCAGACGAGTCTGCAATGGCTGCCTTGCATTTGTGATCAGTGCCATTGCCAGCCAAACCAATTACATCCAGCTGACCAGGTTCAAGGTGCTTTTCCTGCAGGGGATCAGTCGTGGTTACATTATCATACTTGGAATACAGTGGGATCCCAATTGCAGCAAAACTAGTAAATTGCAAAGATGGCATGGAATGGAATCGAATCTGTCGTGTTTTTGGAGACAAGACTGCAACCTCCCTAGAAGCAAAAGTTGGATCATGAATTTCAGCACTCGTTTTGAAAATTGGAGAAGCCAGCTTCTCCAAGACGCAGAAATGAGGTTCAAGTAATGACTTCGAAGGTGCCAGCACAGCAAGAATTGGCTCTATATTATCCTTTAAATACGTTGACATCAGCTCTGTCGTAGAACCCCTAGGTGAAGATTGCTCCTTGACGGGTGATGATGGGCATGGCTGGAGCTCTTGTTCAGCCTTGATGATGGGCAACATTTCAGCTGCCAACACTGTCTCTTGCACAATCTGCCGCTGCAGTGGGAACTTCAGCTTTTCTGTCTTTTCTATGGCTGACTGGGCTGAGGTAGTGCCTTTTGATGAAGTGAGCTCCCGTCGTGATGCCAAACTGACACCACTGCGAATGCTAGGCTCTATGGATTGCTTTATGGAATGAACAAAGCCTGGAGTCACACCGGTGCGTGTCCTGTCAGAAGTCTTCATACCTCGCTGCAGGTTGCCAATTTCAGTGCCTGACCTTAGTTGACTTTGATTTTCTGCAGAACCAGCTTGTGTGGACAATGAGAAAGACGGGCCATCGCGGGAAGTGACAGCACCCCTGCTGGCTCTGAAAGCGGAAGCTGCAGATTCTTGCAACATGCTGTGCCTATCAAGAAGACCACGACTCAAGGCATCCTTAAAGCCAAGAAGTTCTGATGACCTTGGGTCCAGGAACTTGCCACTATCTTCATCAAAGAGCTCATCTGCAAATGCCTGGCCAAGGCTTAATGGCATTTTGGCATATATGATAAGCTTGGTGAACACTGCTTTGTAGAGGTTCAGGTCGCGTGGAGTGTAGCGATTCCGCACAGGGTCCACCACACCGCTCTCCACAGCTCTAGCAAAAGTCAGAAATTGACAAGTCTCTGCATCCTTCACGTAGCTATCACGAGTTGTCACTATGCCCAGCTCCAGTGCTTCCTCCAAGTTCAAATAGGAGCCCTCCACTGGGTGCAAAAGTCGTCCAGAATCTGGGTCACAGAAGCCAAGCTGTACTGCTTCAACCAGGGTCAATGGCTTCTCCAAATCGATTACAAGGCCCGTTTCAAGAGCCTTCACAAGTGGGACCAGTTGCTGTCCATCCATTAACAGACCCAATGACAGCTCCATCAGCCCCAACCGGCATGCTTCCATAAGATGCATTGGCTCCTGCCCAGGCTGAGGTAGAAATGGTAGAAATGGGTCAACAAGCCGGCGCATCACCACTTCGCCAAGGGAGACTGTGTGGCTCAGTCCTCGTAAGCTGAAACGATTTGAGGTTTCAAGATAGCAACCCTCTCTTATCAGCCGCTGAAGTGGAGTGCTCGGCTGGACATTAAGCACTAGGCCCTCTTTAAAGCAAGACACAAGTGGAATTAAAGCTCCATCTTCAGTTACATATTTTGAACAGTCTTGGTCAATTTTTCCTTGAGAGAGTGCCTCTGACAGGACCAAGGTACGACGTGTGTCATCCTTGCTTTGAAGTACCCTAGTGGAAGTGTCATCAAGCAAGCGTTGTTCAAGCGCATCTGCGAGCGTGAGCATGCAGCCACTGGCTGGATCCATCCAATGGCCACTCTGATCATCAAAGAGCCCCAATGACAAGGCCATCTTGAGATTCAAGGGTGGCGAAATGTCCAACAAGTGGCACCTTTCAAAGGCCAACTTAAAGTCCATGGGCCCTCCAAGGACTCTGAGAACACCTGCTCGATCGTCCACTAAGCCACAGTCCACAGCTGTTGAGAACGGCATCAAGCAGCTTCCTGAAAAGACCATAGTCGAACCAGTGTTCACAAAGCCTGACCGAACTGCATCACGAAGGCACTGAGGTCGTTCACAAAATGGGCTGCATATAAGTCCAGTAACGGGAGAGTAGAAACTTCTCAGCACAATCTCCAACAGCGGCAAAACCTTGGCTACGGGCAGGACCAACCCCCTGCCCATGGCTTCATACAGGTCCACAGTGATATTGCATTCAGTGTCCAACACTGTCCCCGCAATAGGGTCAAGAAGACCCGCACCAACGGCCTCAGTCAAGGACAGCATCTCTCCACTGTGGGCCACTTTGACAGTAAGCACATCTGGCTCGAGAATGCCTTCAAGCACAGCATCCTGCACAGTGAGCGACGGTCCTCTTCCCCCAGGCCTGCGTAGTGTGCCTGTGCCAGGGCAGTACAGGCCAAGTGCCAGGGCATTTTGCAGAGGCATGGGTACAGCTGAGTCGAGCAGGAAACCCCAGTGAAGGGCTTCATCAGCAGTCAGCTGGGGAGGACCCAGCCAACAGCCACTGGCACCTTCTAGGAGACCCAACCGCACTGCCTCAGCACACGAAATCAGGCGACCCTCGCCTGCCCATACTCGCAGACGCTCGGGATCAATCAAGCCTGCTCGTACTGCACTCCACAATCCGACTGGCCTCCCTGTGCTGGGGTCTCGGATGTCCCCAGATGGGCACTTCGACTTGTCTGCCACCAGGCCCTGACAGATGGCCAACTCCAGAGGCAGCAATGCCACACTGCAATCATTCACGTTAACTACACCAATCTCTATGGCACGCACAAGTGGAATGTGTGTGTTGCTCTCAGGGTCCACCACAACTGTGCCAAACCCATCTATGATGCCCTGCTGAACTGCTTCCAATATGTTTAGCTGTTCCTGCGAAGTGGGGTGAGTGAAACATTTCAGAGTTTTGTCATAAATGCCCCTCTCCACAGCAACAGGAATACTCAGTGCCTGACTATCTGACAGCAAGTACCCAGATGCAAAAGCGGCATCTAAGCTAAGGATCGTTCCTGTGAAAGGGTGAATGTAATAGTCAGAGTCCAAACTGCCAAGGTGGTTTGGTAGCTCTGTCAAAGGTATGACACTATCCTGCTCTCTCGAGTAGACTAAAACAGAAGACGGGTCTATAATACGATCACAAAGTGCTTCGTGCAACCCAGACACACCCTGCAGCAGTGGGTGATAAAAATTTACCTTTTCTTGGTCAAAGCTGAGCCCGCGAATAGCCTGAGCTAGAGTCAGCCGCCCTGTCTGGGTGACAACGACGGTCTCCCAGACAATCCAGCCCAAGACACTTGCTTCAAAGAAGGAGACGGGCTTCCTTGTTTCTGGGTGCACCATTTGCCCTGTCTCTCTGTCCACAATGTTTCGCTCCAGAGCTTCCTCCAGCGTAATCATCTTTTTAGTCTTAAAATCTTGAACAGCGACATTGGAAAAGTCAACAAATTTTCTGGCCACAAATTCAGCAAAGGAGATTGGCTTCTTTGTCTTGGGGTTGGTGAAAGTCTTAAGCTTTGTGTTGTACATCCCCTCAGAAGTGGCAGAGTCCAGCGTAAACTCAGGAGCCACCAGGTCCATGACCACTAGCTCGTTCATGCTACGCACCATCACTATGTTGTCTTCAGTGACCTGCCCTGTGGCCAGCGCATCCTCCAAGCGCATTGTCCGTCCCGAGCTTGGAATAAACACCAAAAAGTTCCTAGGTGCCATTGCATCTCGCTGCACAAGTGTGCGCAGGGGCAGTTTCTGCCCTACCACCAGCTCTGCTTCATAGTCCTTCCGGTACTCTGTGAATGTCTGTTTCACAACCACTTCAGTGCTACTGAAAGTCGATACTTCAGTAGTTGGCAAAACTTCTTCCTCAGTTCTAGCTAGGTGACCTGGTGGCATCTTAGCCGGTGCTTTCCGATCTGCAGGCCTGGTGGGCAATTTTGAAGAATCTTCCCTTGGTGGAGATTTCGGGAAAGTTTCTTTCATTGGCGGTCTAGAAGCAACTTCCTTGGGTGGAGACTTTGGAGATGTCTGCTTGGTTGGAAATTTTGTAACTACCTCCTTGGTTGGAGACTTCAGCGAAACTTCCTTTGTTGGAAACTTTTGTGCAACTTCTTTAATTGAAGAAGCTTCCCTTGGTGGAGGTCTTGAAGCAATGTCTCTAGTTGGAGACTTTGAAACAACTTCCTTGGTTGGAGACTTCAGCTTCACTTCTCTATCTGGGGATCTTGGAACAGCTTCCTTTGTTGGAGACTTAGGAGTGGACTTAGTTGGAGATGGGGAAATATCCTTAGTCGGAGACTTTGAAACCTCCCTGTCTGGGGATCTTGCAAATGGTTCCTTCTCTGGAGATTTTAGAGCCACTTCCTTTAAAGGAGACTTTAAGACTTCTCTGTCAGGAGATTTAGAAAATGCCTCCTTATCTGGAGATATCGGGAAAGCCTCCTTGGCTGGAGACTTGGGAGCCACTTCTCTGGTTGGAGACTTTGATGCAACAACCTTAGAAGCAGGCCTTGAAAGTACTTCTTTAAACGGAGACTTTGAAGGAATTTCCTTGGTTGGGGATCTCGGAGAAATTTCTTCCCTGAGTGGAGATATTGAGGTAACTTCCTTTTGTGGAGACTTCGGTGTAACTTCTTTCGTTGGAGACTTGGCTGCAGCTTCTTTCACAGGAGACTTGGGTGCAACTTCTCTTGTTGGAGACTCGGGCGTAACTTCTCTCGTTGGAGACTTGGCTGCAACTTCTCTCGGAGACTTGGCTGCAACTTCTCTCGTTGGAGACTTGGCTGCAACTTCTTTCGCAGGAGACTTGGGCGCAACTTCTCTCGTTGGAGACTTGGGTGCAACTTCTCTCGTTGGAGACTTGGGTGCAACTTCTCTCGTTGGAGACTTGGCTGCAACTTCTCTCGTTGGAGACTTGGCTGCAACTTCTCTCGTTGGAGACTTGGCTGCAACTTCTCTCGTTGGAGACTTGGCTGCAACTTCTCTCGTTGGAGACTTGGCTGCAACTTCTCTCGTTGGAGACTTGGGTGCAACTTCCTTCATAGGAGACTTGGGTGCAACTTCTCTCGTTGGAGACTTGGGCGCAACTTCTTTCGTAGGAGACTTGGGTGCAACTTTTTTCGTTGGAGACTTGGGTGCAACTTCTTTCGTTGGAGACTTGGGTGCAATTTCTTTTGTTGGAGATCCGGGTGCAACTTCTTTTGTTGGAGACTCGGGTGCAACTTCTTTTGTTGGAGACTTGGGTGCAACTTCCTTGCTAGGCGACAGTGGACTAGCTGCAGTCCACTTGCTGCCTGGTGACTCAGGTCGCATTTTCCTGGCTGGCCTCTTTGGCACTGCAGATTCTTCAGCAGAAATAACACCTCCAGCTTCAGTAGCACGGCCAGGCGAATGTTGCTTTGAAAGAGCCAGACGACCCTTGACCTCTTCAGGTCCATAATCAGTCACTGTCCCAAATCTCTTTGGCAACATTGGAAGCAAGGGCGCATCAATGGCCACCAAAATTCCAGATCTGATGGCCTCCCATATGAATAAGGGTTCACGGCCATGCCTTGCAAGTTTTTCAGTTTCAGTGTCAATGTAGCCTGAGCTGATACCATCTTGAACAGTGAAAACACGACCTTCATCAATGTCGAGCAGCACTGTGCTTAGATCTAGATATCCGGCTTTTGTCACTTCATCAAGGCTCAAAGGCTGGCTGCTGCCTGGGACCCAAAACAAATGCATATCATCATCATAGTGAAGTTCAAACAGTTGAATGAGGGTGTACTTGCCAGGCTGTAATGAGCCTGTGCTGTCACGAGCTAAGAGGTGTGTGGAAAATGCCTCAGCAATCGGAATAGTGACACCATCTGCAATGTACAGACCTCGCTCTAAATCAACCAAACCTTCCTGCACAGCTTCCAATAAAGTGGGCTTTTCTATAGATTCCTGTAACTGAACAATACCAAGTTCTTTAGCCTCATCTAAAGAGAAAACCTCACCAGTGTCGACATTTTTCACCTGACCTGGTTGTGGCATAGTGTAACCAGGCCTGATGATGATGGTAGTGCCTCTAATTACTGTAGTATGGTGAAGAACAGGAGCAATGTATCTGATGCTGTGCTCCACATTACCATAAGACCTGAATTTTGACTTGTCAAATGGCACAAGCTGCAAAAGACCAGAGTCCATTGCATCCTCTACCGACACATCTTGCCCAGTAAGAGGGTTCCTCATGTTGAAGGTAGTTTGGTCAATCAAACCCTGGTCAATTGCTTCACATACATGCAGGCTATCCTGTGTGGGGATTGAGGGAGTCGGCAAAAGCAAGCCATTTTTAATGGCCTCCTCCAGAGTCATTATTTCTTTCGAGACTGGGTGAGTGTACGTGTGCTCAGTCACATTAACGACACCCTGACGCAATGCAACAGGAAAAGTTAAGGCAAGCTTTGGTATGGGAACCACGGACTTGGGCGTGTCGAGCTTGTCAAATACTTTCAGCTTCCATACAGCATCAACAAGGGTCACTAAAGTGCCTGGTGCCACTGCAAGAGAACCAGACTCCTTGTCAACAACCTGAGAGACAAGTGCCTCCTCTAGAGTTAACGGAGACTCTGGCCCTGGTACAGTAGACATCGGGTTAGCAATGTCGCAGAGAACTGCCTCTTCCAGTGTTAAGAGAGCACCAGTCTCTGGATGCACAATCCGCTGGGTTTCTGACTCCACAAGCCCTTGTTCCACAAGCTCAGGCAGCGACAGTGGCCGACCCACGGGCATGAGCACGTCCCCTGTGGTAATATCTACAAGACCTGCAGCTTCTGCTTCACTTTGAGGCAACCAGTGCCCTTGCTGAGGGTCTAGCACTAAGCCTTTGTCTGCGATTCCCCTGTTCCGGGCTTCTGTAGGGCTGAGTACCAGTCTGCGCACTTTCTGCAAGGTAGGTTGCTGGGATGTTGTTGCCCTGCCCAGCGTTACCTCAAAGCGCGGCACAGCATACCTCACTTCTTCTACATGTTTGCCTGCAACTTCTCTGGGAGCACTGAGCAATTCTTGGTATGCCACTGTGCTGCCCTTGCCTGAACCCTCAAGACAGGTCTGTACACTAGTCACAATGCCAGTCACATTGCCCCGCTGGAGCTTGGCTGCTGTTTCTGGCTCAAGGCGGCCCTCCTCAAGGGCCTCAGCGAGCGTTGTGGTCTCCCCAGTCACAGGGTCCGTGACAAGCACTGTGGTTGTGGTGTGCACACTCTGCTCGGTGGTGGTCTTTGCACTATCCTCTAGTTCTCGGGCAGCTTCTTCGTCGATAAGTCCCAAGGCCACTGCTTCTTCCAAGGGTACCTCTCGGCCAGTAGCAGTATCCCTGATGTGCAAACTTGTGTGACGAATCACTTTGGTGATTTCGCGGGTAGTACGAATCGGCTCTGTGCATGTAGCCGTTGCATGAATCATTTCATCAGTGGCCGATTCTCGAAGGGCTTCAATTGCCTTCGCTCCCAAAAGAAGTGGTGCGCCGACAATGGCAAGCATGCCTGCTTTGACAGCTTCTTCAATTTTCCACCTGTGGCCAGTATTTTTGTCAGTGTAAGTGTCAGTATCTAAATCTATAATACCTTTCCCAACAGCATCCTTTAACTTGATTTCGTTTTGCCCACCTGCTTCTCGAATAATTACTTCATTTTCTGGGCTGCCTTTTAATATGCTTGCAACTCCCGATGCTGTGCCAGGTGCCCTTTCTGCAGGTCTCCTGAAGTCGTTGCCTGAAAGTTCCTCTATTTCAAGGTCAGAAAACTTTGGGAAGTCTTGCTTAGGTGCCTCCAGCTCTCTTGCTTTCACCTCTACTATGTCTGGTTGGCCGGCAACCCTTGTCACATGGATAGACCTCGTTGGCCCATGCCCAGGGGCTGCACTATCTGGACGTTGCAGCAGAATCACAACTTTATGCTTGATTGCCTCTTCCATGGTCCATGTTTGTTTTGTCTTTGCATCACGATAATGTCCAGTTGCACTAAGCAGATTCTTTTCCAGTGCTCTCGTCAGTGTAAGGGTTCTCCTCGAACCAGGCTCAAGTACAGTTGCTGAATCAGAGTTTACGATCTGCATTTTCAGTGTCTCTTCTAAGGACACTAGCCTGTCAGTGCCTGGTATAAGGAACAGTCCTTCCTTGGCATCAAACAACCTCTGTTCAATTGCATCCTTCAGATACCACCCACCAGAAGGAATGTCGAGGACTTCTACTTCAAATTTATGCTGTCTGCTGTCAATGGCTTCAGGTGCCTGTTCATTTGGCAGGAATGCTTCTGCAGTTTTCGCTGTTTCTGGCACCCTCTGTTTTGATGGGGAAGCTTCGCGACTCTTTGGCTTTGATCGCATTTTTCTTGATGGTGAAACATCTCTGCCTTCTGATACTTCAGGCAGCTTCTGTTTTGGTGGGGACACATCCCTGGTTTCCAGTTTCTTGGACACTACCTCCAATGGGAGTCCATCTTTTCTCTGCAGCATCTCAGGCACATTTCTTGGTAGGGATGCATCTATCTGTCCTGGTTCTACAGGCACTTCTTGCATGGAGGGAGACTTTTCTGCATTGTCAGGTGTTTCAGGCATATTTTGTGTAGGCAGCCATACATCTTTGCTATCTGGTCTTCCAGGTGCCTTTTTTGTTGGGGGAACATCTCGCTGCTCTAGCATTTCAGGTAGCTTTTTCACTGGAGATGCCCCTCTTGTCTCTGGTGTTTCATGTGTTCGTCTCACTGGGGATACATCTTTGTGTTCTCGTGTATCAGGCGCCTTCTGCTTTGATGGAGATGTGTCTCTGCTTCCAAGTGCCCCAGAAGGTTTTTTTGGTGAGGACTTATCCCTGCTTTTTGATATCACAGGGCTTTTCTGTTCTGGTACAAAATCTCTGCTTTCAGTCTTCTCAGGGGTTTTCTCCAGTGGAGGTATATCTCTGTTCTTCGGCACCCCAGCTAACTCTTTAGATGGAGACAGATCTCTCCCCCCAGGTGCCTTTCTTGATGGCGAAACATCTCTGACTTTCGTATCGGTTGTCATTTGCCTTTCTGGAAACAGAACTCTGGCTTCGAGTGTTTCTGAAATCTGCGAAGTGAGGGACCCATCAAAGCTTTTCAACTGCTCAGGCTCCCTGTGCTCTGGTGAAATCCCACTTTTGTTTTCCTCTTTGCCTAGCAATGTATCTAGAGGACATACAATTCTGGTCTCAGTGGTTCCTGGGATCTTTTTCCTCGATGGGGATACCTCCTTTTTCTCTGGTAAACCAGGAGCCTTTTTAGATGGTGGTAACTTGCTCTCTGGTGTTCCAGGCACCTTCTTCAGTGGGGATACATCTCTTGCCTCATGTGTTCCAGAGGCCTTAGGTGGTGAAGCATCTCTGCCTTCAGGTCTGCTAGGCACCTTTTGCAGTGAGGAAGGACCTTCTTCTTCAAGCTTTCCAGGCTCCTTTTTAGAGGGTGACATATCTCTGCCTTCTGGCATTTTAGGTGCACTTCTTAAGGGGGACACCTCTTTGTCCTTGTCCTCCAGTGTGCCAGGCGTCTTCTTGAGTGGCGACACATCCCGCCTCTCAGGTGACAAAGGCATGTGTTTAGGTAATGGCACGTCTCCTCCTTCTAACATTTCAAGTTCCTTTCGCACTGGGGACACCTCTCTTTCTTCTAGTGTTCTCGGTGGCTTTTTTGATGGGGAAACTGCCTTATCCTCTGTTACTTCAGATGTCCTTCTTGGTGGTGACATATGCCTCATCTCTTGCGATCCAGACACCTGTTTAGATGGCAACATATCTATTGTTTCTGCTGGTCCAGCTGCCTCTCGACCTGGTAAACCTGCTCTTTCCTCTGATGTTCCTGGTGCATTTCCTTGTGGGGACACCCCTCTGTCCTCTGCCGCTTCAGGTGTCTTTTTCGATGGCAACACATCCATCTTCTCTGGCAATCCAGGCACAAGTTTTGGTGGGGACACATCTCTTCCTCCTTGTGCTTCAGGCACATTCTTTAGTGGGGACACTCCTTTTACTGGCATATTAAAGATTTCTTTTGTTGGTGACACCTCTCTGCTCTCTGGTGTTCCTGAAACTTGCCTCAATGGGAATACCTCTTTCCCCTCTGGAGATCCTGGCATCCTTTTGGAACGGGACACTTCTCTTTTCCTAGGAGACAGAGGTGCCTCTTTAGGTAATGACACCTCATCCTTCTCTAGCGACTCTGAAACTTTTTTACATGGTGACACATCCTTTTCCTCTGGTATTCGAGATATTTCTGGTTGGGAAACATCTCTTTTACCTGGTGGTGCAGGTGCCTTTCTACGTGGTGACACATCCCTGCCCACTGGTGTTTCAGGTACCTTCTTCGATGGGGATGCATCCCTTTCCTCCGATGTTCCAGGCATCCTTTCAGGTGGTGATATGTCTCTGACCTCCAGTGTAGTGGTCACCTTTTGCAGTAAGGACACATCCTTTTCATCTGTTCTAACAGGCAGTTTTTTCACATGAGACACATCTACACCTGCAGGTGTTCCAGTCACGTTTTCGAGTGGCGTTAGATTTCCTTCCTCTTGCGTTCCAGGTAGCAACTTCTGTGGCATTACACTGTCATCGGGTGCTATAGGCACCTTTTTATAAGATGTGTCTCTTTCATCGGGAGCTCCAGGCATGTCTTTTTTTGGAAACCCGCCTCTTTGGTCTGTTTCTTGCGTCAGCTTTTCTGGTGTAGTGCCATTGTCTGCTGGTGTTCTAGCAGCCATTTTCAATAACGGCACGTCATTTTCACCTTGTGATACAGGCATCTTTTTTGCCGGTGAAAAATCTCTCCTTGCCAGAGCTGAAGGCACCTTCTGTTTAGATGATGTTTCTCCGATTTTAGGTGTCTCAGAAAGCTCCTGTTCTGGTGAAAGCTTACCTCTGCGTCTTGGTGATTCAGACATCCCTTTTGCTGGTGACAAATATTCCCTGTTGGGTGCCTCAGGCTTAATTTTCGAAGGAAGGATGTCTTTATCATCAGATGCTTCTGCCCACTTCCTCAATGGTGACACTGGTCCTGTCTGTCTGAATGTAGAAATGCTTCTGTCTTCCACTGTGAACACAGCTTCTCTAGGGGCCTCGTCTTTGATATCATAAACACAAATAGTTTTTTTAGGTGGTGATCGATCTCTCCTTTCAGGTGATGCTGGAACCTTTTTTGTAGGAGATGCATCTCTTCCTGGCACTGTGCCACTAAAAGGCGACTTTTCTTTCAAGGGCTTTTTACCTTTGCTGTCTTGCATCGTCGGCTCCTTCTGTTTCAATGGAGATATATCTCTGCTTTCCACTGTTTCAGGCATACTCTCTTTTGGAGAGAGATCCTTAATTTCTGATTTGCTTTTTGATGGCGACACCTTGCTTTTCGGTACTGCAGGACACTTTTGTCTTGGTGGGAATGGTTCTAAAGCTCCAGATTTTTTTACTTCTGTGCCACCATTCAGATGCACCCCTGGCCGGTCCTCATGGCCATCATGCATTCGGGATTCTTCAAGGGTTTCCTCTAGCATTTCCTTAATAAGCACAGACTCTTTACTTTCTGTAACATCCTCTGACAGCACATGCTCAGTAAACGGCTCTCTAGTTTTCACAGGACTGCCTTCTGATGGTTTCTGACCCAAAGGCAGGCCTTTTCTGCCTTTAGCTGGAACAGTTGGTGGGGATTGTGTGCTTTGAGCCTGCTCAGATTCCTTAGTTGGAAAAAGTTTCTCGTGGTGGGAAATGTCAACAGTCTTTGTGGACGTTTGGGTCACCGAGACTCTTACGTCTTCAACACTCTTGTGCTCTGAAACATCGTGTTTGTCATGCAAGGCTCTTGAGACTGGTTTGCCTGCAGCAGCTTCAGGCTTTGCAGGCCTCTTCATCTGCGCAGACTGTTTATGGTCAGCAGTGGGTTGTTCTTTGCCCTTGGCAGGAGTTTTCGTTGGGCTCATTTTTCTTATAGGAGAGGATGTGTCACTAGGCTGCTTGCCGACTGTGCTTGTGGGTACCCTGTCCTTTGCCTCCTCACTTTTCTTGTCAGGCCTGTCCCTGTCTGGGCTCCTAGATCGAACTGTGTCACGGCCAAAAGCATCTCTTGTGTCCTCGTCCGACTTTTCTTTCAGTGTGTCTGCGTGCATGTCATGAACAACCTGAGACTTCTCAAAAAATTCATGTCTGGATGTTACGTGATAAGTAACAGTGTGTACGCTCTCTTCCTCATCGGCAGTCTGGGATGGTGCATGAGTAATAGGAACTTTGCGTTCCTTTTGTGGCCTGGAGAAATCCTTGGCATCAGCAGCCTCTCTAGATGGCGGGCCTTGGGTCTTCCTTCCGGGTAAGCCAGCATCTGTCACAATGTGCTCCTGTGGGACATCTTTTATTAGCTGATCGACCTGATCTGCAATGTCGCCATGTTGTCCTATTGTGAGCAAATGTGTGTCAGTAACCCTTCTGCTGCTATGCAACACAGTTCTTTCCCCAGCCACGTCTTGTGTGTCATCATACATCAGGTGGGCCTCAGTTCTACGCACGGGCTCTGGGGTTATAGGCGTTCGCTTGGCGAGGTCACCCATGTCTGCAGGCCACTCCGTCTCAGGACCGAGCAGGCCACTTTGCACAGCTTCCTGCAGTGTTTGATCCTCTGCAGTCAGCGGTGCATCCTGAGAGCCATGTGATGAAACAGTAACATAGCGAGTGATAGTCTTGGTCACAGTGGCAGTGCTTACTGTGATTCTCAGCAGGCCGCGCAGGAGTGCTGCTCCCTCAGGAGTGATTACACCCTTTGCAAGTGCCTGCTTCAAGGGGATGGGAAGCTTTGTTTTTCTGTCTCGTATCTGGCCAGTGTTTGGGTCAATCAGACCCTTAAACACGGCATCTGAGAGCGTCAGCTCTTGCCCACTGTCATCCTTCAAGCCAATTCTCCTGCGGAACATTTCAAAAATTTGTGGCTGCATAACCCGCTCTTCAACCAGCTTTTCAAAAGGAATTTTTGGCCCTGTATCCTTCCATGTGAGAACACCAGTTTTGGGATTCAAAAGGCCTTGCGCTACAGCGTCATTGAAACTGAGACTCTCACCTGATCTGGGGTCCTGGAAGGCTGAGACATTGAATATTGTTTTTTGACAAACCGATGTAACAAGGCCAAGGCGCACTGCCTGGCTGAGAGTAAGCACTTCACGTGTCACCAGATTGACAAACTTGCCATCTGGCGTGATGACTCCCTGTGCAAGGGCTTCAGAAAGTGACAGTGCCTCCTGAGTTCTGGGGTGCACAATGCACTTGACATACGGGTCCAGCAGACCAATAGCAATGGCTTCGAGAAGAGTCATCCAGCTGCCTGTCCAGGGATTTTTCACCTGGCCATCCTCATCTAACAGACTGCGGTCATGGGCATCCTTGAGAGTCAAAGGAGGGGTCAGCAGCTGTAGCTTTCGTGCCTCAGCCAGTGTGCAGTGCTCTTGCGTGGCAGCGTTTACATATCGACCTGTATCCAACAACAGTCCATCATGAAGGGCTCGAGGCAGCGTCACCAAGGCACCCTCACGTGTGTCCACAACTTCTGCAGTGTCTGCAGACAGAAGGCCCTGGGCAAGTGCCTCTCGCAGTGTGTACCAGTCTCCAGAATGCTGGTCTCTCAGCTTCCCAGTGGTATCATCCACCAGCCCAGTGTCTAAAGCGTATGACAAAGTCATGCCCTCACTATCCTCAACTCGTTCTCGTACCAACCAACCCTTAGCAAACGCCTCGTCAAGTGATACCGGTATTCCAGTATTGGGATCGTTGATGAAGCCAGTCACAAGATTCACCAAGCCCCTGTCGCGCGCCTCGGCTAGTGACAGCTCAGTTACCCTGACCAAACGAAGCCTAAGCAAGTACACCACTTTCTCGCGCTTTATGATGCCGAGCTGAATGGCTTCCTCGACAGTGACTGGTCGGCCACTTTTGGGGCTCAGAAGAGTGGCCCGTTTGGGGTCATACAACCTTTTATCGATGGCAGCACGCAAACTCAGCTCCGTCCCCGAGGCATCCCTGATGCCACAGGGTTCGAGGAGAGCTGCCTTGAGCCTTGAATCGAGAAGCCCTTTGGCAAAAGCTTCATCCAAACTGTACTCTCGTCCTGTGGCAATGTCCACAAACACCCAGCGATCTGTCCTCAAGGCACCACTTCGGACAATCTCTGGTAAAGCCACTTGATCGGCTGCTGCTTCCTCAGCATGTGGTGTCCGGGGTGCACCAGTCTCAGCAAATGTCCTGGGAGCACTGGTCTCAGTGAAAGTCTTGAACTCCCTCGTCTTCGTCAGCGTCTTGATTGCACTAGTCTCTGTCAGCACGGCAGTGCACTGGGAAGAAAGGAAAAGACGTGATCACCGAACAGATCGAAAACCATCAAGCAAAACAAGCAATGCCAACTTCTGAAAAAAAACTTAAGCTATAATGACCAGCAGTTGGCCGCTACAGTGGAAACGCATAATGCTCACATGAGACATGAGGTGCAATTCCTTGGGCTGCAAAGTTTTCAAATAAAAGGAAATTTGTTCTAATGTTACACGACCTTAAACACCCTTTCTTTTTTTTTTACCCTAGAAGACCAAGACAGTTGCAGCTCTACAAAATTTGGCAGTACTTGAATGTAATTCAATACCCGCCGTGGTTGCTCAGTGGCTATGGTGTTGGACTGCTGAGCATGAGGTCGCGGGATCAAATCCCGGCCACGGCGGCCGCATTTCGATGGGGGCAAAATGCGAAAACACCCGTGTGCTTAGATTTAGGTGCACGTTAAGGAACCCCAGGTGGTCAAAATTTCCGGAGTCCCCCACTACGGCGTGCCTCATAATCAGAAAGTGGTTTTGACACGTAAAGCCCCAATTATTATTATTATTATTAATGTAATTCAAGATGCAAATTTGATGTACTGAAATACAGAAAGGAACCTTACATTATATGTGGACTATTACTGCCACTTCCACACGTCTTTGACCCCGAAATTATAATATTCTCCTGATGCTGAATCTGGTATAATTTCGGAATGGCTACATGCCTGCACAGCTTAAAATTGGAACTAGCCTCTCTCACTAAAAAATCAACACCCAGTAGCAGGTGAGGGCATTTGAACTAAACAATAAAAATTTAATTGTAGGGTTAATGTCCCAAAACTGGCCCAATGGGCTATTAGTGACATTGTAGTGGAGGGCCTCAGATATTTTTGACCACCTGGGATTCTTTAATGTGCACCCAAAACACGCTAGGCGGGCATGTTTGCAATGTGCTCCCATGAGGCTGCCACCGCCATGGCCAAGAATCGAAAGCATGACGTCGTGCTTAGCAGCAGAACACCACAGCCACTGAGATAGCGTGGTGGGTTGAACTGATCAATTAGGCCTTCAGGCATGACAAAATGTGGGTGCATGACCCAAGAACACACGGAGGCAACCTACACCATCAGTAGCATCAACTTTTGGAAAGCATTATTACTGCTGGAAAATAGAAATAGAGGCAAAGCTGTCACTGAAGTTATGTTGCCATCACTGCCAGTGCACTCTGATGCTGCACACATTGAGTGGTTGTTTGGGTATTCAAACTGAAATACTTCTTCAGGTGTATGATGTGTTATCTTGCTCATATGCAATTTTCATCTACTTGTCACCAAGATTCGCTACGCTTGTATAAGAACCTTTCTGATGAACAAATTAGAAGAGCTTAGCATTGATTTTTCTTTGTATATACAATATAAAGATGCTTAAAATTTTTAACCAATGTAATTTTTACTGGCTAATAAACTACATTCAAAAGCCTGATCTATGTTACGATTCCATGTCAGCTATATTAAAGGGGCACAAATGATAAATATTGGGCTAATGTAGATCAGCAGAATGCCACCTTCGCATCCCCACCCCCCTGCCCCATGACAGCGTGAATACATATCTCTTCTACACAAAAATGACCTAGATAAGTGAAAGTATGTTGCAATTACTGATGTCACATTGATACTACCAGTTCTCCAGTTTGGGCACATAATTCAGTAAGAGTTTCTCTCCTAACAAATGGTATTTTTCTACAAATGAAGTACGCAATGATCTACACAAACATGTGATCTATTGGCATAATGGCAGCTCATTGGACGCTCTGCCAACACAAGTTGTACAGGTGTTACATACAGGTTATCTACAGTTTTCTATGCAAATAGAGGTCTGGGAGAACACGCTATTAAGTCTAACTGATCTATTGCTATTCAGTGACCATTTCAACATTCTAAGGTGCAGCTGTTGCAGGTCAATACAGCTAATGACTCATGGCACCATGTTAACAGCTGCAAGAGCTCCATACATTTAGTACACAAATTGACTGTGCATCCTTTATGACAGCATAAGATGGCACTGGAACATGCATAAATGGACAATAAATGCAAACTTGGCTTGTGGTAATTATGGTTTCATAATTCACACCGTTATCACAGCTAGGTCCTATACAACTTCTTACTCATACGACAAGCTAACAACGAAAGACGCAAATACTCTCATAAGAATAAAAAAAAGCGATGACTATGCCAACTATATGTTAACAAAATTTGTTACTGGTCTAGTCAGTTCATGCTTAGGAACTGAATGTTGGTAAGCGCACTTCTTAGACAGGACAGAAGATAAGACACATAGGCACAGGGCAAGCGCTAACTTGCAACTAAATTTTGTTCTGAAGACTTTGCCTACTTGTGTACGCAGCAGACCAGGATCGCACAAGTGCACTGCCCATCAAGCCAACCAATGCATCATATCAAGAAGCGTGTAGATTACAGCATCATTTCTAAAAACTGCTTTTCTTTGCTACGCAAGACAACTGACGTATCCCTAATACAGGCACTTCCTTTCTTTCTAATATGATATGCCTCCATGATTTCTCTGGCCAAGGCATGGCCACTCCTGCCTAGAATTCAAACACCAGAAAGAATTGGCTCACAGGGACAAGACCTACAATGCATAGGCAAATGAAAAGAAGTTTTGTTAGCTACAGAGCGCTCATGTTCCCGTGCCTGATTGTTGACGCATCGGTTGGTTTGTTCGATGTCAACCTTTCCGCACTTAAGCGGGATCTCATACACAACGCCAACAGTGCATGCGACCTATGGCATGGTATGCTTCTTTCCACAGGCAGGTTTCCTATAGGGTTCGAAAATGCGTGGGCGCAACCCAGCAAGTTTTCGCGGTGCAGAAAACACAATAGGCACGTCGTACCTTTTGGCCACATTCTTCAAGTTGTGTGCAACCCTGTGAACGTAGGGCACCATTTCTAGCTTTCTTGTTCGTATAACTGGCCCAGAGGCATTTTTCTACCCTTCAGTTTCTGAAGGAGGGTCTTGGACCCAGCTGTCAAAATCGAACGGGGGAAGCCAGCTGCCTGCAGGCGCTCAGTCTGGCAATTGAAGCTATTCTGAGCCAAGTGAGCACAAGACTTCATTTGTACCGACTCAAGACATTGCCTTGCAATTGCTTGTTTTATCACCTTACTATGTGCTGAATCAAATGGCAAGAGTTCTTTACGAGCTCATGGAGAGTACTTCCACCAAATGTGCAGCCCACTAAAAAATGTGTAAATATCTAAAAACTGCAGGGTGTCATAGTTAGGAATTTCATGAGTAAAGTCGGTGATGGCACTGTTTGTACAGCGAAGTTGCAACGAATGAAGTTGCAACCATACCAACAGTAAGCAAAAACACTAAATAGATTTAGACTGAGACAGTATTTCGAAACTATATTTTTATTAATTTGGTGATAATAGGTTAGTTATTACAACAGCAAATGAAGGGCAAAATCAGATTTTTTGAATTTCTCACTGAAACCCCAGCACTGGCACATCAAGCGCAATGTCACAGATTTCAAATTATGTTTTTGTATTTGGGCCATAGTGGCTCAGCAAAAGCTCTTGCAGCTTGCAAAGTTCAGTTTTTTACTCAATTAGAATGCAGTGCGCTGACGAAAAATTAACTAGGCTCGAGCAGACACTGTTGAAACCCCGTCAGGGCAAGAGAAGTTCAAGCTGGCATCGCCACCAGTGTTTACTTTTTTTTTTCTGGCTTGCCGAGCTTCTTGTCATGGAAAGGGTAGCTTTTTTAGGGTGTATGGTTGAAGGACAATTTATTAATGCAGTTCAAGTGCTTTTCTTAGATGTCCTCCTAAGGGCAAGTGTGGCTCTCCAAGTCGTTGATCTTGTTTAATAAAAGCTATATGATGCTTACAAAATGTCAATATAAACTTGTCTTTCTGCTTCTGACCTCAACTTTCTTACATGCCAGCACATTGAGAAAACTGTCATTGTTATTATGTTATCACTCTAGCACAAGATGCACACAAGCTACATTCAGAACATTATGAGTGCTGTTGCTAATTTGAGAGACAGGCAAGCATGTTTAACCGAATTGCGTGGATGACACAAACACTGCGGTACATTTTCAAATCTACATGAGCCCCACTGAGTGCTCTGGAAGGTATGGTGACACATGTATGAATTGCGAAAAGAGTTCAGTTGTGAGATTTGGTTTGACAACTATTAAGCATGTTCACTGCTAATAATTGCTAAGTACTGATTTGCTTTCTGATCATAAGTTCAGCCAATAAAGAAGCTGATTCTTTCATTCACACTTTCTTCTATTGTTTCTCTCTCAACACCACAACTACCCCTTGACACACACATTTACAGAATACTACATTGTGCACACATCAAATAGTGTAAATGTAAACATACTATGACAGACACAATGGCATTTAAGTACACCAATTACATTTTTGCACAAAATGCAAAATATGCAAAAAAAAATAGAAAAAAGCCTAACAGTGCACCATGAGAAGACCGAATTTTCTGAACAGAAGGTTTACTTCCTCATGGAAACAGCCTTCATACTATAATCAGAAAATGTTCAATTATTAAAAAGGAGCTCTGAAGTCCTGAAACGTGAAATAAATAAAACCATGTTTTTTACATCACAGCAACATTTAAATAGTGTGTACACTATGAAGTATGTGAATACATGAGGAACAACCTAAAGCAATATATTTTACACTTTACATTATCAGTAACACTACCAGGCAATTTTGAGTCCCTCTAGGAGTTGAAATGAACATCACATAACTAACTGTCAAGACGTACAGGGTGAACCAGCATTAGGGAAAACACCATGGCAACATTCCAGACTTGACCGCGTTTTATGTGGCATGAAAGCCTGCAGACTAATAGATATCTGTCTCATGGGTTATATATTTGACGCTTCTTTTTCTCATAAAATCATTGCTGAAGTTATACTACTAGCATGAATACTAATGACATGCTTCAGCTAAGACTGGATGACCTCGCGCATACTTTCATGAACCAAAGAAAGGTATGTATTGACATAACAACCTATCAAAAGTAAGTGTAAAGCACACACATTCAAATATTCCACTTTATTTTGATATCAATATTCTGCTTCTTTCTTTCCTCCCTATCTGGATCAGCCAGAGAGCAGATGAAATTTATTGTATTCATCTGGCAAAGAAAACAATGTGCAGAACTATAAGTTACTTACACCTCTCCACAATCCTTAACGCATTAAAAAGCCGAGAGCTTCAGCAGGGATTCGGACTTGGGCTTTTGAAAGATGCCCGACGTCATTGCATGCTGCAAGCTGCTGCTTTCGTTACAGCGACGACTGACTGCAGCTGGCACGTTGCAGAAGGAAACAGTAAAGAAACAGAGATAAAACACAAGCAAGAGTGCCTGTAACATATTAGCATTGAGAGGCCCGCCAAGAAGCAATGTCCAACACACTCCACGCATGCTTAGAGAGAGGACCGAGTTGAATGCAGCACATGGGGAAGAGAAAACAGGAAAGGCTGCTGTCAAAAGAGAAAGACAGAGGAGAAAAATTTACGATTCAACTGCAGCTGCAGCAGAGCATTCTTTCAAAAACAATAATAAGGGAAGATTACAGGAGGAAGCACAATAGACATGCAAACAAAGAACTGATGTGTTCCAGGCGAAAATCTGAGCCAATAAAAACTTGTTGTGGCACGTTTCTGTTTTTTGTTTCAGCAACGACAAAGTATAACATAGACCATAGTAAAATCATGGTCTATATAAAAAAAAAAACGCAAGGAGGTACACAGGTGCTGAACAATGAGCGTGTGAGCATTAACCTTCTGCATATGCATTGCCATGCAATGCGAAAAAAAAATGTTCAATTTCCCTTCATTCTTTCTTATCATTTTTATACATTCTAAATATACAAGTTCCTGCAGTATTAAGCCATATAGGAACATCAGAACAAAAGGCTGACCCAGCAGATGCATGTTGATTAGGGTGTCCCCATGTGAAATACTAGAATTACAGAAGCTCATCCCACCAAGTGAGAACCTTGTGCTTTTGCCTGAATTCACAGTGTCTTGACATCTTTCATATGGCAGTCTTCTTCAATTAAGCTAGCAGTCTGAAGAATTGCACAATTCATGAGTGGGCTTCTTCCACCTCATCCCATAGTTCCCCAGTTTCTTAGCTTTAAGATTGTCCTAAAAAAGAGCCCAGGCTACACATAACAGTGATGAAGAAAGACAGTGAGTACAAAAAAACAAAGGTAAAACCAGCTAAATTTACCTCAACAAAATGGTAATTTATTGGCACTTAAATGCCCACAGCTGTCACTCTCATACGCCACTTTGTCGCCTATATATAGACCATCACATATTGTCCTCCATATGGCACAGTGCAAATTTGATATGCAGAATTTATCAAACGACTCTGCAACAATTGTAAACAAGATGGTGGCACATGCCTAGAATAACCGCTTCACTAGTTCATCCAGGGATGCATGCAACCTTATGGAACAACGAAAACAAGCAACGCAAATTGTTGTCACTAGCTTAGCAAGTAAAATGACAGCTTTTGAATGAGCGTGCTACATGAGTCACTAGAACTTGTTCTGTGGTGGTGGTGGTGGTGGTGGTGGTGGTGTTGGTGGTGGTGGTGGTGGTGGTGGTGGTGGTGGTGGTGGTGGTGGTGGTGATGATGATGCAAGATGCAGATTCTGTCGCTACTTTGTGATGGCAACGGTTATGACTGCTTCATTATTCTGTCCTGCAACATATGCAATCCTCCGAAATGCCAAAAAATATGACATGATTTGGTGCCACTACCGTTAGCGTGTAAAATAAACACCTTTTGAGTGTGCATGCTAAGCGACTCCTGAGAACTTGTTCTGTGAGGAGGAGGACGATGACGATAGTAATGCAACATGCTGATTCTGTTGTCACCTTGCGGTGGCAATGCTGGTGACGCTGGCTAGACTGGCTCTAACGGTAGGCTGTTGCGAATGCGATGAACACAATTTTGGCTTCTTATAAGACTTCAGCACACAGGCAATATTCAGATCAATTTTCTTGGAAAAAAAGCTGCAATTATGTTGGGGCAAATATTGTAATAATTCATTGTGGAAAAACATTTTTGGCTGAATACATTACCCCAGCAGACCAGAAATAGGCATTTTCAGTGGGAGATGATGTGTGTTTGATGCTCTCACCGCTCCCGTAGTACCGCCAAGACAGGCAGTGCAGCCCCTGGTGTCGCGACTAAGGTCACCATTGTAGTCAGGTGAGTTCATGCTGGCGAGCTAGGTTCAAATTATCTGGTGAGGGCCAATTTCAGGATTTAAATGAGTAAAGTTTTGGCCCATTGAAATGTATAGGTGCCGGCAAGAACCTTTGGTCGAGCTAAAATTAAACGAAATATTAAATTAACCAAAGTCCAATTAACTGAAGTCAGTTGACCTCAATATAAAGAATTCGGTAAAATCAGCACTTTACTTCATTATACAGTTACAACTAGATTTAATGCAGTCGGTAAAATCGGGAATTTGCTTTGTTACATCAAAATTTTGTTGTATTGAAATCTGACCTCTTATTCAAATAAGGACAATCGCCAATCAATGTTTCTTGCATGGAAGGGGCCGCAAAATTTCCCAGATTATCGGGCAATCGAAGAAAGCAAATTTGAATTGGAAAATAAATATTTTGTTGAATGTGAGTGTCAGCGACAAACTATATGGTTTCATGCCATGCTGGCAAAATCTTCATATTGGCGGTATGAATTAAGCAAAGACAGTTTTCGCTTTCGCGTCCACTATGCCCCGCGGCTGATAGAGTCGCCCACAGTGGGACGACGCTATCATGAAAAACGTCGGCAGTGGTGAGTGAATGCTTCTCTGCCTTTCACTTCAACAGAGCTCAAACTCAAGATTATGCAAAGTGCAGTACTAAACGCACGGGAAGACCGAGCACATTATTCAATGCAATCTTGGCACACCCACTCTTAGCACAAGCAGCAGAATACTTTTAAACAGGGCGCGCAGGCTGCGTATGCACAGCCACAGCCATGCCAGAAAAGGAGACGCACATCAACGTGCTGCCCACTCCCCCTCTCGCGCGCACTTTGTTGCGTTACATCAAGCTCGCTCCCCCCTATCCCTTGCTTGAGCGGGAAGACAGCACTCATCAAGCCACCATCCTTCTCAGCTCAATCTCACACACTTTCACTCACAGCCAAAGTGTGCAGCGCACGGGGCGCAATAGGATCTTATCGCACTTGGACTTTGTACGACCCATGGTGCTTCTCTGCTTCAGCGGTCGCCCTTGGTCGCACAGCGCGCAATTTGAGAGGTGCATTTGTAACCAGCAGCTTGTAATTTAACCATTTGACTATCTGCGTCCGTGGAAGTTTTCTTTTATTGTCTTTGAGTTCCTTCGTGGCAGCAGTGCAAGTACATAATATTGAAATCGTGTACTGTATAAATGCACTTTGTTATATTGACCTTCTAAATACATGGTGTTCTGTGGACAAGTTAAAAAGTTAAATCCTTCATTATATTGAGGTTTAACTGTATCGAAATATATTTATATTCACATTTTACCTTTTATGCAATTAAGTACAATCGCCGACAAATTTTTCTCACTTGGAAGGGGCCACAAAATTTGCCGCAATATCGGACAATCAAATAAAATGAAATTCAATGAGAAAAAAAAAATTCATTTTGTTCAATGAAAGAATCAGTGACCAAAGATACAGTATCCTGCCATGTTGATGATATCTTCACATCAGCAGTTAAAGAAAAAAAATATGTATAGCGTCTTTCCGCTGTGGCACCTTGCCAGCAGTGGGAAGACGCTATATGTTACCTCTGCCTCTTGCTTCAACACATCTTTGAAACTTGAGATTAGGCGACCTTCAGCACTAATCATTCGGTAAGACAGCGCAAGTGAAGCCACGGCCACCTAAGCACCCAACCTTCACTCTTGCCACAGATTATCTCCAAGATAGGGCGCCATGCTGACAGCCATCCGCTGCCACGACCAGGCTAGAGGAAAAGACGCTCGCTCACCTGTACCCCACTCACCCCATCTACCATATGCTCGCGCAGGAGCCAATGTTGGAAAACACTGAAGTTGGGAAACTCATGAAACATTTTAATTTGATACAGAAGTTAATCTCTAAATGTGACACTGAGTAATAACAGCAGTTTCAGAATGGACTCGGTGCATTGTTTACTATTGGTGAGATGTGGTAAGAGGATTGGCAAAGGCAGTGCCCATGAAGCAGTGCTGTAAGGCATCCACTAAGTAATGGCAAATGAAATCGTTGAGTGGCTGCCAAGAAGGAAAACAGAAGAGACTCATGTATGAGTAATTTCCGAGGTTGGATTGGTTTGTGTTAAGTTGATGCCACTAGTACAGGACAATGTCACAATGCTGCCATCTAACGTACTGTTGTCATCAGTCTAATCGGCAGTTTTGGTCATTGCTCATAATGTATAGCACTTTCTCGCAATATTGGTGGGCATTCTAGGCCAACAAACAATAGACCATCAGGGTCGATGTCCCATTTTGAGGATGTGATGCAGTGCTCGAGCACACGGACCTGCAGTGCACTGAATGCTTATGCAAGTGTAGTGCCACCGTCGAAAATCTGTTCCAAGACTCCTAAGCAACTCAGCCAGCAACCATTCTGTCTTTGCACAGTTTCACTAGCACAAATGGCTGCAGCCATTGTGGGGGAAAAAGGACAAGAGGGAAACAACTCACCTGCTGGTCAAGTGCTTTTGCCAGGTCCTCAGCCAGGGAAAGATAGCGAGCATTGAGCCCATTCACTTCGGCTGCCACTCCACCACTCCCGTCAGGTGCCGTCTCCATCCGGCGCCGTTTTGCGGCAAGGCTGCCATCCAGGCTCGGGTGGTCTTGCTCGAGGCCCTCGGAAAAGCGCTGCAGCCGCAGGCCATAGATCTGCCACAGGACGAGGGGGGGAACGGCGTCGTAGTGACTGCAGACCCGCAGCGAGGCCACACCACGGGGTCCGGGGATCCGTTTAGGCTAACCAGGAAGGGCCGGTTTTTTTTTTTTTTTGGTTTTTGGTTGGGCAAGCCAGGTGGGGCAAGGGCAAGGGCCGTGCAAGGTCTTCGGGCGGGCGCTCGACGCAGGGAGGCGGCAGGGCGCAAGGCGGCAAGAGCCAAAGCCGTCCTATTCTAGGTAGCACACACACGATGCAGAAGATGGGCTGCCACACTCTCACTTCCTTTGTCCATGGCGGGGGGCCTTACACACACGCTTTTTGCCAGAGCACAAAGAGCAACACATCAAGGAAGCGGCGGCAGCGGCTTGCGCTCTCCGCCTGGCTGTTTCCTGCTGTACAAAGCAAGCGGCACACTCAAGCCAAAAAAAAAAAAAGAGGAGGAGGAGGAGGAGGAGGACACACAAGGTGGTGCACGGAGAGAGGAGCGCGTGAAAAAAATTGCAAGCAGCCCCGGCGGGCAAGCTGCATCATGCACCGCCACCGCCCGCTGCAGGGAGGAAGTGGGGGGAGTGATGAGAAAATAACACGACAGGGCCCCGTGGCGTGGTCCCCGGGCGGCAGCATGCGGAGGAAAGCCACCAACCTGGGCCTCACGGGTGAACCTTCCTCCCAGCACGTTCACCTCCTCAATGCGCGGTCGCCTGCCACTGACCTCAGTGTACAGGTCCTGAGGCAACACACAGACAAGTTTAATCCATCATTCTAAGCACAATACCCTGCCCCACTAACCCCCACCAGAAAACAGCGTGCAAACCATAACAGGCAAACCCAAGGCCTGCGTGGCCACCTCACCAGAGCCTGCTGCCGATCCACGGAGGGGCGAGCCGTCTTCACCGCATTCACCCGCACTGTCGCCTGGCTTGCCCAGTTCCTCTCTTCGTCCATTTTGTTCCGGTAGGCACGCAGCAGCTCCGAGGCTGCCTCACAGCTGCGCAGCCTGCAACGCCCATGCACACACCTCCAGCACACAGCTGCTAAACAGCAAAGCATGTCTTCATACAGACAGGCTAAGGATGTATTATTTTGCTTCTGACAAGACAGTCCAGTCTGCTGTGCATGAAATGAACTACAGTTAAACCTCGATATAACGAACTTCAATATAACGAAATTCTCGATATAACAAAGTATTTAACTTTTCATACCCTCTTGTCCATCAAATACCATGTATTTACAACCCCAATATAACGAATTGTGTTTGTATAAGATTTCAATATAACAAAATTTCGCTTCCGCAGCAAAGGAATACAGAGGCAATAAATGGAAATTTTCGCAGACACAGATGGTCAAATGATTGAATTACAAGCGGCTGCCTGCTAATGCACCTCTCGAATAGAATTGTGCGCGGCGCAACGAGAGCTACTACTGAAGTGTAGCCACATCTTGTTCCGTATAGAGTCCAAGTGCATTAAGATCCTATCGCGCCCCACACACTCTGCACTTCAGGTGCGAGTGAAAATGTGCAAGGGTGAGACAAGAAAGATAGTGGTTTCACGAGTGCCGCCTCCCCACCCGAGCAAAGGGAAAGAGAGGAAGAGGAGCAAGCCCGCAGTAACGCAATCAAGCGCGTGCGATTTCTGGCATGCAGCTCAGCCATGGCTGTGCATGGCTTAAGTGTGGCTGAGCACATATGCAGCACGGCATCCTGCTTTAGAGGAATTCTGCTGTGTGTGCAAAGAGTGGGCGTGCCGAGAAGGCTTGGCATTATGTAAGCTGTCTTCCTGCACGATTAGTATTGGAGGTTGCGTAATCTCCAGTTTCGGTGACTCATTGGAGCGAGAGGCAAATGAAGCAGTCGCTCTCTCCTGCTGGCGCTTTTAATGATAGCACCAGGGGTAGAGTGCAAACAAGAGCGTGGCTGGCTTCGCTTCATTCATACCACCGATGTGAAGATATGGTCGACATGGCATGAAACCATATCATATGTCGCTGAGACCCAGATTTGTCGAACTAAATTGCATTCTCATTTAAATTTGCTTTTTCAATTGCCCTATAATTCAGGAAATTCGGCGGCCCCTTTACTGTGCAAGAAAAATCGATCGGTGACTGCACTTATTTACATAAAAGGTTGAATTTCTATACAATGAAATTTTGATAGAACAAGGCAAATTGGCGATTTTACCTACTTCGTTATATCGACGTTTAACTGTATGAAAAACAGCATCACAGAAGGTAGTCATGCTAACTGGGCCACCCAGAGTGTGCTCACCGTTCGGCCAGCTGGTTGGCTGCATTGTCCCAACGGCGCACAACTTTGCGCAGGTCATCCTCCAGTTTACGGACATCTGGATGTGAATAGGCACTGGGGCGGGAGCGTTCTGTCACCTTTCGGACACTGGCCACATCTTCAGCGAGCCGGTCCAGCTGAGGTTGCTGCTGCTGGAGTTCCAACTGCAGTGCTACCAGATCTTCATGCACCTGCCTCAGGGCGCTCTGCTCTTCGGGCATTGGACCCTGTGCGGCAAGCTGTTCTTCAACGGACGAAACAAACGTTGTTGCCTCTGAAAGGCCGTGGTTAGCTATCTCCACAGCCTTGAGCCGCTCGACATATAGATGAGAGAGATTCCAGATGCGATCCCAGAGGCGCACCACCCCATCATGCCGATCCTGGGTCGTCGGTGTCTTTTTGGTCATTTGCTTGAAGGCCACCCGCATCTCGGCCACCTGTGGCTCCAGATCCTGCAGGCCTTCTTCAAACTCCTGCACAAGCCGTTAGGATTAATTATTCCGCTGATGGTGGTAGGACCAGAGAAGCTCAGTAAGAAAGCACTGGATCAAGAATTAAATTATCTATAGAAAATTACACTATACTACCAAAAAATGGTAACTTCATAGCAAGAATAAGTCTTAATTACCTTGTTAATACCTTATGAATCTCTGACCATGTCACCACCTGGCACATTATATGATATCTTCTAGGTATAATAAGCTCGTACATCCCTCATAATGTGGCATACAATGTGGGCAACCCCATCACAACTTTACTGACGTGCCTATGATATTGGTATGACAGTGATCCTGCAGGGCACCGGCTCAAGCTAAACTTAGCTGAAAACATGGCAAAAGATGGCCTAAAGCTGTGTGGCAAACGTGAAAACCAACCTTGTGCTGCACCACGAGGGCATCGAGGCTGTCAATGTCTCGTGGGATGTGTGCCTGCACCCGCGAGTTCAATGTGCGCTCCTTCTCCTGCAGCAGTTTCTCCAGTCGAGCTGAGAGGTCCGCGAAGCGGCGACTTGGGCTCTCGGGTGACTTCTCAGCTGGAAAAACGCACAAGAGGCAGAGTTGCTGTTGGCTCTTTAAAATGCTGTTACTGATATATTGCTTCAGACATCTGTGGTACCTCAAGACTCTCAACTATAATAAATTTCTCACAAATGTTGGAAGCCACAGCACATAGTTTCCGTCAATGGCAGCATTTAAGTCAATCTGTGCAACAGCCTTGCTTGCACCCTTACCAGCTGCTCCCTGGGCCTTCTGTTATGTGCCCAGTTCACACTGTAAAGCCATTTCGAGTGCATTCTGAGACTAAGAATCAACCCTGCTGCCGTGGCCAACTAAAGAGGAAATGCAGCACTCCTCTGAAGACAATGTGAACACTTGCATTGTGCGAGAGTGCACCAATGTTGAAGAGCTGCCCAACATGTGCCAGCCCGAGTGTTTCTGTGTTCCACCCCCTTCAGAAAGCAACTACTACTGCTTGGAATTGCACCCACAACCTCGTGCTCAGCAGCAGAACGTTGAAGCCACTCATTCACCGTAGTAGCTAACTAGTTTAAATATTTAACAGATGGCATCCACAAATGAAGTCAAGTTTACAGCTTAAAATGCATGAGTCATGCAAAGTGTTGAAGTGAAAGAGCCTCCTTACCTTCTTCCTCACGGAGCTTGGCCATGAGATCTTCGAACAACTTGTTGCAGAGACGAATTTCTTCACGGAGACGTCGCATGTCAGGGTCGGTTGGGTCGCCTTCAGCAAGCAGCTTCTCGGCATCTTCGTTGAGTGCACGAATGATTGACTCACGTTGGTTTGGCTCCATAGCCCGGAACTGCACAACCCAGTGCCGATTAAATGTTTAACAGTTCCCAAAGTTGCACACAACCTTATATGACAAACCATCCAATCACCAATCACCGGTTAAGGCTGACCAAATAGTAATCAATGACTCTATGGGAGGCAAGACGCTAGCAGATGAAATTAACGAGTATTTCATTAATGCAGCCGTACCCCAGCCGTCTATTCAACAAAGTGGGCTCTACTGGCCTTCTCGTCGAGTAAATTCATTTGTTTTGGATGCCGTTACCGAAAGAGAAATCAATGGTCTTATAATATGCTTAAAAAATGTCGCAAGTGGGTATGATGAAATTAAAGTTGAACCTGTAAAGCGAGTATCATTAATTATCAGCCCTGTCCTAGCCTATCTCATTAGTCTCGCATTTTCCACTGGAGTCTTCCCAGATAAATTAAAGCTGGCCAAAGTAATTCCAATACACAAAGGAGGTAGAATTCACGATTAGTAATTACCGGCCAATCTCAGTGCTACCGGTGTTTTCAAAGATTTACGAATTGTCAATCAATAACAGACTGTCAAAATTTATAACCAAGTATCATATAGTATCACCCTCACAGTATGGTTTTCAGAAAAACAAGACAACTCAGGACGCTCTTCTTGCCGTCAAGCAGCAAATAATCAGAAATATTGAAGATCAGCTCTTCACCTTAGGCATATTTCTCGATCTGCGCAAAGCTTTTGATTCCGTTGACCACGAAATCTTAGCTATAAAATTAGATTGCTATGGAATTCGAGGTATCACATTGGACCTTATCAAGAGCTACTTATCGTTTCGGCGTCAGTTTGTTAAAATAGACTGCAGTTTTTCAAAACAGCTTAACATTAAACTAGGTGTCCCGCAAGGTTCGATATTAGGCCCGTTACTTTTTCTCTTATATGTTAATGACATTACGGAACTACAAAGAACACCCACAATAACCATGTTTGCAGATGACACTAGTTTATTCTTTACAGGTATAACACTGCATGACATTGAGCATTCGGCCAATCTGTATTTAAATGATTTATCTGCATGGTTGCAACAAAACAAACTTCAGTTGAATGCAGTAAAAACAAAGTAAATGATATTTAAGCCAATCAATAAGCATACTAAAATGATTAACTTACACTACAGAGGACATAACTTAGAACAAGTAAGTGTACAAAAGTTCCTTGGGGTATGGTTTAGTGAAGAGTTGTCTTGGACCCCCCCATGTCAATTATCTGCTCTCCAAACTCGCGAAGTCTGTTGGATGCATTAGAAGAATAGCTCCTCTTCTACCCCTTTGGCTAAAGCAATCACTATATTACTCCCTGTTCCATTCTAAACTTTTGTATGGCATTCTGGTCTGGGGGACAACGACAAAAGGGAACTACGATAGGCTACAGCTGCTGCAAAAACGTGTCCTCCGGATTTTTGTGAACCACACCGGCCCTATTAGTTTGTTGCCGACACAACCACTTTTTCCTAGATTTGATGTTTTACCTGCAAATAAAGTATATTTATGAACACTGGCACAGCGAATATATAAACAGAAACTCCACAGTATTTACACACCTGTCTTGGCGCAATATGACATCCGTAACCCCAACCGCAGAAATAAAAAAGTCGGAACAAATTATGGAAAACAGGATCTGGAATATCAGGTAATAGACATGTTAAATAACTGTGCTTCTATTCTGGATTTCTGCCTACCCAGAAAAACGTTCAAACGTGAACTGCGGTTCATTTTGTTTTCCGTCGACTCTGTTTTTGGTTGAAATTGTTAAGTTACAATGACAAATGTAAATTTCCGTTTCAATTGTTTACTTCCTTTTAAGTATTTTTGTGATATGAGCGAATCTTCAATGTGATTTTTAAAAAAATAAACTGTCCATAGTGTTTAAGTACACCCATATTGTATAGAATGTATGATGTAGGTTGTATGCGTGTACTATTTGTAACGCCGCCTCTCTTTTGTTACCAGCTCTCTGCTGTACTGCTGTAGACTGCTCCTTTTGTTACGGGAGCAGAGACCTCGTCAGGCAATCATGCCTTTAGTCTCTGCCACCCGCAGGATGATGTGATTTTCCTGCAAATAAAAACTGACTGACTGACTGATCTTGCTCACACAGCATGTGCAGCACCCTTTATTCCCTTTAGAGCCTTATGCCAACTGAATCTTTGTAAAGTGCATGACATAAAAGCACAGAGTGGTAGTAACCTAAAGAAAATAATATATAACCACTGGAACTACTTTCTAACAACAATACATTCACTAAAAGCAATGGCATATCAGAGGACATCCTGAATTAATGCTAGAGTGTACTAGCATACGGCTGAGTGAGACGAGCGGCCGGAGAAGCGCATGCTTTGCAGTGAGGCACCTGACGACGAAAAATACTGTGGCGGTGCTGAAATCAAAGTGGATTAAGCTGCATCAAGGTCGCGCCGTTGGAAAGTGCAGGCGATTATGACTGGCGGGGTCGTTCGTACTGCTTTGCGCACTGCTGTTTGTGATCAGAACACTCACACTGTGTTCCTAACAACACGTAATCTGCATTTATGCCTTAAGAATACATTCCTTTCTGTGGTTTTGTGCCGTGCACTGATTGCACATGCATTGCGACCACAGTGTCGGCTTTTATTCTGCTATGGTATTTTAGTTGCCTTAGAGGACAATTATGTTGCTTGTTCTACAAGCAGCATGTGTCTCTCATGTGTATTCTTGTACATATAGTTTTCCATCAGCAGTTGTTGCAAAATGCAGACGAAAAAAGAAAACTGCAAGCTTGCTGCTTGGCGCTTTAGCAAGTAAAACATATCAGCCTCATCCAGCACACCATTGTCCTGTTTTCCGATCTACACGAAGCATACCGAGAGAAAAAAAAGCGCAACATTTCGTTCATGTTTGCGTCTTACTCGTTAACAGAATGCGGAGTAATTGGTACAGGGTCTTTTATTGGGTCGGACCTCAAGCCCTGAAAACAGTTTTATTTATCTATTCTACATGCAAATCTTTGGCCCGTAAGCTGCATCCAATTTTTTTGCCAGTCCATGCTTTGAAAAAAGAAACGAAAAAAACAGCGCAGTGCATTAATTAGTGGCACTAGTGGCTATGGCATTAGGCTTCTAAATTGGAGCTCACAGGTTCAATCCAGGCTATGGAATTCGTTGTGGACAAAATGGAAAAACACTTGTGTACTTATATTTAGATGCATGTTTAAGAACCCTAGTTGGTGAACACTCAAACACCGCGGGTTCCACATAATCGTATATCGCTGTTTTGCCATGCAAAACCCCAGAACGTGTTTATTTAAAAAAAAGGAAGGTAGCTGTGTCCATTGGCTCTTTTCTAGTAGTTTAAACAAAACGAAATTATATTCTAGTCTGATTTCTCAGAAGAACAAGTTATGGTTATCTTATATTTCAAACCTGGCATATAATGCCGTTCCCAACTGCACATCAGCTCAACTGAGCAGTGTGTGTATATAAATGGACGCTTTCAGGTATCCTGTGCACTATCATGACAATAATGAAGCAGTTAAAGGAACGGCCTGCCTCACTACACATAGAGATATATGCAGACTTGCTTTGTTTGTTGATGGAGATAAGTATGCTACAACATGCACCACTCAGTTTTAATGGGATGAAAACAAAGCGAGACTGTCCAAAAAAAATCTTTCCTTGCCTAAATTGAATTAGCAGATTTACAGGCTGCTCCAAAACGAGGTGTTTATATTGACTGACAGTTATGGATGTGTGCAGCAGAAGTTACCAAATCCGATGCATTGATTCACTCAGGAACTGGTGGGCTTCTGCTTAACAGCCATGACTAGCCAGCAGCAGAATCATTCGGAACAGCAGTCACTATAGCATCGGACACACCCTCGAGAATTCAAAGTGCTGTTATACATTACATACTAACAGAAGCAACTATATGATCATATCCAATAGTCAGTTCAGGAATCGCATACAATATGAATAGCAAAAAAGAAGTGAGGCGTGCAGACAGGACACAAAAGTAGAGAAGTGGACAACACCTGCCTTCACGCCTCACTTCTTTTTTGCATAATGAATCCTTACCAACTAGCTCAGCTTTCTGTCGTTCTAAAGATGAATAGCAAATAGCATTTGATGAGACTTCTATGTTTCTACTTCATTTTACATGCTGACACGTTGAAGAAGATTGCCAGACCAGCCATGGAGCTGGTCTTTACTTCCCACTCACCTCAAATCAGTCCGACTACATACGTAGGTAATATCCTTTCTCTTAACACTGTTGTTCATATTAGGTTCCAGTAATTGACATTCCCTCTATCGGAAAGCCCCTCGGTACACTTAGGGTAGGTTCCATATAGAGTGTATTAGAAGTGTTGTAAACTCTAGTTCCATCCGTGATAAAGATCCAGTCACAGGCCGTCGGTCAAAGTTGCTGTGTGCGCTCACATGAATACGATACCACTATGAATAAAGGTATGGTGGTGCCACGTTTGTTACTGCAAACACGCTTATTTCGGTCGAGAGTTATCACTTTTTCAATTAGTGCATTTAGAGTATCTGATCACTTTTCCATTACATATATGTTGTGAATATGTCTATGTATCCACTTTTCTTCACGCCATGCACTTAATGAACCTGGTTTATTTCACTACAATATTGTCTTCTTAAGGACTGAGGGCCATTTCACTGAGGAGATCATTTCATTAGGGATGTAATGCGCAGACTAGATAACCGTTGGACCATTAGGGTAACAGAATGGGTACCAAGAGAAGGGAAGCGCAGTAGAGGACGGCAGAAGACTAGATGGAGCGACGAAATTAGGAAATTTGCAGGTGCTATTTGGAATCTGTCGGCGCGGGACAGGGGTAATTGCAGATCGCGGGGAGAGGCCTTCGTCCTGCAGTGGACATTAATAGGCCGATGATGATGATGATGATTGTTTTCTTTGATTATTGTTTGTGCTCTTTAATATTCCACGAACAAGAAGCAGGCATGAAACAACAAGATAAAATTTTCTTACGTAGCTTCACATTACGGAACGGTGGCTGCTGTGACAAAATTACATGTTACATTAAGAAATCTATGCTGAAGACAGCAGTTCGCCGGGCTAAAATTACAATTGGCAACAACCGACAAGAGCCATGGACACACCAATCAAATAAAAACATTTTAAAAAATGTACTGTGCAAGCTCTCTACAACAAAAACAGGGCGTCCGCGCAACGAACACGCACTCACTTGCAGATGATGCACTTCAAAATGACAGCAAAATTGAAAACATCGAGTTGTATAATCCATGCCTTGAATATATATGTTCGGCAATATGGTGTAAACATCAATTTGCCATTGAAATGAAGCACTACTTTAAGAGTGTATAATGCACAATCGGCCTCGGCGACTGCAGCGAAAGTATGTTGAATATTCAGCAGAGCACTACTTCTCTTCCCAATGGATGGATGGATGGATGGATGGATGCTATGAGCTTCCCTTTTGGAACGGGACGCTGGGTTGCCCCAACAAGCTCTTATTATATTGCCTAATGTCCTACCGATGTTAAGAAAAAAAATAATAAAAAGAACGGCATGATGAATTCCCCTAACAAACTTTCTGAACCCTTATTGTGAACTTTGCTTTTGTGCGCCTCCATTGTTTGTTGTTTCCCTACTTTGCTTCCGCATATCTACCAATCGCCTCTTACTAACCTTTATTGAACATGTTTACTACTCCCTGCTCTCGCTGAACCCGCAGGCTTCAAGGAGGCCAGAGGTGCCTATATTGACCGCTGGGCAGATATGTTCACACTCTAATAAAACATGCTTCATCATTTCCCTAGCTTTGCCGCAGCAAGCACTTGTTGTATCTCGCTTTATAACTGAGTGTTCTAAGGCATCCTCATCATGCTTTGAAAAGTAAAGAGCTTCAATTTGAATTATCATAAACTGTTTCTTTCCCAATTTCATTTTTTCCTTTTAAGTAGTTACTCATAGCAGGTTTCTTTTCCATTCCTGCCGCCCATGAGATTACCTCAGCCTCTCTGATTTTCCGCTTGACATTCTTTGTTGCTGTGTTGCCCACCACACAGGTCACATACTTGCTAGTAAGCTTCCTAGTTCTTTTCCTCCACTGTGAATCAATGTTATTCCTGTACAAATACCTCAACTCTCTCCCAGCCCATTTACTTTCTTCTATATTCCTCAGTCGTTCTTCATAATTAATTTTACTGCAAGTTTCCCTCACTTTAAAACTTGTCCAGCCATTATCACCCTGCAAAGATTCATTTGTAGTACTCCCATGAGCGCCCAATGTGAGGCCACCAACTGACCTTTTGTTAGATCGATTCCTGACTGTACACCTGATTTCAAGCAAACAACCGCATTTCTAGATGTAAGCCCTGGAAACATTACACCTTTCCACGTACATCAGAGAACCTCGTACCTATTGTATCCCCATAGTGCTCTGTGTTTCATTACGGCCACATTTCTCTTCCCCTTTATTATCATTGCTTTTTCCTGTGTTTCCATATATCTATGGCCCTTGTTTATCCATATACCAAGGTATTCATATTCTTTCGTGCGCGGTATTCCCTGGCTCTTTAGTGACACTGTCTGTTCACTGCTTTCATTGAATACCATAACACCTCATTTTTTAACGCTAAATTTCTAAATTGTCGCCTTCCTGTCCACAGATATCAGCCAGACGTTGCATATCACTCTGCTAGTTAGCTAGCAAGACAATGTCGTCTGCATAATACAAACCTGGAAGCTGCTGCTCTACTACTATATCTGCCCTGTTTGTACGAGAGATTAATCCCAATATTACTTCCCTCCAGTGCCCTTTGCATTGTCACCACTTACATCATAAACAGCAGTGGAGATAAAGGGCACCTCTGCTTAAGGGGTGCCCAACTTATATCAACTTTCTCCTCGCTCCTCATCCCTTCCCATTCAATGCAAACGGTATTTTCTAAATAAATCTCTTTCAAAAGCTGCATACAATTATCGCCCAAGCCTTCCCCTTCCAGAATATGCCACAAAATGTTACGGTCTATGTTATCATGCTCTCCTGTAATGTCTAAAAAGGCCACATATAACAGTCTCCTTTCTACTCTGGATATTTCAATAGACTGAGTAAGGACAAATAAGTTATCATCCAGACATCTACCTATTCTGAAGCTATCCTGAAGCTCTCCCAAAATGCCATTGTTCTCTTCCCACGCTTGCAGCTTTAATTTAACTGCCTACATTGCTAACCTGTATATTACTGATGTAATGGTAAATGGTCTATATGAGTGAATTCTATCTTTCTCCCCCTTACCTTTATAAATTAAATCCATTAATTCCATGCCAGCAACTGCTACATACGATGCAGCCACGTAGCCCCTATCTTTAAAGCGATCTGCGACGGGACAAGAGCCTAAGCATCTAGGCTTACCGCGCTGTGTTCTCGTCGCTTAGTTCACGTTGAAGCCAGAGGCCACACAAAGGTCAATTCCCTCATTCCTGCTACCACACTTCCTCGCTCCAGCGTTTTGATAAAGAGTTTCCGGGGTCATGAGTGAGATGTGTTCACATTTGCTTGTGGGTGCGTGACACCATGCTTGTTAATTTAGCTAGTAAGCGAATGTTAAAAAGTTTAAACAGCCGATAAAACTGCTATCGTAACTTTTTGTATAGCTGTCTACTAATTTGCTATCGTAATCGATGCTTTGCCTTTCAGACGAAACTGCGACTGTCTTTATTTATCGCAACTTTAGTGCATTGGGAGTAAATCTTTGTTTCTCCAAATGAGAGAAATTTGCATTTCTGTATGAAAGAATGAGGTGCGCAGTACTGTAAAGGACTTCTTTTTAGGTCATCAAGAGTGTTTTCTTCCTCCCTCCTTTTTTTTGGTCGCAGAAAACGGGTGCACACTACAATCGAGGGCATATTAGAATCAAGTAAATATGGTGGTTCACAGTGCAGTCCAGACACTTTCTGTTTTAAAGTGGAGTTGCAGTCTTATGCTATGCACGTTTTCAGCAGCGCACCCGCAAAGAGCTATAGACCAGTGGAGCTCCAACGCGGTATGCAGCACGAATGTTCGCTACAGTGCGCATCCATACACTTCTGTTTTGGAGGGGGGAAGGGAAGGGGTAAATCCCCCGATATCTGGCCACGCGGCCGTACGCACGTCCCTACCAAAATGTTTCGTGACTAATCTGCTAGGGCAGGGCGCATGAACCATTGCACTGTGGAAAAGGCAGATTGCAAGATTAGAGAGCTTTATTTTTGCTCAGTACATAATACAGTACAGCGATACACGACATATTAGAACCTTTGCGCACGCACTTAGCATACCGTGAACTCAGCAGCCGCTAAGCACATGACGTGGCACGATGAGCACATCTCAGGGGCATTCAGTATTCCTATTGGCTAAGGAGCCTTGCAGCTTTTTCAGTGCTGCTAACGATTTGCACAATGGAGTAGAAGCAACCCCTGTGTGCGTGCTGAGCCAGCACACTGCTGCAGCAGTGTTTTTTTACTCCGTTCCTTGTTTGTTTGTTTATTTGTTTGTTTGCTCGCTTCACGTCTCCTTCTCTGCATCACCCTCCTCGCTCTCCCCTGAGCCAGTGCACCTCATTGAAGAGCACAGTCGCTGCCTCGCTTGTCTGTGGGATTTTCCAAACGCATTATAACCAGTATTTGGTCTTGCACGGCTCCACTATAAGTGATATGAGCAAATTTAGTTCTATGGGAAGATAAATGGGAGTCAGAAAAGACCCCATTATATCCAGTCCTGCACTATAAGTGATTACATAGCAAGAAGTGCGAGCTGTATTGGTTTTGCCATTAAAGTTGATGCGCACCCGCGTGGTTGCTTAGTGGCTATGCTGTTGGGCAGCTAAGCACGAGTTCACAGGATTGGATCATGGCCACAGTGGCAGCATTTCGATGGGGACAAAATGCGAAAAGACCCATGTACCTAGATTTAAGTGCATGTTAAAGAACCCCAGGTGGTCCAAAACTCCGGAGTCCCCCACTATGGCATGCCCAATAATCAGATCATGGTTTTGGCATGTAAAAGCCCATAATTTTTCTAAAGCTGATGCGAAGCCCAACGCAATGCTTTGCTGCAGTGAGAGCGATTCACTTGACAAAGCCGCAATTACACTGCCTGGTGGCTACTCAATGTGAGAACAATGCTTATCAAATACATGCCTGCTCACAAGTGAAGTGGAAAGCACTGAACTTATTTCAATGCCTCTCATCAACAAAAAAGCACACAAAGGGCAGCAGCAAGTGACAGCCCTGCTTGACGTACCGTCTTGAGGTCCCAGGCCTTGACAATCTTGATGGTGGCAAAGATCATGTTGAGCCGCAGCTTATGCTGTTTCTTCGTCCACAGCTTCACCACAAGGTCGTATTTGCGTTTGAGGCTGCACAGCAGAGAAAGAGGGCGGGAGAGAGAGCGGTCACACTGGCTGGGCCACTTGCTTCAGAGATGACTCACCTCTCGGCCAGCTCAACAGCCTCTTGGTTGGGAGGTGGGATCATGAAGCAGACACCCGGCACTTGGCCCTCGTGTCCCTTGGCATTGGCCACCTGCAGAGCACACCAGCCACGCTCACTAATGCATGCAGCATAAGCACAAACAGCCTTACCAATTTTAACAATCACAGTAACAACAGTTTACTTCACATAACAATGTACTATCAGTGTCAAATGAAACGTGAACAGCGGAGCGCATGGCCCGAGCATCAGTGAAGATACAACATGCACCACCCAGTCATCACCAGTGACAGGCGCGCACATCCGGTTAGGCCGCACTGAGCGATCCCCTTCTAGTGAGACAATTTCGCTTCTGTTCTGGTTTTTATATGTGAAAGGAAGAAAATAAAAATAAACGAAAACAGAACCTATAATATTGCAGCTTACGGGGAGAGTATTGTCGTACAGTTCGCCAAAACCACAAGTGCTATTGATGTCAAATGAAACGTGAACAGTGGTGTGCGTGGTGCAATTTGCTCCGTCGTCATAAGAGATCGAATTGCTCATGCGGTTTGCCCCTTGTGAGCCACATTCATTCTTTAAACTGGCCAACTTGCACAGCGAGGTAGCGCTGGCAGCCGTGACGGTAACCGGCGTGTGCGTGCTGAGCGCGTTTGGCTCTTTGATTCTCAAACAAGCGCAGTGCGGCAAAACCAGATGTGCGCGCCTGTCACTGGTGATGACTGGACGGCGCACACTATACCTTCACAAATGCTCGGGCAACACGCTTCGCTGTTCCAAGTTTCATTTGACGCGGATAGTACACAAGAGCTGTTCAGACTCGAAACAAGACAGAGCAACTGTTGCAATTCTCTTTTTAGGTACGGAGAGTATGTAGGCAAATGTAATGAAAGTTCTAAAGAAAAGTGGTGGAAGCAATGTAGCTCAACTTTTCAATTGCCTGTTTAATCAATCGTGTAATTACAGTGCTTTTGCCTGAAGATATCCCAATGCAAATACCATGTTCTAAAAGAGTAAAAAACAATTATGCCTCATTTGAAGTGAAAAGAAATTAATGTAGAAAAGAAGCAACAAACAGCTTTTTGTAAGCTACATCCCATTTCTAAATAAAAGCAATATTTTTTTTCTCTGCTTTGCTCCGAACCACACCTTCAATACAAAACAAGAGACAACTCCTGAAAGCAGGACCTATGTTACATAGGAGTTCTATTTAACCTTAAATTTTAAAAAATGCGAAATGTTGCACTTCTTACTGGTTGGCAAGCAGACCCATTACTAGAGATGCACACATTTCCTGAAAATCTTCTGGTAACAATGCTTCATCCCTGAAGTCAAGGCCTTTGTGAGACCTGCAGAAGCACAGACTAGCACTGACCTTCCATCGGTCCCGCTGGGTGTTGTCATGCAGCCAGCACTGCTCACCACGAGCTACCGTCATCTGGACAAGCATGGTACACAGAAACGTCAGCAGGCACACTGATTTACCGTGGCATAGGACAAGTGACATAAATGACATCTCAGGCGCAGAGATCTCTTAGAGTTGAAGCCACATTCTGAATGCCTGCGTGCTAACAGATGTCTGTTGGCAAGTTTGTAAGCAAATAAGCCAACGATGCCGTGAACAAATTGCATAGCCTAGCTCTTGAACAAAAGTAACGGTGTTTACAGGCTTAAGATCAGTGTATTGAGCGTTCATTTGGTGTCCAATTAGACTACTGAAAGTATTAGTGGCATCTATGTACATAAAAGGAAGTGGAAAAATACAGAATTACACCTTTTTTGAAGAGAGTACTAATAACTGACTGTTCATTTACTACTTATGGTTCCTAAACAGTTCTCAACAATTTAAAATGCACAGGAGTGGTGTTGAATACACCAAGCTATGCTCTTCTCTGCCGAATATTAACACAAAGCAGCAGGTAGCCTACATTTGTATTGAAACAACAGTCTATGCTTGGTTTTGATGGCTACAAGTGGCATAAATGCTGCTGCCATGGCATGAAGTTCACCAAAATCATAAGCAATGCCAATAGAGACAGCAAGTACCAAATAGATGGTAGAGTAGCATGCCATAGAAAGTCAATGCCCGACTTCTTGGACTCCCTGGGGACTGCAAAAGTGTCCGAAATATCAGGAAGTCCGAAAAAGATGAATGCATGCCTTTTCTGCTTCCAAGGGCTTAAAATGCTACAGGCACGTCCGAAATAGCTTTAAAGCCCTGCCAGTACACTTATCAATGCTATTAGTGCTCATGCTGTGATAGGAAATGATGGGTACATGCGTGTCTAATTAAGGAATACATATCGTGTCCCATGCCGATTGCTCCTTCCCACTGATATGGTTCACCACAATACTTCCATAAGCTTTACTGCGTAACACTGCTGTATTGAGAAGCTGACTTTTGGGAATCGACATTATGCAACGCGCCGTGCTTTCCGAGCTTCGAAGCCATTGGCAAGGATTACAAAGGTGGAATCGGCTTCATTCCTAACAGCGGCAAATTGTTTCAATAAAAAAAATTACCGACGATTACGTTACTTCCTAATGCGAAATTTGAGCGCAGCAAATAAGCTGTTTCACCTTTTGGATAGATTGAGGCAAAGAAATCGAGCAACACATGTATGCGCTATCACAGAATTTTTTTTTTTATTTTTCACACGTATTCCTTTAACAAAGACTCCACTAACAGTTCTTGACAGTCATGAAGGAAGCTTTGTGGTCGGAGAAATAGACTGATATATGTTCGACTTGGTACACCAATGCTTGATTCTCAAAGACGAGATCTATACAAGTGCCTCGCGAGGTTGTCACAGCCGTGGGGGAAGCAGAGGCTAAGCGCCGCCGCCGAGAAGACCCTGCCGTTCGCGCCGCCGAAGCGGAGGCTCATTGCCGCCGTCGAGAGCAACCAGCAGTAAGCGAGGCTGAAGCAGAAGCTCATCGCCGCCGCCGAGAAGACCCTGCAGTTCGCGCCGCCGAAGCGGAGGCTCATCGCCGCCGTCGAGAGCAACCAGCAGTAAGCGGAAGCGGAGGGGGGCGGCGTGTACACCCAGCGGCAAACGATGGGGGCAGAAGCGCGCTCAGCAAGCGGACAACACGATAAAGGGAGGAGGGAAGAGATAGCAGCGACTGACTGATGCCTTTGACTGATACTCTTTCTGCATGGCGGCGACGGTGTTCTATGCAGTCACGTTATCTTGACTCTCTAGCGGCGTCAGCGGCATCCAGCGGTATCAGTCGGTCGCTGCTAGCGCTGGGGGGATGAAAGGGGGGCGGAGCTGGTTACGAGGCCGACGCCGACGCCGACGACGACGCGAAACCCAGGAACGGACGCCAAAGAGCTGCGCTCTAAAACATGAAACCGAACAGCTAGACGCTTGGTAGCGAACGTCAAAGTAGCTAGGCCTCGCGTAGTTGCGGTGGTGGAAACGGCTTACAGCGGATCTGCATGTGAGATTGCCGGTTCAAGGTGGCAAGATAATCAGAGTAGCAGCAGTGGTGGCTTAAATTAATGCCGTTTCAGACCTGCGGTCATGACCAAAAGTCCAGAAAATAGACGGCGAAGGTTTTCTTGCATTCGAAATTTCAGATGTTCTTATAGATTTACTCTATGAGGTTGTGCGAAGACATCCGAATTATCGGGCATGTCCGAAAAATCAGCCGTCCAGAAAATTGATCGCTGACTCCAGCAAGATTATTGGGCACTGCCATGAAGTAGCTGAACAATAAATAACTTGTGTCAAAAAATGTTAATGTACATGAGTTCATGAACAGTTCACGAACCATGGCGGCCATTTTCTAGAAAGCTCATGAAGGCAAGCACATATAACAGGGTGCTTCCACAAGATACCAACACAGGTCCAATAATTTGTAGTTTAGATTCCATTTAATATTTTATATTTTATGTGCACATCACATGGTAGCACGAAAGTGAACTTGGCTTCTTTGACAAATGGATCCATTAGGAGGAAAAAAATACTGGAACTCTCCAATGCGGAGATGCCATTTCCATGCACCGGGCATTCTCGTAAATTCATAATAATGTGAAATAGAAAATGTTATGGCTACAAAGAATACAGTTTTTTGTGCAAAACGTACACGTAAAGAACAGTTAGCTAGGATTGTTCGAGGTTTCTGTGCATAACCGAAGTGCTTTAGAAAAATATCTGAATTTGATACACTTCAAAAGTTGCTATATTTAATAATTTTTATCTACTGAACCAATGCAGGTAGCCTTCTGAAATTTTGTGGGCCGCGATACCTTAAAGGGACACTAAAGCGAAACAATAAATCAGTTTAGACTAATGAAGCATTGTTTGAGAACCCTGCAGGCAGTCATTTCAAAAAAATACTTTGATTATTAGATGAGAAAATGAAGGTCCAAGTATCAGTATTTGAATTTCGCGCCGAAACCCAAGCGCCGGTACGTCAGCGTAACATCAGGGATTCCAAAGTATGTTTTCGCATTTGGGCTGCATTGGCTGAATAAAGGTTCCAGAAACTTGCCATGTTTAATGTATGGTTCCTTTAGAACAAAATGTGGTCAATCTGTACCGCTATATATATTTAGTAGGGCCTAGAAAATGCCATCAAAATCCAAGACGTCACAGCCCCCAGGTGCGAGAACTTAAGTAGGCGTCGTCACCCGTATTTCGTTCTTGCGCTTTTTCTGGCTTATCAAATGTCTTATCGTTGTAAGAGTGGTGTTTGTGGTGTTGTAGAACGATAATTTACTGATACAGAAGAAATCATCTTTCCCTTTAGTGTCCCTTTAACCTATTTAACAAGCCTTCTAAATATTGTTGCTGCATCACAAATTAACATGTTTACAATTTTCCTCAAACGTGAAGTTTTGATGAAAATGAACACTATTAAATGTGAAAAGAAAAAAAAAACGTGAGTTTTCCTCAAAATTTCGTAACTAGCTATTCACAGACACTGGAAAAAGAACATTGAAAAACATGTTGCATTATTTTGTTTGTAATGACAACATATGTGGCAGAAATGAGAGCTTACCAGGATGTAGCAAGTTGCTCAGAAAAAGAGACATCAAGATAAAAAGCACAAGCACAAACCTCCGAATTGCCTGAACTTGACCATGATTGACACCAAGGCTTTTGGCCTTATGATTAATACTTACACATAAAAGTGCATTTAGTGCAATACTCATTCGCTTGAATGCAAATAAAGGTATGCCAAAAGAACAACCTTTACATGGCTCACTTTATACATGGCTTTTTACATGGCTCCATAGGTTGTTCTTTGTTAATGTAGGTTTGTATTTCTGTGTGTGCTACGGATTTAACGGTGAACTCTGTTACACAAGTAACAGAATTTACTGCAGGTAAATGTCTCTAAAAATGTCATAATGGCCATGGCTCCGACAGAAAAGTCATTAAATAACCTAAGATGCAGTGGTGAGGATGGTGATAGTTCCGACAGGTTTAGCCGGCAGATAGCGCAAGCGATTGGTCTGTTCTACCGCCTCTTTAAAAAGATAAAAAGGGGTTGTTAGATTACTATATAAAGAGAAGTTCATAGCCCCTAAGAATGATCACCACTTGTCGGAAAGGTCAGTTTCTTAGAAAAGCTGGAAAGAGGCGCGACACTTCCTCTCTCAGAAACTTAGGTGTTTGGGAAACACTACCTGTTCCATGCACTCATGAGGAAACGTTCTGTGCAAAGTCTCAAGTAGAGAATTTCTCTTTTCATTGAGGTATTAGCAGGACCAGATTAACTGTTCTGCGTCGCCAATTTCATTACAGTCAGTGCAAAGCGGAGACGTTTCTCCAACCTTGAAGGCCCAAGCTGGGGTGTTCGCAGAGCTAGTTCTTAATCTATGAAACAGCATATACCTTCAGCATGGTGGATTCCTTGAACAACGCTTGGATCCTGAGGAGGTGTACAAAGTGCTCAGAAGTGCCTTATCTTTACATAAGAAGTGATTCATCGGTAACCTTAATTTCATCTACTGCCTACTGTAATTATTCGAATCCAGGCCAAACTCTAGAGTCAGCTCAGATTGGATGTTTTAAAAAAACGCACCAGTTTCTAATTGAAATTGATAAATATCATGCATAGCTAGCGCTTAGAATGACAGAAAGCTGAGCTAGTTGGTAAGGATTCATTATGCAAATAGAAGTGAGGCGAGCAGACAGGACACAAGAGTAGAGAAGTGGACAACACGAACGCCGACTATTAACTGAAGGGAGCACTGTGGCAAAAAAAGAAAGAAGAAACAAAACTCATCTGCGCATGCTCAGGAACGGTAACACCACGTGTCAATCGGGTACACGTGCCGGTCTACGTGAGAGATAACTGTTAAGGCACTTAATCTCTTCCTTATGTAAAGTAATCGAAGGCTGACTCACGCACACACTTCCACCATTATAGATATGCCATGCCTCTACCATAAGGCGCGTATCTTCATTCTTATGCCTGTACAATATTGCGCATTCATCTAACTCTGGTGTGCAGTTACAATCTCGGCAATGTAGCGAAAGATTAGAAGGCGATCCACCGGTTAACGACCTTTTGTGTTCCATTAGCCTCTGATTGATAACCGTCCCGTTTGCCCTACAAGAATTGGCTACACCTAAGGGGAATTTTATAAACCACACCCATACGACAGTCAGCAAAACTGTTGTTCTTATTGTGCTTTACTGGACAAATATCTGTTCGTTTTTTGCCTTTTACCCGCTCCTCTTTATTCTGTACGGCAGCGCATATCTTACCTAGCTTATTGGGAGCAGTGAAAGTAACATTCAAATCATATCTACTAGCAACTTTTTTAAGCCTGTGTGACACTGAATGAATATACGGAATAGCCACTACTCTTTTTTTGCTATTACTGCTTTCTGTAATCACGTCCGTTGCTATCCATAAAAGTCAGTATCGCAGCTGCTATAGCTGCACTAGTACCCAACTGAAGTACATGAGCAACGTTGCCATCTTGACCTGTGTCGCATCGGAGCTGGTTCTTTATTCTATGGTATCGGCGCGCGGCATGGCATTATTGTGATGGCACAAAACAGGTGATGCCACTATAGCGCCGCTTTCAAATGAAAAGTTGTGCTAGCCATAGACGCATTGTCAAACATTGAAGCTGAGCAGGACTTCGGCATCGACGAGAAAAATGTCCATCGTTGGAGGGGGCAATGGGAGAAGCCTTTTGCGTGTGTCGCAACGAGGATGGCATTTACTGTTTGAAGATAGTCCACTGTTTGAAAATGAAAGCGCTAAGGAAGATAGCAACGAGGCTAGCAGCGATGATGACGCAGATAGAGCTCAGCATGCTCATTATTTAATAAATGCTGTTTTCATTTTGTGACCTCTGTCCTCGCTTTTTTGTTCATCCTGCGTTCAAGGTAAGCTCCCCCCCCCCCCCCCCCACCGGGGCTTTCGGGGGTCTGCTTAGAATCGGGGCCGGCCTAGATTCAAGTAAATATGGTAATTACCTGCAAGTCCCAACATCTGACGGTACCCAATGAAACTTCAGACTGAGATGGCTTTGCTGAGCTCCTTAGCCAACATCAATGACTGTCAGTGTAATCGAAACAGCTGGAGTGTACGTAGCTTGTTCAGGTTAACGCAGCGGCCACACCGCCAGAAACTTTCTAACATATTTCGCTTCACTCGCTGCCATCTGCCACCGCCTCCAGTGGACCTACTCCCCATTCTACTGCACTCTACGAACTCATTCAAAAGAGGTGATTTTCACAACAGCTTCACCTGAAAGCACGAACAAAATACGGGTGCGAATGATGACCGAGGAGAGGCATCAATGCACAAATTTACGTGCTTGAAATCATAATTCTAGTTTACAAAAATTGCCTTTCTCCTGCAATCCTGGTCAAGTTTAGGCAAGTAAGAAGCTCATGCAGGTTCTTTTTACCCCGATGTCCCTTTTTTTTTTTTTTTGGCACATTGCTGCATCGTGGTGAATCCCCTCATTTCTACCACCTATACTGTCATTACAAACAAAATAATGCAACATGTTATTTAATGTTCTTTTTCTAGCTTCTATGAAGAGCTAGCTGTTTACGAGATTTTTAAAAAAATTAACAATGTTTTTTTTTCACATTTAAACATTGTTCATTTTTGTCAAAGCTTTACATTTGAGGCAAATTGTAAAAAGGTTAATTTGTGATACAGTAACAATATTCAGAAAGCTTGTTGAATAGGTTAAAGTCTCACAGTTGTGGAGATGCGCGACTCTCGCGCATCCCCTGATGTTTTTCCCGCATAGCGCGATGCTATGCTATACCTGCGTGATGCCCGCGGCGGTCGATGTGGTTGGGGCGCAGTGCGAAAGATGGCGTGAGTGTCGCGCCGCTGCGGGGTTACTCGGGCGCCGGGAGACAAGGCGCTCGCTCTCTTTGGGTTCGGGAGGCAAGCGGGACGGACATGCCGTGCTGCGCGTGTGCCGACCCATGCTTCTGCAAGACCGTCTCGCATGGCCGCCTTGGACACCGTCCGCATGACCGTACGCGCGAATGACCAGGCGTTGGGGATCCAGCATGGGGCGAACATATTCGCTCGCTACCAGGTCGCGGTGAGTCGGACTTCTAGATTTGTTGCGCGCCCATCGGCATGTTTTGTGGATAGCAACTCAGCTAGCAGGCACTGATCTATGAAAGGTGCAATAAATGCCCTTGTGATTGTTTGCACTACTGTGTTGTCGTTCCTTTATCCCAAGAGCACGGGTGTGAGAGACCCCACACAGTTTATGAAATTTCAAAAGGCTACATGCATTGGTTTAGTAGATAAAAATTCGTAAATATAGCAACTTTTGAAAAGTGTACCGAATTAAGGAATTTTTCTAAAACACTTCCGTTATGCACAGAAACCTCGAATAATCCTAGCTGACTGTTCTTTACGTATATGTTTTGCACAATAACTGAATTCCTTGTAACCATAATATTCTCTATTTCACATTGTTGTGAATTTACATGAAAATTGTGTCTCCACACTGAATAGTTTCGGCATTTTTTTTCCTCCTAAAGGATCTATTTGTCAAACAAGCCAAGTTCACTTTTGGGCTACCGAGTGATGTGCGCATAAAATATAAAATATCCGATGGAACCTAAAATACAAATTTTTGGACCAGTGTTGATCTCTCCTGGCACACCCCATTCAGAGTGAGCATGAGCAGTGAGGGAAGAGCATGAGAGAGTATTGAAGAGTGCCTGACCATTCCAAATGTAAGTAACCCAGCTACCAAAGCACCTTTCCCAAAAGTGCTTTTCAAAGCACTATCGGTACTGCCAGTTGAGAACACAAATTGGCTAAACTTAGTTCATCAGGGTCCCTTTGACAAATCTAGATTCAAGTCGCTCACATTCAGCTGGCTGTAGCTGCACACAGCAGTGACCCGCAGAGCACGGGGCAACGGTGCACGCCGCTGCTTGAGGGGCAGCACCTGGCGAGAGCGCTCGAGCAACGCATTCACAATGCCCGCGTAGCGTGCCAAGTCCTCGCGCAGCTCCTGCATCTGCTGCAGCAGCCGCTCGCCCTCTTCCAGCGAGAAGCTGGGTCGGCTGAAAGTCGTGTTGAGTCTCTCCTCTCCGCGCTGCAACCACTGCTCGCACTCGCGAGCCTCCTTGAAGAACTGCACAGCCAAAAAGAAACAAAGAAATTTGACATTCTTGAATGTTGTGAGTATGTCTTAGGTACAGTGAAACCTCATTATTATGTAGCTGGCTCGTACACACTAAACAGTAGTACCCACTAACCGCCAAGTACGAAAATTTGTCTCTTGATGTATGCTGCCACTACCAACAAAGAAATACAGTGTGATGTCGCAGAATGCTTTATGATATGCACCTGAGAATTTTTTTTTTTTTCTTTTTTCCAATGCGATGAAAAAATGCAGCCTCTATCGCACAACTATGTGATCGGGGAAAGGCAATCCAACAATGCCAAGTGGCATTTCCAAACTTTGGCAGGGAACACAGCAGCAGACATAGCAACAGAGTGGATGACTCGTCCGGCTTTCCCCGAAGCATGTGTGTGCGTTTGTCCAAAGGTATGCGAGAACCGTGGTATACACAAAATGGAAGGCATACACTGAGCCCCTTCAGCTAAAGCAGTCAGCCAATACATTGAGCTCTATGGAGACTAGGTGGGGATTCATTCCAACTACATTTTAGCAGTAAGTACGAATCCCACGTCCTATGAAAGACGTCCTACGGGAATCCCTGTGACGTAAGATTCAGCGTAGGCCCAACAATGAACAACTGTGGACGTTATCAGCATGTGTTGGCAGAGTTGGCCGGCAGCACACTTGAAACACACACAAAACAGCCCAATAGGCTTTGCATTTCGTTGTTTTTAATTTTGCGACTTAAACCAAAAATTCTGTGAGCCATATATTGGTAACATATGAAGTTTTTGCCCACCTTGAGGGACAGTTATTCCTGTACATATTATAAATACCCCATTTCCTCTCTGTCAGTAACGAACAAGCAAATTTTACCGGATTGTACCGATTATTTCCCCGTTGTCACCTTACTGGCACTTCCAGTGGTGGTGTTGCGGGGGTGGTTGTGGTACAATGTTTATCGTTTCTCTGAAAAGAAAGGATAAGCGTGCTACTACCACGTACCACCTCCACAGCTACTGCCAAAGCATACTAAAGAGCCTTACATGATCATGTTAGGTAATCTATGGTAATTCATTAAATAATGCTTCGAATAGCTTTTGTCCAAAGCTGGCCACCTAATATGTATTTGCAGCTCTCAAAAAACAGGCAACAGGCAAAAGCATGGTCTTTAAGATGTGTGTTTGTTATACAACAGAGGGTGTCATTATCGGCATGTGGATTTGGACACCACCTATATCTGGCTATGATAAGTTCCGGGCTTCCGCAATTGCTTTTGGCACATACAACCAGAAAAGCATGGCCACTAAGATTGTTTTAGTTATTAGGGTAAGCTGTCGCTGAGTGGTGGACAGACAATCGATGCACAAAATATAGCTGTTATAACATATTGATGTCATTTTAGCTCCCGCAGTGGCTTTTGGCCAGCACCTTGCTTCTAGAGCATGCCATGAGCAGAATGACAGAAGGAACAAAAACATAGCCTCCGAGATTTTTTTTTTTTTTTCACCTAAGCAGCAGTCGCTGGCCGTAAAATATGACACCATCACTAACAAAGTAATAAAAACTAGTTCCGAAATTTACTACTAACAGAAATGCTTATATTTTACATCTACTTTTTGCTACAGACGATGTCTAACCATCATTCCTGCTGTCAAAACCAATCCAAGTAGAGCCAGGCTGAGCAGTTTTTCATCGCAGGAAGTATTGCTCAAAATTTTAGATTTTGCAAAGGTGACTATGAACATTATTGCTATACGTTTGCAGCCGTTCTTCTCTTTTTGCACACATGCATAGTTTCTCATAAGTCAATGCACTCACGTTCTCTATTCTGCTTCTTTAGTTTGGATTGGTATGCTCTCTTTAGTGCGAGGCTGGGAAACCAATGCGGATATCGAGCAATGACGACCACGAAGCAAGAAGCAATGTCATCTGAAAATAACCACGTGTGATTGTTTGTGCTCTGTCTTATAGGCTATGTTTCTTTCTTGATGTTCAATTATTCTTGCTTTGTTTAGCTGCAATTGTTTTGTATGTGTACGATTGAGCACATATCTCCACTAAAAGTGTTCTATTGGCCAAAGCTTCAACAAGGCTACATTGAAACGAGCCATCACAAGGCCAGTAGTGTGCTCCTATGCTTTCTCGGTTAAGAGTTTCATCTCTAGCCGACATATAGAACTTTGATGTCAATGGTTAGAGTACTTATTGCACTAAAGAGCTGTATAATTTCATACATTTCAAGGAAAGCTTGCATTGTGAGGTCGACTTACAATCGTGCAAATATGGTACATTGATTCCCACAGTGCGTAGGATGTGCATATTTTTACAGTGAAGCTGTATACATCTATCCTGGCAAATTTTCTGCGTCCGTACGTGTACACCGTCGAGTCAACAAAGAAAAATGTTAGTCTCCAGAGCTTGTGTAAAAGAGAGTCTAGCCTTGTAGGTTCATTAGCATAAGAGTCAAAACCTGTGATGGACGGCCCATTGTTCTTTCTGGTGTGCTCATTAAAAGTGTCAAATTGAGTGATTGTTGACCCATTGCTTTCGGCGCTCATTCGCCACCACTAGGGGGTATGCCACTATAGCAACCATGTCCGTGTAAAGGCCATGTTAGGAACGGCCTGCAGAGGTGCCGACATGCAAAGTTTTCTCAGCCCACTGCAGCTGCGAGCATGGCGAGCTTCCCCGAAGAGACCCTGGAAGCCTGCTGCAGTGACTTGTTTCATAGGGACCACGAGGTGCCGCGTCAACACCCCCTCGGAGCCGCTACGACTAAACGCGATCGGCGCACGAACTATTGTTAGTGAACTTACCACCACAAACCCGGTCTTTCGGGAACGAGGGAGTTCCCATGGGAATGTATTTGGCGGCAACGTCCCATGCGCCTATCAAGACGCATGACAATGACGGCGGCCACGCCGCGGGGGTAAGCTTGGGGAATAAGAGGCGCCTCCCTTGGGCAAGACACAGTGCTGCGAAGACCGTCTCACCTCAATGGGGGCAGTGAAACCAGTGCGTACGTGTGTGTGAGCCCTTCTCCAAAAAGGCGGGTCAACTACGATGACGTTGGACGCTACAAATTGGCAGTGAACTGCCGTTTTCCTTCACCTAGGGATCTAGGGAGGACCGAGTGTTTATAAGCAGCTGTTTGTCGGCTGCTAGGATGTGCTCGTGCTCAAGAAGCAGTGATTTTGGAGCTTCGTGCTCGTATGCTGTATGCTTCGTCTTGCGTGCTCCATTTGGGAGTCACGCTAGACTGTCGAATGTATCTCTTGTTTAATGTAAAAATATGTAAATAAACCCTGTATGCCTAGTTCCTCCCAAGTTCCTCCCTACGACTACAACTCCTACAGCCATAATAAATGTACACATATGAATTGCCCAATGCGTGTTCATCTATAGAGTGACATCAGTGTTGCCTAGCAACCTTATCGGCAGTTATTCTTGAGCGCTTCCATGGTGTGGATGCTTATTGTGCATATGGAAGAGCAGCAACATGCCCTTCTAGAATGACAACGGGAAGCTACTAAGGCCAATTGTGCATCAATCTATAAGCATGGCCCATGGTTTGTGCTGACCGACAAAGACTCTCAGCATACATGTCAGCGGCAGCAGTGGGACGTCGCTGCCACTAAGGCCCTTCGTAGCAATCCCCCACCCGGCGATGATCCGTAGCGTGCCCATGACGAGTGGCCACATGAACAGAACCGGGAACGTGAGCGCTGGTGGTGGCAAAGCAGCACTGGCAAGACATGGGCTTTAATTGCGTATATATAGCCATACATATACAGTAAAACTTCGTTAAACCGTACCCGCTTAAACAGTAGTTTCGTTTTAAAAGTAGTAAAGTCAAATCCCCAATTCAGTGGCCATTGAACATAATGTGTTTTGTATCCGCATAAACCGTACCAGCTCATTACGTACGTATCAGTTAACACTTAATGTTTCCACTTTTCGTCGCGCAAGCACGGCAGTGCGTCATCTCCATCGGGCGGCCCCAGCAGAACAACACGCCTCGGAGGTCGAAACAACGGCCTCCAAGTGCCCTGTGCGTTTGCGCGTGAAGACACATCAACATCAACATCGGCGGTGTGCCAGAGAGCCTTGTGGCGGAGGATTTGTGTCATGCCGAAGCTCGGATAAAAAAGACGCCAGGTGCTCAGCATAGAAGAAAAATTCGACATAGTTCGTGCTATCAAATGTGACACAAAGAAGTCAGTGCTAGCATGCGACAGGGATCTGCTGTTGACTACGGTTTGTGGCATTTGGAATGTGAAGTTGCTCGGCAGCGCTGCTGCGACCACAAAGAGATGTCAGCTACAAGGTTCGACTTCTCCTTATCGTTGCCCCTGTTGTTATTGAAGTGTCGACTAGCGACAGTGATGAGGACGACACGAAAAGCGACAGCACGGACGATTCAGATCTGACAGTGGCAGAAGCTGCATGTTACGTCAGCCTCATGAATGCAAACGTCGCGACGAGAACAGCACCCCGAAATGAAAAAGGCGCCCCACGACTTCTGCAGCGCTACCGCGCGCATGCATGGAAAGTACCTAACGCCAACAAGGAATCTGCCGTGCGAGTGTTTGTCGAGAAGAGGGGGCTGGCTGAAAAGCTGGCTCGCAGCTTTAGCAAGTTTGAGGCGGCTGTCGTCGCTGCTAGGGAGCCGCAGCATCAAATGAAAATAACACTTTTGTCGCGCAAAGTGAATAAATACTGCATGTTTCTTCCCCTATCATCGCACTCTCTCTGAGTTCCGTTTTTGACAGGTAAGTGGGCGATCTCATGCTATTTCGGTTAAACAGTACTACCGTTTAGTATGTGCTTTTTCCAAGCTCCGGCCAACTACAGTTTAACGAGGTTTCCCTGTACATAATTTCATCATTTTAGAAGAACACATGACGGTTTCGCTGGTTGTCGTCGTTCACAGAGTGAAAGGGCCGATGAATTTTTTTTCCTCCTTCATCACTTTTCTGGTTTCTGTTAAATGCTTCAGCGGAGACCATCTGCAGAATGTGTAGCCCTAGGCCATATCCCTTAACTAAGGTTCCTTTGAAAGCTCTATGCTCCTTAACTTTAGAGGACCTTTGGTATGCCTGTGTGACTGGAGTACAAGTTAAACCTTTGGCTCCTTTAGAATACAATGTAGTCCATCTTTAGCAATAAGAAGTTAACTAGGCCATAAAGCAGACGCCATGAGAATCCATGACATCATGGCTGGCTGGTGTGAGACGGCACTGTTGCCCCTTGCTTTCGCTTTGCGTCTTTCCCGGCTTATCAGGCACTGTCTGGTATTTCAGAAGCATAGTTCATTGACACAGCTTAACTTTACTTTCTTCTTTAGTGTTCTTTTAAGTGTTATGTGAATTGAAGTGCTTAAGCGTACCTGGTGGTAGTGCGCGGCATGTCGCAGGTGGGCCTCGAGGGCGCGCAGCAGCTCGAGCAGCCAAGCCCACTGTGCCTGCAGTGCGCTAAGCTGCGCCTCGATGGCGCGTGCAGCTGGGTGCTGCTGGCGCACGAGGGATGACCCCTGGTCCAGCGTTGCATTGAAGGCCGACTCGCGTGCCTCAACCTCAGCTGTCAGCGTCCCTTGATGGTGCTCCAGCTCAACCAGGTTCAGGGTCGGGCTGCTCCAGTCACGCATGATCTCTGGCTGCTGCCGCTCCTGCAGGGCCAAAGCCCAAATAAGGGTTTAGTTAGAGCTGCAGAGGTTACCCTGGCCCCTTGCCTAGCATGATACTCAAGACAATTTAAGGAAAAGGTGAAAATGGAACAACAAAGAACAGCATTTAAGAATAAAAACAATGAAGAAAGGTAAGTAAACAAAAGGATTCCTTAAAGGGGCCCTGAACCAACCCTCGGGCTGGGTGAAAAAAAACAGTCTGCAGATAGCATATGCTGGTGTAAACACCTCAGCCAAATTTTCCAGTCATACATGGCGCGTAGATACCGCAAGAAGAGTGTGAAGTCCCCTTTCTCTCAAGCGCTCTCTTTTCAACAGATGCCTGCTCCTCACTCTTTTCTGGACGCATTATTTCGTAATATAGCAGACTCCCATATGTGGCTGCTATTGGCGAATAGCTTGTAGTGCACTACTATGCGCCACAATGGTCCAGTCACAAAAGACGACGATGACATGTCCAGCCCACTGATGGTGCGCGAGCAGTAGAATTGGCGGAATCAGGCTTCCTCCTGATTGAGCGGGCTTGGCTAAAATATTATTTGTGGACACCAGGCACCAGCGTCTGTCTAGTTTCTCTTCACCCACAAATTGGCGACTCCAAACTTCACGTCATTGCTCTCAGCTCTGGGTGCCTCAGCGTCGCTGGGCCTGCTGCTGCAAGAAGCTCGAGCCCCACTGTCTTCACAGTCCGCCTTCCATCCAGTCAGCCATGGCCTTGGATTCTCCCAGTCAAGTACTGCCATCAGTGCCACTACCCCGCGATCTTGACGTCTCCGCTCTCAAGCTCCCGTAGTTCTGGTCATCACACTTGGAACTTTGGTTTATTACCACCGAATCATTGTTCTGTCACCACTGCCTCAGTTTGTAGTTGACCATGTTCGACCACGTCGTTGGAGCACTTTCACTTACTACTGCTGCGATTGTTTGTGATGTTCTATGCTTCCCGCCAGTCAACTGCCCCTATGAACACCTTAAGGCTATGCTCATCCAGCGCACCACTGAAATGGAGCAGCATAGATTACAGCAACTTCCTACATTGGAGGAGCTTGGCAACCGCAAACCTACCAACTTACTGCATCGCATGCAAGCCTTGGCTGGAGACCTGGCTCCTTCAACTGACTGCGCACTTCTCCAGGAACTTTTCCTGCAGTGCCTACCACTGCAGGTGCGCATTATCCTGACCGCATCTTCATTATCAACGTTGGAATGTCTGGCCCAGTTGGCCAACAAGATTATGGATGTCGGTTTCTTCTTTGTGACCACAGTTCATCACCCTTCTGACCCTACCTGCCACAGCACACCGCTGGCGACAGCTATGCACGTATCCTTGAAGATAACGAGGAGCTCACACGGCGAGTGGCCTGACTGACAGCTGAAGTCGCTGCCCCAGCCCTGGTCACTCTGAACGCTGTTCTCCTCCTCCTCTTATGCATTGCTGGTACCACCGTTGCTATGGATCTTGCACAAACCAGCGCCGCCACCCCTGTTCCTACGTGGGAAAAGGTTGGGCCGAACACTGACGGCGACCACTGCTCCCGGCCCCAGATCCAGTTGCCTTTTCTATGTCACTGACCACGTCATCAAAGTTCACTATCTCGTTGACACTGGCTCTGAGATTTGCAGCCTTTCTCCTATATTGGCTGAGTGCTGCCATTCTCCTGACTCGCCTTCTCTCGCCACGGTCAACGGATCAACCATCCGGACCTATGGACAAAAGTCGGTGACTCTTGACATTGGCCTCAGACGTATTTTTCGCTGGATCTTTATCATCGCGACCATGCGCCAGCCCATCATCGGAGCAGACTTTCTTTGGCACTACAAGCTTGTCATCAATGTACGCCACAGCAGCAGGTTGGACTCCGAGACAAGCTTGACCGTCCAAGAAGTTTCCTGTCCCGCTCCATCGCTTAGGCTTCTCCAAGCGCACATGGCCATTCCCGACCCTTGGTCAGCCATCCTTGTCAAGTTTCCGGACATCTTCCGACCTCCCTCCTTTCAGTCCTCAGTCGCTCATAGCGTGATACATCATATCGCCACAACTGGCTCTCCCAGGTTTGCTCGGGCTCGTCGCCAAAGAGGAGTTTGAACACATGCTTGACCTTGGCTTCATTCGTCCCACCTCCAGTCCTTGGGCCTCGCCACCCCATATGGTGCTGAAGAAGACCGGTGACTGCTGCCCTTGCGGTGATTACCGTGCTCTCAACAAGGCCACTGTCCCAAACCGGTCCACAATACCTCACATTCAGGACTTTATGTCGGCACTGCACAGCTGCACCATCTTTAGCAAGGTTGACCTGATGAAAGCTTACCACCAGATCCCTGTGGAACCCTCACATATTCCCAAAACTGCCGTTATAACACCCCTCGGCCTGTTCGAATATCCATGCATGCCTTTTGGTCTTCGTAATGCGGGCCAGACCTTTCAGCGTCTCATTGACCAGGTATTACGTGGCTTGACGTGCTGCTTTACCTATCTTGACAACATCCTCATCTAAAGCACCACCCCTGAAGCTCACAAACTCTGTTTACATCAAGTGCTCGCAAGACTCAGCAAGCTTGCTCTTGTCGTTAACGATCCGAAGAGCGAGTTCGGCGTTACGGAGTTGAATTTCCTCGGTCATCACATCAACGCACACGGCATTCATTTACTTCCGACCTGCGTCACAGCCATCCGTGAATTTCCTCAACCATCCATCCCCAGGTAACTGTGTAAATTTCTTGGCCTCGCCAACTATTACCTCCACCTCATTCCTCGCTGCGCCAATATACTGCAGCCTCTACAGGACCTTCTCTCATGCCTCGAGACATTAAATACTCTCATGGCCTGGAATGATACTGCAGACCACGTGTTTAGAGGCATCAAAGAAGCCATTGCCAGCGTGACACTCCTCGTCCATCCCAAATACGACGCCTCAACATCTGTCATAGTTGACGCATTGAACACCGCTTTCAGTGCAGTTCTGCAGCAGGTCGTTGCTGGTGCTTGGCAGCCCATCACCTTCTTTTACAAAGAGCTTGTGCCCCCCGAGCGCCGCTACAGCCCGCTCAGCTGAGAGCTGCGCGCCATCTATTTGGCTGTGAAACACTTTCGACATTTTCTCGAGGGATGCACCTTCCATGTCCTTACCGACCATAAACTACTGACTTACACCCTAGCGTCCAGCAGCACCTCCTACGCTCCCCGTGAAATCAGACAGCTCGCCTACATTTCTGAATTCACCAGCGACATTTGTCATGTCAGTTGAAAATCCAATGCCAATGCCGTCGCACTTTCTCACGCTGCCATCCATGCAACGAACCACAACCGAACAGTTATCAACTTCACGGTCATAGCTGCCACCCAGAGTACTGATGCCAAGCTCCAGCTGCTTCGCACGAGCGGCACCTCTCTGATGTTTGAAGACATCTTGCTCCCTGACTGCGATGTGCCCCTCGTTTTTTATATGTCTACCGGACGTCCATGTCCCAACATGCCCCGCCAATACTGCCGGAACATCTTTGATGCCCTCCATTCTTTGGCTCATCCTGGCATTCATGCAACACAGAGACTTGTCCCTTCTTGTTGTGTGGCCTAGTATCAACATAGATGTTTGTCGCTGGTCACGCGCATGCCTCAACTGCACTAAAGTCTAAAGTACATCGCCACACTACGACTCCTCTTGGCACATTCCTGTTCCCAGGTGCCCGCTTCAGCCATCTGCATGTCGATATTGTCGGCCCCACTACTCCCTACGGGAACCATCACTACCTGTTAACCTGCATTCACAGGTTCACCAGATGGCCTGAAGCGATGCCCCTCTTGGACATAACGGCGAAGTCGATAACTCAAGCACTCATCACACTCTGGATGAGGCGCTACAGTGTCCCTTCCACCGTTACGACTGACCGTGGTCGTCAATTCGACACCACATTGTTCGCCAATCTATCTTGGCTACTCGGCGTCAATCACATCAAGACTACCTCTTACCACCCAATATCCAATGGGATCATCAAACGTTTTCACCACCCACTGAAGGCTTCACTCATGGCTTTGACTTCTCCTTCCTCATGGATCGAGTGCCTTTCTTTCGTTATGCTTGGCATCCACACCGCTCTTTGCAGTGACTCTTCCACCAGCACCACCGAGCTTACGTTTGGTACCACTCTATGAGTCCCTGGCGAATCCTTTGACCACTCGCCCACCGTAGCTGCCGACGTTTCCGACTGCACCTACCGTCTACTCAGCGCTATGTGTGCTGTCGTTTCTCTTAATAACGATGTTCTTCCTGGCGTGTATATGTCAACCCTGGCCTTGAGAGCTGAAAGCACATCTTTGTGCACAACAAAGCTGTGTGTCCTCCCTTACGGCCCCTGTATGATGGTCCGTTCAATGTACTCATGCATGCACCTAAATATTTTCTGCTGCTCATAAATAGGCGGGAAGATACGGTGGTCTCTGTTGACCGTCTGAAGCCTGCCTAGTTTAGTCACTTCTACTGTCGCATTCCCTCCCGGTAGGCCAGTCCTACTCGCCGTGTGCTGTTCGCATCACTGCCATCCGCGCCTCGCCTTTCGTCCAGCTCACGGCTTCCTCGCTAGAAGGGGGGCTCTGTAGCGCACTACTACATGCCACAATATTCCGGTTACAAAACACGACAAGGACACGCCCAGAATGCCGACAGTGCACGAGCAGTGAAATCAGTGGAATCAGGCTTCTGACCGATTGAGCAGCCTCGGCTTAAAATGTAATTTACGGACACCAGGCACCAGCATCTGTTATTTTTGTTCACCCACAAGCTTATGTCAATCAAGAAGGGTGTTTGGATAAGTGCACTTCTTCCTACTGTTACTGTGCATAGTTATTGACACAGTTTAATGAACAGGCTGAAGTAAGCAAAAATCTGCTTTCATATTTCGATAGTAACTACAAACTTCCGGAAGAAGCCGACTATCATACACTCACACTTTGCCGTAGCCACCGCCATAGAAATTAAGGTTTGGCAACCCTGCCTATCGGTGTCGTAGCCATCAGGTTTCACTAATTTCGACCAATTTTGAACACTCAACTAGCCTCGAACCACGTGAAAGTTAAGGTCAGACCACACACACACTAGCCAGCACGTGCTCACTCCTGGCTGCTGCTGGTTGGATGCAATGGCAGACTTCACTTCGTAATGAGCGGTTCAAACTGGGCGCAAGTTGGATGTGGCTGCTATCAGTTGGCCAAGCTGAGCAGGACAAAGCTGGTCCACACCACGTAGCACAGCAAGACAGGAGCATATGAGCTCGAGCTAGCATTCTAGCCCCATCATTCACAAAGCAAATGCTGCAGTTGCATGTGGCTGCAGTCTGCTACGAAGCGCAGATACTGCGGCCGCCGCGGGGTGCCGCGGCAAGTCTACTGGCTGAGCGCACTAAGGCTCGCTGAGCACAACCGCATTTGGCATGTCATAGGTGCCAAAATCCGAAATAGTGGTGCCTACGTCAACGTACGAAATAAATTTGAACTGCGTGCCACTGCAACGTACAGTAAGCAGAGCGTTGTGCACAGGCACACCCTACTCCACCGTAGCCTTCGCAATGCCAATTAATGAAGAAGGAGTGGAAGCCCGACAAACAATATGTTTGACTGCCAATAACTCCACTTCTGCTGAACACATTGAAGAACTTTTTATGGCAAAGTATTTCTGAAGTAGCCTAATTTAATTTCTAATGCATTTCTCGACTTCGATAAAACGTGGTTCAGGGCCCCTTTAAACCCACACAAACAGAATAATTATAGAACAATGCACTAAAAACAAGCAATGATCCACAATGGTATGAACTTTACAAGGCCTGGTTAAGGCATGTGCCACTCAAAAAAAGAAGGGAAAGTCAAAAGCACATCTGTAGCACTATGTGGGTTCTCCACACATTTTCAGGTAATGGCTGCAATGCATGTCTTAAAACACCTAATGGCCACTGACAACACTAGTACAGTAGCCTTCCATTAACTGGACTCCGGTTAATTTGATTATTTCAATCCAAACCGAAAATCCCGGCCGGCAGCCACGCATTTCTATGGGCCCCAACTTTCGTTATTTCTTATCCTAAACTTGACCAGTCAGCATGCCCGCACTTTACCTCTATATAGTGACCCCAATAGTGACCCCTTCACTGGCAGCACCTGTCTTGGCCGAGTTTTGGCGACAGTGACTGCGTTGAACATACACCATTTTCCATTGAATATGCCTAATTTCGACCTGCCTTAGGAAAATTTACAAGAAATAGCAGTAGCTCACGTCTGATCCCACTATTTACCCAACTCCAAGGCGCCCTTTTTTTTCCTCCATAAGAACATAGGACCAGAATCAGCAATCGCAGAGTTTGCATGCTTTGCCACAAAAGGCAGCGGTACTGCACTGAAGCTGACTTAAGGAAACTGGACACCACTAAGCAAGAAAAATGGGCAAGGGCCTAATATATGTTGCAAAGAAATTGGACGCAAGTTATATTTCTACTTTGTTTAGGAGGTTTGATGTTATCTCCACATTTGCTTTTTAACTTTGGGCACACAGAAAGCAGGCATGTATTCGATTCAGGGGCCCGTTAAAATCGGGCAAATACCGACAAATGCATCAGCAGTATGTTTTCACAATTTTCCTGCATCCGGTTTAATTCGACCCACCAGACAATTCAATCAATTTGGCTGGTCCCATCAGGTTAAAGTCACCGAAAGTCAATTGTACCAATACACGTGCACTCGCCTTCTTGGCATTTACTGCGCCCACTTCAACGAGCGCAAGTCTCATCCATAATTCCTAGAAGTGACTGGACACTGTCTCATTAAGCAGCAGGTGCCCATGTTAATATGAGAGAAGATTTAAAGGTGTTTCTCTCCATTTCTGGATGGAGGTTGTACCCTTTAGAACAGTCATTGCACAGCTGGTTTAGCCAGAAGAACAGAGCGGGAGGCATCAGAGATCATTAGCCATACCTGCAGCCAGCGCAGCTCAGCGGCTGCTGACTGGGCAAACTCGAGCAGCGCATCCAGGTCGCTCAGTCGCTTGTTGGACAGTACCAGCAGCTCAGAGTAGTCACGCTCCAGCTGCGCCAGCTGCTTCTGGTACTGCGCACGTTCCTCACTACCTTCTTCAAAGTGTCCCTGCCTCGAGATGCACATGTCCACATTTTTCTGGAACTGGTCGATGAGCCGGTGGTCGGCCTGGTGCCGGTCTAGGGCTGACTGCACAGCAGGCACCTCACAGCCCCACTCAACGGTCTCGAGCTGTCGCAGCTTCTCCTGCACCCAGTCGAGGCAGCTCTGCAGGAACTTGAGGTACTCGTGCGTCTCCACCAGCCGGCTCTCAGAGATCACCTGGCGCTGCTTGGTCACCTTTCGCTCCTCAAGCTTGTACTGCTTGCTCGAGAGCGGTGCCAGCAGCCGCTGCTGGTATGCCAGCCGGAGGTCTGACCAGCGCTGGTGCAATTTCTGGACCCTGAGTGCACAGAGGAAAGAGAGGTATTCGTAACTGCTCAATACTGGCCAGCAGAGGCCATAGTCTTTCATAACATATTTCATTCTAGAACTGGTATTGAACGCGATAAGTACATACTTAGGCCTGATTATGTATCTTTACGTCTAGATCATGTGAATAAGGTAAGAGAAATAAAATGCAAAACCGAAATGCTAAGAATGTCTTTTTTCCCCAGGACGATTTCGAACTGGAACAGGTTACCGCAGGACTCTGTAACAATTCTGTCTAATGATGCATTTTTTTCTTCCTTGTTGTAACATGTTCTTTTGATGAATGAAGTTGTGCTCTAAGGACCAATGCTGTCTGACGATGTATCTTTCTTTTTCTTCATTAAGATAACATATTCTGTTATTGACTGAAGTTGTGTTTCTCAGGATGTATATGTTGTGCCGTAAATTATTTTGCATTTATTATGAAATGACTTGTACTGTTTGTTGTATATACTATTTATTGCTATTATATTGCTATTATACTATATATATGCTATTTATACTGTTTATTGTTATATATACTAGTCCTAAGCAGCAGGTAGGAAATAGGCCAACAATCTGCCTAGGCCACTAGATCCCTTATAGAAAATTTTCGCCAGACAGGCCGTCCCATTTGTGAAACAGATGAGAGAAAATGAATGCTCACAGCTTGTGCAGCTCTGAAGCCCGGTGGTAACGGCCATCAAAAAGCAGCTGCACATCTCGGAATAGAGCCTTGAGGGTGTCCTCAATGTGGCGCAAGTCACGGTCCACCTGGTCGCAGACGCGCTTGGCGTCGGCCGGATGCAGCCGCCCAAGCCGTGGCTCCTCCTCCGATATGCGCCGCTCCACATCGTCCAGGCGAGCATCGCAGTTCTTGGCCTCGCGATGGACCTGTCAAAGAAGGAAAAACAATGTTATTCCCAGCACCAAGAAAGGCAATGACCCTGCTGAAAGGTGCTGAGATTTTACAGTGCCTTCCACAGAACTCGCAGATGACTAGGAAGGAGAGGTAATTTGGAACAGTATCATGCACACTCTTGAAGTTGGAGATGCCAAAAAATTAATCCCTGTTCATTTATATTCAGATAAATATTCTTCAATGGCTCTATTCCGGACAGTTGGCAATTTTGCAGTTAGCCTGCACACAGCTAAAATTAACCACCGATGCCGAGGTGCTAGGGGCGGAGCGCTTAAACAAGATAAAACCCCCTCTCTGGTGGGTAGGTACCCTACATGTGCCTATGGCAGTAACAAGTGCACGCCTCTAAGCAGACACCACTGAATGTTCAAAACGTAAGCACAAGCCATCATACTATATCTTCTTAATAGAAGACAGCCACATGAAACTGCACATTACAGTTCTATGCTAAGCATTGCCCCCATCATAGGCGCCGACCACGAAGGAGCTCCAGGGCCTGAGCCCCCTCTGGAGTTTTCCGGAGGGGGCAGAGCCCTCCCACCTAAAGTGCCATTGCAAGAGTTTTGTCACCCACATCACCTGAGGTTTATTTTGAGTTGCCTCGACCTGTTCACTTAAAATTTTATTGTGACTAATAGCTTACTGCTTCACTGTTGGGGTGGAAATGCACGGCTTTTATTTCATGCTTTGCTTTATTTCTGCAAATCCTGACAATAGGAGGACAAGCATGTTAGAAGTACCAGCGGCGGGCCTCATCCGTATTTTCTTGCTTCAATATTGTTTTAAATTTCCACTGTAAACACCATGCACATACAAAATATATTTAAATATATACACAGGACAAAGTTAATTATACTTTTAATGAGAAGGAGGTGGCCAATTAACACTTATTTTTAAAGGTATGGATAGCCTATGCCTAGAGAATGAATATGTTGCTGTATGTTCACCTCGCTTCGAAATGCTTTGCATGCTTTTTTGACGGTGAAAGAACCTATAGACTTCAGTGACCCCTTCGGCAGAGTCTTTTATCAACGGCGCGTGAAATGCATGTGAATGATATATGTCTCAGTATTGCTTCTCCTTTCAGTAAGCAATGCTAACGACTCATGAAAAGATAAAACATTTCTGATTATCTATAACATTTATTAGGGATGGAAACAGTCACTTGCATGCAGAGGTCATAAATATACAGGGTGTCCCAATTAACTATCATGTACCAAGATTCTTAAAAAGGAGAAAACCAAGTGCATATTGTTTCCAGTATAGTGGAGTAGCTGCCAGTAATTTTTTCGTTACTGAGATTTAATTAGGTAACTGTAAATAATTATCTAACTTGAGCCATACTATCCTAATTACCAAAGCGTCAATGAGGCATTTACTATAGGCACAACTAAGGCACATCTAAGTGGGGTGTTTCCGGTGACGAACAAATTGTGTACTAATTTTCCAGACTGATACATAAACCCTGCGAAATATGGAAAATACCACGTGATTGTGCTCCTACCCATATCATAAAGCAATGCCCTCGAACGAGCTCCCTCTCAGTTAGCCAGAACTAAATGAAAGAAATAAAGAAAAACATTGTGATCGAGCTAGTTCCTTATCTGCCATGCCCCACCGGTGGCGCTGGCTAACACTCCCAGGGTTCTACTAGGACACATAAATACCCAAGAAAGTGGATGGGAAAACGACGCCGCGGTAGCTCAATTGGTAGAGCATCGCAAGCGAAATGCGAAGGTTGTGGGTTCGGTTCCCACCTGCGGCAAGTTGTTTTTTCATCCATTTTAATTTCCATTACTTCATCGTTTCTTTATTTCATTTATTAAGCACAAGTAATTTCCCCTATGTTGTCCTTGGTGTCAGTGTTTGTTGGCTTTTTATGATATGACTAATAAAAATCGGGCCCCTCGGTTAACCCCCTTTCTTCTCGTGCCCCACCTGAATTAACACGTCGTGTTAGGTGTTAGTTGCAAACAAGCTCTGATAGCTGTTGTCTTAGCCTAAAGTGCACTGATTGTTTTACGTTTTATTTTATTTTTTTCCACCAAACCTATCATCAAAAAAGTGAATCAACAACGTCAGTGCAAAGGCTTAAAGGTGCGTTTTGTTCCTTCCCAGTGGCCATGTCTTTCTCTAATATGCAGAAGGTAAACATGATCCTTGCTTTGGGAGCTGCAATGACAAGAGGAAGGCCGCAAATATATATCAGTTACGGAAGTGTGGTGGTAGACCAAACGCATCGACTATCATCAGAAATTATGGAAACCTGAGACAAATTGGCAGCTTCAAGAAGTATTAGCAGACGGCTTCATCTTTGAGTCCTAGCCTATGCACGGATGTTCTAGCATTTATGGCCTCAAACCCTCATGCTAGCGTGCAGGACGTGGCCACCCAGGCACCAATTTCCCAAGTCATCAGTTTGGAGGATTCTAAACGACAGCATTTCACCCATACCACCTTAACCAGCACGAATGCTCAGAAGATAGCGACCTGTAGAATCATCTAAATTTCTCTAATTGGGTCCTCACAAAAGCCGATGAGTCACCAAACTTTCTGAGCAACATCATGTGCACAGATGAAGCCAATTTTCACAGAAACGCACAGGTAAATTTGCATAATGCACGCTATTGGAGTGACTACAATGCACACTGGGTAAAGCGCAATTGGTACCAGTACCAGTGGTTGTTCAATGTGGGGCGCAAAATTCACGCTGGTGCTATAATATAATCAGTCCAATCTTCTTCGATCACACGCTGACTGAACAGCGCTACATGAACGAAATCCTTGAAGGAGTGGTGGATGAGTTTCTCAGCGAAGTCTCGCTGTCATGTCTTCCACTTTTGTGGTATCAGCAAGATGAAGTACCAGCACAAAGCAGCAGCCGAGCACGAAACTGGCTGAATGTCGCTTTTCACGCACAACAGACTGGAATGCATGGGCCTGTAAACTGGCCGGCTAGGTCACCTGACCTCTCTCCACTTGATTTATTTTTTGGGGGTTATATGAACGATTATGCTTACATGATCGAGACGGATGTCAGATTAGCTCAAGGCAAGGATAATGAATGCCTGCTGTAGAATTCCAGCGTTGGTCATCAAGAAAACCAGAGAAGATGCGAAAAAGTAGACTCAGTAATGCGTAGCTGCAGAAGGAGACCTACTCAAACACATCCTCTAGGCAGCAGCTGGTGTTCGATAGCACTTTCAAATTCATAGATAATAAGGACACACTTAAATCTGATGTTCTTTCTTGCTTTGTCTTGTTTTGTTTTTATGCAGATGTCCTGATTACCAATTCGGCTAGATTAGAAGTGGTATAATTACTTTTCTGAACACATCGGTTTTGCCTTTTCTCTACAAGAGGTTTGCTTCCCAGTCTGTATATTTCGCTTTTATTTTTTGCCACGAACCTGTTTTTGCAGCAGGTATACACTCTCATGAAAAATAAGAGTCACTTTTTTGCCTTTGGTCTAAAGCAAGTTTCTGACACGAAACATAGCTGCACATGCATTCTTTAGACGCAGTGCGAGCAGAGCCAGGATCTTGAAACATTCTATGTCTGTTCTACTGCTTTTCGCGTTTCGTCTGTGATCAGAGCGGTGCTTCGGTCGCATTATAAAGGGGCTTTTGTTATCAATGTGATCAGTCGCCCTTCAGAGAAGGATAAGTGTGAGATAGAAATGAGAGCAAGAAATAGCTGCGAATCCCCGAAACCGGCTGTTGGTGCCCCTTCAGTACCATCATCAAGAAGATGCGGTCTCTTCGGCTTTGCGATAGGCAATGCAGTTGCTTTCAATCAGCTTATTTGATGGCACTCCTTTATGATGCGGGTGGAAATGCAGTCACATGGTATTTTTCATATTTCATGAGGTTCCTTTGCCAATCGGAAAAAATTGTATGTAATCAACATGTCGCTGAAAACACCGCAGTTAGATGTCATTTGGGAGTGCCTACAAATGCCTCATTGACACTTTGAAACTAGGACAGTACTGCTTGAGTTAGATAATTCATTACAATTACCTAATTGAATCTACATAACGAAAAAAATCACTGGCGGCTACTCCACTGTACTGGAAACGATATGCAGTATGTTTTCTTCGAGTAACACAGCTGCTATTTTTTTTTAAGTATTGGTGCATGATAGCTGGGGCACCCAGTACCACTCACTAAGTAACCGAAATGAGGCCAAGCCAGATTCACTCGAAATCAGAATCAGCGGCAGTCACGTGCAGCAGCACTTACACTCGGACTCGCAGCAAAAGCAAAAAAAGAAGAGAGAGAGGCTGCAGTTTCACCTGAAAGGCGAAGCAGTATTGGTGATAGCGAAGTATACGACAATTAATGAACGAAGATTACATCACCAAGAGATGCCAGATCCTTGGTGGTACGAGAAGACTCAGGCTGCGAAAGTGAACAGTCTCCTACTATGAGGTCTTGTAAGTTCTCACATAAGGCCGCCACTTCAGTGAACAATCCTTTGAGGTCAAACGAAGTTTCTTCAAAGGCAAGAAATATATATATATATATATATATACACGGGGTTCGGAAAGCTGGTTGGGCACCAGCCCAGCCCCCCCCCCCCCCCTGAAAAAATAACTTTCCGCCCGCGGCCACCCATACCTTCTCAGCAAGCCTCTGCAGCTTCTCGAGCCGCGTTGCTTCATCCCGCAGAGCTCGCTCCCGGTCGGCATGTGCGGCCAGCATGCGCTGCCAGGATGCCTCAAGGTTGTCGGGTGTGAGCTCGACATCCACGTGCAGCCGCTGCTCCCGCACCAGTGAGTGCACTTCGTCACGCCACAGCTTGGTCAGCCGCTGCTTGTCCTGCAGCCGTGGGGGCACCTCCTCTTGGCGGAAGCGCACATTCTCCGTCTGCAGCTGCTTCACCTCGGAGAGCGTGGGTGGGAAGCTGCGGGTCTGCAACAACGCCGTACTCTGGCGCAGCCACGTGTGGAGGTTGCTCGAGAGGTCCCGGTACTCTTCTGCCTTGCGCAGCTTCTCGTCTTCCGCGAATGGGTGGTGGCTCGCCGGCTCAGGGAACACATCATACAGCGAGGAGATGTATGTGATGAGGGACTTTTCATCGGGCTGGGGGGTGTCCACATCTGCGCCGCAACAAATTCACTTGAGTTGAACATCCTTTCTTATTGTTCACACATAGCCTCCTGTAATTTCACAATGGCTGACCAGCTGCTCCACAACGTATGTAAACCAGTGGTCCACTGTGGCAGCAGCACATACCCAGACATATTATACCACCTAACCTCAATACAGTAAACTTCTGTTATTAAACTCTGATTAATTTGATTTTTTAGATTTAGATTCTTTAATTTCTTCTTTGTTTAGGGGCTTTAACGTCATTTCCACATTAGTTTTCTACTTTTTATATATATAGAAAGCGGCTGCGGATTTGATTCAGGGGTGTGTTAGAGTCGGGCAAATATTGCCAAATGAACCAGCAGTGTGTTTTGACAATTTTTCTGCATCCTGTATAGTTCGATTCACTGCATAATTGGATCAATTTCGTCGGTCCCGCCAGGCTCAAATTAATGGAAGTCCACTGTATGATGAGCATGGATCTAACGAATTATCAGATATAATTAATGAAGTAAGTATAAAATTGTCCTCGCCAATAGGACACAACAAGTCTATGCTTTAACAAATATTTGATAAAATGGACATATTTTCATGTTGGAAATATTCATGTTGGAATTTCATGTTGGCCACTTCATTATAAGTGAGGTTCAACTACCTGTTGTTCGTAGATCATGGACAACTTTCATTGTGTGCTGCTGCTCTTTTGCTTCCGAATGACATGTGATGAAAATAAGTTGACATGGCTCTAAAGGTGCCCCGCGAACTGTTAGCAACTACTACAAAAGTACTGCTTTTAGGCGTCCCGAGGTTTTGGCAGCACTTAGCAGCCACTGAAAAATACAGAGGGCTACATTTCCCATCACACTTTGCCAGAGAGGCTCGCAGGATATGTGCCAAGTGCTCAGCAAATAGCGTTTACTGTTTGGCTCCACAAACAGCAAAGACAATCCCACTCAGCACCACTTGCTCCTTTATTTCTGCAACTCTGGTGACCCCTTACCCTGCACACTAAGTATGCACACTGTTGTCGATTCGATTTCCTGCACTACCATTTAACAAGTCTTTAATGAGACAACTTGCATCTGTGCGATACGCATACCTTGGAGATAAGGATACAAGGCCTTGCAGTACTCGTCTTTAAAGCGAGTATGAAGTTTAGAAACCAGTGCTTCACAAATAAGGGTAATCATAACCTGGTTGACAAACAAGAAGCAGTAAGGAGCTAAATTATAGCTCACCTTCGGGGTCCAGCAGCCTCGTGACACCAAGCTCTCGCTCAGCCACAGAGAAGGCCACCTCAAGGTTCTCGCGGACGGTTCGTGTCCGGCACGAACGGAAGTCCACGAGGTCGGGTCTGTGTAAGAACAATTACCGCGGTTCGTGAACAAACAAATGTGCTTAAATAGGCAAGAAAGGAAGCTAAATGACCTGGCATGCAACCCTTCATGGTATGGCGGCAATATAACAGTGCATGGCTGTGCCAACACTTACTAAAAAAATTTAGTATGCCTGAAGAAATCTTACAAATAAAAACAAGAACATGTGCCAATATACAGCGGAATAAGTACATACAAAATCTGAAACATACGAGATATTGAAAACACATTTTAGCAGGGTAATAGGTACCTGTAAGCCGAACTAGTTGCCAAAGTTAGCAAAGAAGTCAGAAGAATCCCCAAGACAGTCTACTAAGGAAATCACATGTAGGCAAAGTAAGTCATTTTGTAAGAAGCTAGCTTCTATGAAAAAAAAAGTTCATATGACCGGAAGTTAAGAATTAGGCCTTCAAATTTTCAAGAGAATGATGAGCATGTGTATGAAACATGAGCCTCACCGGTTTCGATGAATGATAGCATTGAAGGCCAATCCATCACGCCAGCTGGTGGTGAAGTCCCGCACCTTGACGCCTGGATATCGGTCGGTAGTTCGCTGAGCCCAGCGAAGGAGAGCATCCTTTGCAGTTAGGTTCTCGTTGTTCTGGGTGAATGTGATGTCAGAGATCTGCAGGAAAACATGTAATGTTCATGTAATGTTCATTGCCACAGAAGGAAAAAATAAAACGGTAAAAAGAACAGAGTTTGAAGAGAAAAAGAAAAACATATGGTAATTCAAAGGCAAAAAGGCTGTCATTTCTACACTTCTGGACACTTGTATGCAACACATGTGAAATGTGTACTTTGATCCCTGAGCCTTCTCTTTCTGTCTGATTTATGCGTCCATTGTCGAAGTGACTGGAAAGATGTAGAAGTCTAAGAGTGCATCTGCTCTGCAGACAAAAGAACAAAAGAAGGGGTAAGGGAGGAGTGAACAACGTGAGAGCTGCACACACATAAAACTGCACTTTCACATGAAACCGAGTGTTCATACACATCTTGCATTGAGTGAAAACATGCAGAAAAGAAAATAATTCTGCAATATTTCTGCCTGCCAACATACTAAAACCGTTCTTTACCAATTAGTAGGGCATAAATGAACAAGAGATTTGCGCAATTAAGATTTCTAGCATTGGGGCCAACAAGTGCTTACTGAGTTGGAAGTAAGGCGCCAGCTGATACCATAACAATAGCTGCTCTGCATGCTTACATGACCATGAGAAGAGCTCAATTTTTAAAGAGGAATTTATATTAGACAGCATAACATATGCATACGCAAAGCTCATAGAAAGAACAGGAAAGACATGCAAAAGGCAATGCTTACAGCATAAATCTGGAATGAAGGAGCAGAAGTTATTGTACAATTCAACACATTCACGAAAAAGTGCTCAGTTGTGTAGCAAAATGTAATCCAAATGTGCGACTGAACATACCAATCAAGCAAATTACATACAATAGTATGTGCACCTGGCAGTTTACATCTATGCAATGCTCAGACGCATACAGCTTTCTCGACAGGAAACTACTAGGTGCGTAGCGCTGAAAAGAGAAACACAGACGATAACAGCAGCGATTGCTGTTGTGTGGCGAAATTATACACAAAGGAGTATACAAGGCTCAAGCAGTCGAAGGGAGCACAGCCTATAGCTGTAATCGCACACAGTGCAAAATGCACGTCAGCACACCGAACAACTGCAGTGCACGTGGCCTGGCATGACGACTGTGTTAACATAACCTCCGTGCACGCAGCGCAACCGATTGTTTAACCCCCCACTACCACACACTACACAAATAAGGGTTGTAGTTTTATCTATGCACATTAGAGTAAACATTCGCCAACTAATTAACAATCATGGTGTCATGGGCGCACAAATAAGCATAAGAAGATCTCATTGTATGACAGCAACATTGGAGCGATAAGTAGCGGCAGCAACGGCTAGTGAACACTTCGTGCTGCCTCTCCTTTCAATGCATTTTCAAAACTAGAGATTACGCGACTTGCAACACTGGGCACGGGAGAACACAGCGCACACAAAGCCACCAACCATTGTAGCTCGCTGAAGTGTTGCACCCGCCACAGGATTACCTCTAAGATCGGGCGCGCAGGGCAACAGCCAGGCTATGGTGGCAAGAAGGGGGCACTGTGATGGGCAGCGCAGCTGCACCGTGCAAGGGAGAGGCGCGTTGAGCGATGAAATTTCCCTGCGCCACTAGAGGCGCTGAAGTGCGCTGGTGTGCAAGGATAACCCATGGCGCATGCCTTGCCAGTGTAGCACCAGCGAGGTCTGCCGGGCACACATAGGCATCTAGACCACGCTTCTCTGCACGTCGATAGCAGTCACTTGGAAGCTGGGAAGCGTCGCACATGTGCCACTGGTATTGTTTTGAGATGCCATGAGGGGTTTGCCTTGTGCTTCTGACCTCACATTCACCGGAGAAGCAGCTGAATGCAATGCAGACAGCGTGTTCACACAAAAAATTTGACTGGGGAGGCCTATTGTACCTTGGAGCAGATTGAAGTGCTAGAGGATGCATTCACATTATTTTTTTTCAACAGAGAAGCTTCATGCTATCAGTGGGCATAACTTTATCCAGTTTTTGAGCAGTTTAACACTCCACCAAGTGGAATGCGAGCTCCATTGCAAAGAGCTCACTGCAAAAATTATCCAGCCTGTGGTGTTAACTAGGCTGCACTTTTTCACAAAATCTTTGAACAAGGAAAAGGCTCTTCAAAGGAAGCGCCAGGAACATTTGAAGCTAAGGAAAGTGAAGTAGAGTCTACTGCTGAACTCGGTCTGATGCATGCATGTAGATTACCGCACAACGTAATGAAATGTTTTTTCTCGTTTGTGGACCTGTACAAAAAAAGCAGTGATGGAAAATATTTAGTGCATGTTGAGGTTTGCCAGTGAATTCACATATGTACCTTTTTTTTCTTTTTTTTTTTTTTTACAAAGCTAAAGCTTTTTAAAGGACATGTTGCTGCCGCATGCAGACATGGAGCGTGAACTGAATGACACGATGTTATCCCCCGGTTTATTGTTCGCAGAGGCAGCATTGTTTGTCTGTTTGCATGCACGATTTTCACTGGGCCCAATGCTCTATTATTTTAGGCAGATGAGCAAATCAAAAAAAGATGAAAGTCGGCATTTTGGGTTGTTTGTGTTCGGGGTCCACTTTTGCGTGCGCTAACACAAGCGTTTTAGTAAGAACCAACTTGTACAGAGTGGTATTCAAATGTGATCTTCCGCCTTTTTTAAATCGCATGGCTAAACAGCTGCTGCACGTTCCGGTGTTGCAAATAATGCATGTCTCGATTCTCTGCTCTCCAAAGAAGTGTCACCCTTTTTAATAATGCATCTCTGAGCTGCAAACACTTCATGATGTTTGCACCGCGCATTACATTAAAAATTCAAACGCGACGCAAAGTGAATGTGACATGCGTGCTAGTTGCCGTGCGCCGCCCGCTTCAAAAGCCGCGAAAGCTGCACACCAGCTGCAAGTAGCGCCATCTACAAGTTTCATCGTTCCTCTGTGCGCCTCGCCACTTGTCGCACTACCCCATTCTAGCCACCATAGCCAGGCTAAAAAAGCCCATTCACTTGACCCCCCCTTAGCGCGCACTTAAACACATTACCGCGCGCTCACCTTCTCCCTTACACTAGGCGAGCGGGAAGACGGCGTGCATCAAGCCACCATGTTTCTCAGCTCACCCTTGCACCTACAGCATATGGCGCGCGGGGCGCCATAGGAGCTCATCACATTTTATAACCTCATCGACTTATAGCTTTACATGGGACCTCACGGTTAAGTCGACGGCGGAAATTCGCCTGGAGTGTCCCTGTAATTGCTATCGCAATTGAAACATTTTCGCCGCACCCTTCCCCCACTAAATTGACCAGCAACTGTGCCTCTGCTAACAAACATGGAAAACATCGAAGGTTTAGGAAGTAGGAATAGCCGTGTCTAAAATAGAGTCTATAGGGTATATGTAATACTACTACTACTACTACTACTACTAGTGTGTCACTGTGTTATTTCATCCAAACGCCGTTGAGCATGGCAAGGTCAATCAATAGCGGACAGCCCCTCTTGATCTCGTTTCTGACTGGATGGCATGGCCCGCAGCTTTCGCTGATCTGCACGAAAATGGAAAGTCGGAGTAGTTCGCGAGAAGAGGGTGTAAAGCCGAGAGCTGGCACCTGGCGACCAAGATCGATGCGACAGACCGTTTCAGAACATCTCGACTGCGTCGAGTGCATGGAGCAGCGGGCAAACAGGGGAATGGATCTATTCACAAACTATGCGCCCTCACCAACGGCCGGGCACCTTGAGGAGTGGCGTAGCGAAGGGCTCCACATCTGAACACGAACAGAAACCTTGGACACAGACGGCCAGCCCCTTAAATCAACTTCGGCTGGTCGTTCCGGGGCGCTTCGGGAGGGCCACAAAGGACGCGCAGTTATACGATCTGATGCAAGATTAAGCTGGCTCCAGTGTGTGTATTGCAGTACGTCCAATTAGCACTGTCGAGAGTCTGCTTGCATGTCCTCGATGAATAATGTCTTTCACTATTTATTAGCGCTGCCGGAGCGCTCGGAAACGACCTGTCCAAGATTCCGTGAAACCCTGGCCTCCCCGCCCACCCCTTTCTGCCATGCACCTCCAGACTACGGCTCTGCGCCGCTAAGCGAGAGGTCACGTGTACACCATCCTGCTGCGGATATGCCTTATTTTCGTGGACAGAATGTAGAAAGACTGGGACAAAAAATGGAAAGAGAGAACAACGCCTGTGTGCAGATTTCGACGCACGTAACTTGCACTGGAACGGTCAATCCAAATCCTTCCCGGCCAAGGATGAGCTGCCGGTTCGCGCGCACTCCTTGTCAATGGAATGGACCAGGGATCCTTTTATTTATTTCACCTCGCAAGGGCGATCAGCCAACGGGATCTCTGGCAGTACGCGCTCGACAGCCGCGTGCACAAACTTCACACTCGAGGAGCCCGTCAGCCTCGAGGCATCCGCACACGCCCTCGCAGGCGCCGTCGCAATCTGAAAAGAAGGCGCGACAACGGCGGTGGACGAAGAGGGAACACGCACAGGGCGCCCTGTGCGTGTTCCCTCTTCGTCCACCGTCGTTGTCGCGCCTTCACTTCAGATCGCGCTTAACCAACACGCCCAACTGTCCAGCCTACCGTCGCAATCGTCCCGCGCAACGCGGTACTATAGAGCCGGCGTGTTGACGCGGACCCCGGCCACTCGACGCGGAGGCGATAAGCTGCCGTCGAAGGGAAAAGGGCAAGGTTGCACGAATTTTGTCACGCGTAAAAAGGGTCGATGTGGAGCGCGGGCGAATCACTGCACCTGACTGCAAGCGTGGGTCGCGAGCGCCGGCATTCAGAAGGAATGGGCCGCGGGGTGAGGGAAAAGTACGCGGGCACCTGCTTCTTTTCGCATTGCGGCGCGCTCAACCGTGCGTCGGGCCCATCGCTCATCAGGGACGACGGCGCTTCCTTTCCGCGTGCCACCGCCACAGACGCCGACGCCTGGAGCCGCGGCCGCCCACTTCGCCACGGTCCGCGCGCACGGTTCTTTCGCACGAAGCGCCGTTGCGAACGCACGAGTGCAGTCACGTGGTTTTATTTCATATTTCGCGGGCTTTCTTTAAACGCCGGAAAAAAATCGCCATGCAGCACGTACGCTGCCACAAAAAATTGGAACGGCCGTTTTCGAATGTCCTCTACAACGTAACGAAACGCAGTTGGCCCTAAACTGAATATTAAAAATTGTGAACAATTCATCTTAGTTAATCAACTAATTAAGCGGAATATAAAAAAAGTACTCTATGGAGCACCCCATGACGGCAAACCATGCGCCGTTGGTTTCATTCAGCTGCGGCCAACCACGTATTTTAATATCCTTGGCACAAGTAATGTGAAACACTCTGTACACACACACACACGTGTCCGTTTAACGCGTCATACGACACTTCTTCTTCGGATAAGGTTAAACCAAATGCTGCAGTTATATATTAGTTTCATGGCGTCGCCCGGCGCCGGCTTTCAAGGGCGCCGAAAACGCCCGGGACATGTGCTCGAACAGACGAGGCCCGGCGCCGTGGCAAAACAAGGGGCGCAAGAGCACAGCGCTCACGTTCGGCGACGACGACACGGCAGGGCCGTCGAGGGAAGCACTGCAAAAGCACAGACGACAAGAGTCTCTTGTTTGTTTTTACCGCCTCGGCTTCCTGCGATTCCCCGTGGCATTCGTTCTGTCAACACGCGTTCATGCGCGCACACGTCGGGAGCCAACGGCTACCGCTGATCCGATTCCACGGTTGGCGCTCACGTTGAAACGTTTACCTCGTCTCGGTTTCTTGGATACGTTATCCTTGAGCACTGACACACGGCGCGTGACGTTAATGATATATATATATAGTCAAAAGGAACGCGTTTAGATCCCGCCGATCACGACTAAACATTTGAGGGTTTAACGTCGCGAAAATGTGAGAACAGGGCGTGCAATTTTAACTGCGTAGCCTGAAAGCCAGATTGGATGACGTGAAAATTTTACTGCACAGTGGGTTACGACCCACTGTGTAGTGCGAGCACTCCACCGTACAGTGGAGTGCTCGCTTTGAACCCCTTGAATTCTGCGAGGGGCGCCGAAATCTAGTAAGCGCACGAGCAGTTTCGCATTTCGCCCATCACACGTTGCGGTCGCCGCAACCGGGAGTCGAAGCCGGAACCTCGTGCTCGGCAGCAGAGTGCCACAGTCGCCGATTCGTCGCGGCGAATCACCGACCGCGAAAGCGAAGCCGAACGTACAGCCTTCCACCACACGGCTCGCACGTGTTCTGTGGCGCACAAATTAAAACCGCGACTGGAAAGTTCTGCTCGGTGGCGGCTAAGGAACGCGCTTTACGAATGCCGTTTGACGTAATCGTCCAAAGCATGCAACGGCATTCGCCTGGCAGACGACAAACTGGCACGCGCTCGCCTTCGGTGCCACACAGCGACGTCGTCCGAGGCGAACGTGGGTGCATGCGGGGTGCCAGGTTTCAAGGTTGAGTTTACTCGGACACTGCCTTCACACTCGGGCGATCTCGGAGGACACGACCAGGAACGTGCAGTGCGCTACCCTGCTTTGTCGTGCACAGTGTATGCACGTGCATAGAGGGGACGCAGTACTGCCTTACTTTACAGAACTTGGACACACGGAAACAAAATGACGCTTTCTCTTTGATTCCTCACCCCTCCTCGACAGCACACAACTTGTGCGCGAAGAGCCTGCGTGCCAATTCTGATCTTCTTCGGGCCCGTTAGAAAATCGCAAGCGGGTCGCAGCGCAGCGCGCGTGTTGTACAAAGGCGGCGAAATAAAAAGAGGGCCCCTTTAGGGCAAGACCGCAGAATGACGACCGAGCGGCGCACAACAGCCGGCGTGAAAAGAAGACGCGGACGGCCGCGGCCGGCTCCTCCGGTCTTCGCGGCGGAGGGAAAACCCCGAGCCACAGTTGCACGTCCGCCGTCGTGGCTTCGTGACGGCGCGCGGCGGAGCGAATGCGCACGTGCTGGGCCAATTTGCATTTGTTTTCACAGCGTGCACTACGCTCCTCTCCTAACGATATGCCGCAGACGCGAGATGCAAAGCGGAGATCGGCACGCTTGCACGCTGCACTGGTGAAGGTACAGCTACACGGGTAATTGCAGGCTGCGCCGTCTGTGGCGATCTGTACAGCAGGGCGCACGCAAGGGGCACGGAGGCAGTTTCGCGACGGACTCGTTTTACAAGAGGTCGAGGGTTCGTTGACTATACGCGAAGGAGAGTTGCACCTCGATACTTGTTCACCCCGTCGCGCGACTTGCAAACCGATCGACAGAGGTTTGCAGACATTGCCGTTGTCTAAACAAGCAGGTCACCCTGAACCAGGTCATACTCGCAATTTATCGCTCACGAATGCGAGCGTCCACGCTTCTCGGATATCATTCACTTCTCTGGAGCCAAAGCTTCCCCCCGCACGTCCCCAAATACAATACCGAGTATCGCACGTAGACCTCCGAGAAGCACACACAAACGGCCGCTTCAAACCGCGGGGGCTCGAGCACGCCGCCGTGACGTGGCCTCGACTCGACGCCCGATTCACGTATATACTCACACACAATGGCTAGGTCGGCAACCAAAAAAAGTTTCCCTTTGTTTTAATTACAAAACACGTTTCAGCAAGGTATGACATTACGTGTCACATTTACACTTTGCTGACAAAGAAGACGACAAGAACACCGACGCTGTACTTCAAGAAAAATAAACACATAAATAAAGAACACACCACGAAAAACGGAAGTAATTTCGTCATTGACGATATTTCCTGATAGTCGCACGGGAACCCGTGTGAATACAATGGTCAATGAGAATGACCTGAACATTCGGAACAAAGGTTACTGCGGGGAGATGATAAAATGATGTCAGAAATGTGATTTTTGTTTGACGCAAAACAGTTTCGCTACGCCACTTCGCCCTTCCTCGTTGTCGCGGGATATCTCACGACAAATGTCACTTCGACTGCATTCAAATCAGCGTGTCGGAACGAAAAAAAAAAAAAACAAAAAAAATTTTGGCCCGGAACGAAAACGTAACCGAAACGTTATTATTTTTTTCGGAGTGAAACCGAAGTATCTGATCAGTTTTCGGTTCAAGGGGAAAGTCGGAGATCTGAGCGATGGCCGGTCGAGCGCTCCACTCGTCGACATTACATTATGGTTTCTACGTGCCGAAACCACTTTTGATTATGAGGCACGCCATAGTGGAGGACTCCGGAAATTTCGACCACCTGGGGTTCTTTAACGTGCACCTAAATGTAAGTACACGGGTGTTTTCACATTTCGCCCCCATCAAAATGCGGCCGCCGTGGCCGGGATTCGATCCCGCGACCTCGTGCTCAGCAGCCTAACACCATCGCCACTGAGCAACCACGGCGGGTTCCACTCGTCGAGGCCTGTCGCTCAGTGCACTAGGAGATGCTCATCGTAGCAAAACACCAGGATTGTGCGCCGAAGAGCCTATTGTTTGGTTTTCTACGGGTAAAACGCTGTGTTGCCGAAGGTTTATCGTTGGTTTATGTTCGTTTTATCGGAACAGCGGTCTCGCATTTCGGCGAGCACACTCGATGAAGTGCTGCTTGTGAGATCATGCTCAGTGCCTTGACTCGAGGCAAGTATTCATAATGCACTTTTTGAGAAAAATAAATACTATCTTTTTACCGTTACTTTGCGTTGACAATTTCTGCATGCGAGCCAAAGCAGTTACGGATTTCTTTTTTTCCGTTCCGGAGCAGAAACGGAACGTTTTTCAGTGGAACGAAACTAAAACCAGAACGAAAAATGCTGGCTCCCCCGTAATCTAGAGTAGATGCAAGCGTGAAATGGCTACCGGCAAAGCAGATTGGTTGCAGTAATTACGACGATTACTCGCAATAATCTCACAAACACCCGCGGCGCGTCCAACGCTGCAGGCCTGGTCGCGCATGGTGGCGCCATCTCTCGCAGGAGGCGGCGCAGAACTCGCGCCGCGGAAATCACGGACCGGTGGCGTTCAAGACAGCACGGGCAACACTGCCTCAGCGCCAAAAGATGACAGTCAAGTCTATGGCGCATTGTATCAGCCTTTTGAACGTCGCTATTGGATATGACAAATTAAACTTGAGCGTAAGAGAAGTTACAGCTTGATTGATATTGTGAACAACGTTAGGAAAAAAAACGGAAGCAATATTTTTTTTGTAACTTGTTTGTGCAGTAACTAGCGTATGTAATGCAGTCCCGTACAAAGGGTTGGGGGGCCACAGACCGCATTTTGCAAGGTTTTGACTGGTTGCCCGGATGATCTCGTTTTGCTCTCGCAACAATGGCCGGCTCTCGTTTCGCTCTCGCCCCATTCTCGTCTCTAGAGCCCGGATGACGGCTCTGGGTTTCGGCTCAAGGCCTCTCGAAGGTCGCCGACAACGAGAGCTAAACGCATTTCACGCTTAAAACGTTTCGTTCCGACGCTCCGATTCAGATTTCCCGCCAGTCGACGGCGGACGGTTGCCCATTCCACGATCACAGACTTCTCGTAGCCGTACTTCGCGAAGGAAATAAGATTCGCGACAGGTGTGGCAGCGAAAAAGAAAAGAGAGATACTAATGAGAAAAAAGAAATCACGGACAGCGACTGTTTGCGAAAGATGTCCCGCCCCGCTACCGCGCTGCAGAACCGAGCGTAACGAGGACCTGCACGTTTCTGCGGAAACGAGTAAAACGAAAATGATTTTTAAAAAGGGGGGTGGCGCCAGTCAGCTACCCGTATACACACGGCCGCATATGCGCGTCCGCAGTGTCGAAACCGTTCGGCGCGCCGACGTCGCGGTCCCCGCAGCTTCCGGGGCGCCTTTTGACGACGACACACACAAAGGTAGTGCGAACAGCGCCGCTGGCGGCATGCGCTCCCTCCTATTCTTTTCGGCGCTCCCTTTCAACTGTTCGCGTGGTGCGCAAAAGAAGAGACCAGGTGGGCTAACCCCGGAAGCCACGGCCGCCGTCGTCGCTGTCGGTTATTGCACATCGCCCCTTTGCGTCGCCGCGGTCTGCAGTGGACAGCCGGACGGATGGGACGCGCTCGAAGAGACGCCGGGTGGCCTTGGCGAGCCACGTCCCGGGCGTGACCGGCACCGCTGGAGCAGGTGCGCGCGGCGACGCGCACGATCGGCCTTGGCTGCCGCCGAGACGCGCGAACGGCTATAATGCGGCGTGTGGGTCCGAGCTGACGCCGCGATCCGCGCTACACGGTGTGAACTCCCCTCGCGGGGTCCCACGTTGACGGTCCAAGGAAGCGCCCGACTGCGCCTTCCACGCTGACGTGGCGAACGTACCACCCTTCGTGTATCGACCTGTTCCACCCGACTTTCGTAAAGGTTGACTGGAAAGAACGCACAGCGGCAGAATTCACGCGCCGCAAGTTGGCGGTTACTTGAAGGGACAATAAAAAAAAAGAAAAAGAAACTAAACCACACGAGGCCGAACTATTTCAAAACTCTATTTTCATAAATTTCGCGGTAAAACTAGAACACGTGTTCCCAAACTTTTTGACCTTGGGGAAACCCACCTGCATGCCTTCCCAGAGTTGTGGCGCAGTAGCAGACCTCGAAACTTATCAAGGTCCATCGTTGGCTCCCTTAGAATACAACCTATCACGAGTTTTAGATAGCCTGAACCAACAAAACTTTTCGTAGACTATATTGCGTAGATTTAAAAAAGGAAGAAGAAAACCTCAACACTTTTTTATTTAAAAAATATTAAATTTTGGAGTTTTACGCGTCAAAACCACGACCTGATTATGAGGCACGCGGTAGTAAGCGATTCCAGATTAATTTTGACCACCTGGGGCTCTTTCACGTACACCCAATGCAAGGTATACGGGCGCTTCTGCATTTCGCCCCCATCGAAGTGCGGCCGGGATTTGACCCCGCGACCTCGTGCTTAGCAGCACAACGCCAAAGCCAGTGAGAAAACACGTCGGGTCCGATTTTTTATGGACAGTCTAAATAAATTTGCGAAGGTCTAGCAATCCAACAAAACCAACTGGCCCGGCGCATCTCGCATAAGGCGAGGGTGACGCTACCGTGCGACTCGTGCACGGTCGCCCGCGGGGTGCTCGGAAATCGTCCAGCAAGTGCCGCGCTTTCAGGCCCGGTGACAAAGCCGCAGCTCCTCCCACAAACGTGGATAAAAAATTTTTGAAAATTGTTTTAGGTGCCAAAATCGCAATCTCATTATGAGGCATAGCCTAGTGGGGGACACCGAAACATCGAAATGCGGCCGCAGCGAATCTCTTGAGCTCACAACAGCCAATGGCACTCAGCCTCGGCGGCACGCCAAGCACTGAACGACAATGCGGCTGGGAACTACGAAGACGCCTCAAATATGCTGCGACTAATTTTCTTGTTCGCGTAGACAACAAAGTATTCGCCAATAGCTCGATGAGATACAACGGAGTCAACAAGTGTGGAGCCCATTATGATTCGGGTCAGTGAAGGTGAACTCTTGCCTGAATTATGCCACATTCCACGATCATGGGGAATCTCGAAATGCCATACTGAAGGCGGGAAACAGCAAACACAACTGCCGTTCCGACGTTTCACCAATGAGAGTTGACAATCATGCGACTGCGCAGGTCCGATGAGACGCTACAGATCCTTGGGCGATCATTTCCCACAATTTTCAATTTACCCTCACCCGAAGAACTGCATGCTGCGAGCCCTTTCTGGACAGCGGCCTCTTTCGAAAACTTGTGAATGGCTACAGGAGGTCACGTTGGCAGAAGAGAGCTGTGGGTCGCTGCAACGGGACGGTACAAGGGACGAGCGGTGCTCTTTTGTGATATCGCCGAGAACAATGCGCTTCTGGTGGATCATACTTAAGACGTGTCGGTCCCGTGTGCGCACAGTACGACCGGCTTGTACCGGGTCGTTCATTACCCGAGCGTACATAAACCGCTTCCGTCAGTGACTAATCGCATAGAAGCGTTTTCTGGTCCACGTACTCCACCTTTTCCTGTATACACACGAGTGTAATGCGCTCTCTCGCTGTGGGAGCCTGATGAAGCTACGCGCGCGCTTACTCCTCATCCCACGATGCGAAAAAAAAAAAAAAAAGGACCAGTCACGTGACTACCCCGCCTGCTACTGTACAGCGCACAGCACGAGTAAGTGCGCTCCGACTTCCGCTCGCCAAATCTCCGATATCGCACACATTGCCGGAAGCCACGAGCAACGAACAGCACCCGCGCCACAGGGTCGAGCGTTCGATTCGCGGCTGTGGCATTCAGACGGGAAAGTGCCGCACACGTCGGCACGCGAGACCTTCAGCCGGCACAAGGCGAAGCGTGTAAAACCAGCGCAAGGGACCCGAGGACAAGGAGACAGACGCTGGGTCTGCTATGCAGTTTGCCGGAAGGAGGGGAAACACGACACTGGAACGCGACGTTGTCATAGAAGCTGCACGTGGCCCACACCCGATTATGGGACAGGGCAGCGGACAACGTGACAGCGCCCGCTAAGAGCCTGTGGCGCGTACGGACGGCGCTCGAGTTGTAATCGTGTGGATTTTCTTTGGATAAATTAACAGAGCGCGATGTTGGGCCACGGTTGAGCGACAGAATAGCTGTAAGCCCAGCGCTATCTGCAGCTCTGTCTTCGTAATATGCCCATACTTTTTTTTTTCTTATGGCGCCGGCTTTCGTGCATCTTGTAACGTGGCATGCCAAAGGGCGAGAAAGGTATTCGACTCCTCTACGACAAAAAGCTACGATATCGTGGCTTTCTCTGAAAGATATTAATTGTGTACGTTCCTATATAAGTTATCAGTTGTTGCTTCAATATACAGGGTGCTTTTTCTAGCTCCACCAAATTTTTAAGATTGCCGATGGCAGATAACACAATTCTAACCCTTGATCTAATTTAGTCGATGAGGCGGCCATTACTTCGATAAATCGAAACGTTCAACCGAATTAATGTAATTACCATAATTAACGTCGTAACTAATTATTTTACGCCCCATACATCAATCTGCGGATTATAGCCACCGAGTTCGCACGGCGAGTCCACTTGGACCGAATTCTCTGGACAGCACCAGTTCCGAGATATTAATTTTTAGAGTGTCCGACGAAATGCAATGGCATTCCAGTTACTTTTTAAACAAATCGCTGTTTTATGCATTGAAGCAATCTACTAAACCTGTAGTAGAGAGCCAAGCTTCTCGCTGGGCTAACCGATCCAGTTATCGCGTACACTTTTACTACCAAGCACGCGCACATTTTCGGACTTGATGAATGCAGTTTCCTTGCGAGGATTCTTGGAATACGCAAGTTGCGGATTAGATGGGTGTAGGCTACGAGGTGCGAATAACATGGCGGTAAGTATATACTACTCTGGGCTATAGAGGAATGGCCCAACGCAGCGCCAACTTTCCGAGTAGTTTAGCTCAGAAGGAAAAAAAAAGGGGGGGGGGGGGAAGCGTGTGCGCGCGCGGCTGACAACCGGCTCAGAACTTATCCAACGATAAGCGAAGGCTTTCTTTTGCTGCCCCCCTCCTTTGCGCTTGCTCGGCAAATGTAATCCGGCGCGCTTATCGCAAGCACAAAACGGCAGGCACACAATCGCGCGAGTCGGTGCAACTCGCCGCGCGCACGCGAGGACGCCCGGCCAAAAGGGGCATGTCGCCAGCCCGACCCAAAAATGGGAGCCGAAGAAAATCGCGGCAGACCGGGGCCCACCCGCGTGCGCACAGCGCCTACGCAGTCGCCATCCAGTCAGTCGAGCCGCAAGGACGTGTAGAGCCAGCTGGACCCGTCAGATTGCTTGTTCCATTGCTGATCGAACAACGCGCAGCACCTCGTCTGGCGTAATAGAGGACGAACAGGTCGTCCGACTCGCTGACGACCTAGCGAGCAAACAGAAGTTTCTCACGGAAAAGCGCTGAAATTCTATCACTATCCAGAATTTCGGCACTACAATGAGGGACTGCATAGTGGGCACATAGCAAAGACGCCCAAACAAGCTGAGCAAACCACTGAGCGAAGGAACGTTCCAGTGAACTTCGTGGCCAACTAACAGTGCCGAGTTCCCTCTTTGTGAAGGCCATGCCCCATTCAGTGTGCTTTCTATTTTAGCCATTAATCGCTTCGAGTGCGATGCTAGACAGATGCCTCTTTCAGTTTTACACAATCGTTTACGTGTGGTTTGTTTCAACCATAACGGCTACAGCCTGAATCATCGAAGTAACAAACACCATGTGCACCGCATCCCCAAGATTCACTTGCACCATCACGACTTCAACCGCAGAGCGAAGCAGGGCAGAGGGGCACGGAAAGGACGAGGACGTCCCTTGTCCCGCTTCGCACAGAACCACCGAACAATATGGAAAACAAGACTAGCCACAAACCCTTTTCATTGGATGACGTGCAAGCTGCTTTTCGTTAAAGATATATTACGGGGCCCTTGTCAGCTGCAGACATGCACCGCTAGTATGCTACACCTGTTACTTCCCTCTTGTCTCAACGTATAGCCAGTGGCCCTTCCGTACCGTCTGCTCGACAAAACAGCAGCCGCCACACACCCAAGTTGACTCCTCCCATAAACAGAGAAGCATTCAAAGTGAAAGGTGGGGTGGGGGGGGGGGGTGTTAAGAATGGCGAGCTGCAATGCAAGATTGCCACCCAGTTACGACCGGGGAACAAGACGAGCATCCCCCACTCTCCGTCGCTTCAGCTAGGATGCGTTCGATGAAGCGGGCTTTGTGCTGACACCGCCGCCATCCTCTAGCCACAGCGTGACTAAATCGCCGTTGTGACGGAATGAGTTCGGCGGGCGAACTATTGTGCCCAAACTCCCCAGCGCGGACCTGATCTGCTACGCGTGCTGCCGCGGGAAAGCCGTTTTTTGTTGCTTCCCACATGCCGACCGGGACGCAGGACAACGAGCTACCCAGAATGGCTCCGAGCTACCCGGAACGGCTCCCCTCTGACGTCGGTTCCGGACATTCGCCCGTGTGAGCCTTTGTGTGAGTAAACGGTCCTGCGGGGCGGCGGCTAGTTTTGCGATGAAACACGAACATTCGCCGCCTTGTATCGCCGGCGGACCGAGTGTTTAAAAACTGCTGTTGTGCGGATGTTCGACACACTTCTCTCGTGCAGTCATGTTGGACTGACACTCTTTTTCTCAAGCAGTGATTTAAATACTGTAAATAAACCCATATTCCTCGTTCTCGATGAGAAGCAGTTCTTCCCTTCATCAACGTCCTCAGCGTGGATAAGTTGGACGACGGCATGGGCCAGCTACCTTCGAATTCATGCCGGACTCCAATCTTGACAACGGATCACGAGCGATGGGATTGAGCCCCCAATCCTGACAGGGGGCAAAGAAAGCAATCGGTGTAAAATATACTTGCACATAGCCAGCATACGTCACGAACAACGTCAACTGACAACCCCTAAAAATCGGCAACGATTTCAACATTCAATTCGGGGTACCGTTCAACATTGTTGATTAGCTTATCAGACGTGTCCAGATCCCTTTCGCACGTACAGCGTGCTCACGAACTGTGCGCTAAGTTTCGTCCCGCTGTGCCTCTATCAGGAGGCCTGCACGGATTTTGCCCCCGCACACAGCGCAGGGACGGAAGGCGGACCGCGAAAAGCGTGGACGAGCTCTTAAAGGGTGACGTTGCAAAAGGTTGCGCGTCACATTTCGGGTTAGCAAAACACACAAGAGGAAGCTCCGAGGTGAAGGGCGTTCGGGCCTGTCCGGCTACGTCTGCTCCACTCACACTAGCCGAGTACCTCGTCAAAAGCTCCCTCTCTGCATAACGCAACGGAAACGAAACTTCCCAAGGCCCGTCGCTCCTTTAACCATTACAGCGCCAGACTGCGCGTGGGTCTCTTTCAGACACCCACGCAGGAGCTACAGGGCCCGTCAGCGCGCGCGCGCGCGCACACACACACACACACACACCAAGTGTAGGACAAGATGCCGTACAGCGAATTTGAAGCGAAAGCCACGGCAACGACATACATACTATCAAGATCGATCTACAAGTGAAAGGTACGAGACAATGAGAAATGGAACGGAAAGGAAATCGCGGTACGGGGGGGCCGTGTCTGGCATTTTGCCAGTAGCGAAACACTCCCGGTGGCGCGACATGCGAAGCCCACCTCTCTGTCAACAGTGTTCGCGCGTGTTTGCCTGCCGTCGCCCTCGCCTAACCAACCCTGACGCGAGCCTCGTCAGCATCGACGGTCGCAGCCTGTCGTCAACTTTCACTTTGAAAGGAAGGCTGATCGAAAACGGGACGTTATCAGCGTTCCAGTGAACAGGTGGATCGCGCCCTGTCAATGGCACTCGCAAACGGTTGCCCGCCACCCCCGTGTGCTTGCCAACCCTGGCGCTCGATGGCTGTCAGTATGCTTGTATCTTCCCAACGACGAAAAACCCGTTCGCTGTTGCGCAATCCCCTCGGCACACAGAGCCGCCACCCCCGCTGCACTCCCCGCAGCGTGGGCCCGAGCGGACGCGGCCTCAATCCGCGGCTCTCCCCCCCACCGCGACAGCTGCCGCGACTCGCTGCCGTGGGGGAAAAACGCGAGCCGCAAGCTGAAGCGAGCGCCAACGTTTCGACCGGGCTGACATCGAACTATCGGCGATCTGACTGTCGACTCCGAAGAGAGAAAAAGCGACCCGCCGGAGCAATACCGATGCATCGCGGATCAGCCCGGCGCAAAGAACGAGGCAGAATGCTTAATCGAGGCCACGCCTACGAATCCGACGGCAGAAAACCCCGCGCTAATTTCCGGACTAAACAACGCAAAAGTTGCGATTCGCTTCTAACTGATGGGGTTTCAACGTCCCAAAACCAGCACTAAGGCTGTGGAAGACGCGGTTGTGAAGTGCTCCGAATTAGTTTCGGCCACTCCGGGTTCTCTAACGAGCACCCAGAAGTAAGCAGGCAAATGTTTTCGTAGTGTAGCAAGCTCCGTCGGCCACCGAACCCACGAGCTCGCGTTGAGCGGCGCCCCAAGCGCGATTCGAACGGTGCGCGTCGGGCAAAGGCCACGCTCAGCCCAGATCGCGTCAAGAGGAGCCCGCAGGTCGCGGGCGTCGAGCAGCCGGAGCCTTTACCACCTGCCGCGCGGATGCGAAATTACGGCCCAAACAATGCGAAGCCGAGCTCCGGCCCAAGCCACGCCTCTCTCGGGCGACAGCTCCGTGCAAGTGGCGCGCCCGCCCGAGTCGGAACACACTCGACAGTTTGACAGAGAGCGAGCATTATGCTGTCGCGAAGTTGTCGAGCGGCGAAACGCGCCGCGCAGGAGGAGTCTCGCGCGAGGCGCCGGGTTTCCTCACCGTGAAAAGGAACGGGACGACGCGTATCGTCGCTCTTGGCGAGAGAACGCTATGCGGAACGAACGGCGGCCTTTTAATTAATTTGGCGGACGACCGGTTTCAATGCGTAGTGTATACCAGGGTTGTTTCGCAATCGTTCTTTTCACGCACGACCTGAAGTAACACACACAAACAAGGGGCGAGTGCTACTCGGCACCTGCGCCCGAAACCGACGCTACCGCCGGCGAAAGATGGTGTCAACAAGTAGAAACTACTTTACACGCATCGCAGAGAGATAAAGCTTCGGAGCTTACAGGTTTCGAAACGTGCAAGGATGATCACCTGGGAGGCAACGCAGCTTTCCGCAACGTGACTGTCGCCTGTTATGCCGATTCAGCGTAGCAATTGCAACGTTTTTGTATAAACAATTTGAAACACGTTTGCGAGGCAAAAAGATGGGGGGGGGGGGGGGGGGTGTTGAGGGGCGTGAAAGGAAGCTTGAGCTGAGCTTTGCTGGTTTCGCATAAGTAACGGCGATCGCCCAAGGCGAAAATGAATCGCCCGTCGCCTGCTACGCGTTTTTAGTACGCAGCGTCAGCAGCAGCGATATCGCCGGCCTCGCCTACACGGAGAACCCGAAAGAAGCGGTCGTCATTCTGAAAGCGGAGGGAAGGCAGCCCCATAAAGTAGGCCTCAGGCCGGCGCGGTGGGATGGGCAGGTAGGCTCCGGAGCACGGTTCAATGACAGCCTCTCCCCGACCGGCGTTCGTTCGTCCCGTTTCGGAATCCGGACGCATCGCCGAGTAGCGAGCAAACGAAGTAGCGCTAGCCGCGCCGGGTGTCAGAGGAACGCGCCGGCAGTGCAACAGGGGCCCCCGATTCGACGCGGCCTCGCGGGCGCAGCGCAGCAAACCCGCCGGAAGAAGCCATGGCGCGCTGCCGGGGCCGGTCACGCACCGGCGCCGGCACAACCTGTGGCTTACGCACCTTGTGGCCGCGGCGCTTCTCGCTGCGCGTCTGCGTGGCCGAGCTCTCGAGCAGGCGCGGCGTCTGCGTGGTCGCCTCCTGCTCGATGGCCAGCTGGCTCTGCTCGCCGCGCGTCATGGTGGTCGTCTTGCGTACCACGCGCGACGTGTGCACCGTCTTGAGGCCAGAGCGCACGTGCGACGAGCGGAACACTTCGCGCGACTCCTGCGAGGCAGACGCCATCTGCGTGCGGTTGCCGCCGCTCGTGGCCGACAGCTGCTGGTGGTCGTCGCCGGGGTCCGGCACGTCGTCGGGGTCCCGCGGGTCGCGGCTACCCTTCACGTAGAGCCGCGCGCCGCGCACGAACGAGTACATCGCGCACAACTGACAGAGCGAGCGTCCGACGCCCAGCGCCGGCACGATCTAACTTCTGCAGGCACACTTCGGCCGGGCAGACGCAGCAGCTACGGTGCGTGTGGGGAGGGGGGGGGGGGCACCCTCAAACAGGTTTGCCGCCGCGACGACCCGCCTCGCTCTCTCCCTCGCTCACCTACCACACCTTCCTCTGCGTACAATCGGCGCAGCCGGCGCCCGGCCTCTCTCTCTCTCTCGCTCGCACTACGCGCAACCCCACGCAAATCCGCCACCGCCGAGAAGTTCCGCCAGGGGGAGCCACGTCACGGACACCCTCAGACGACGCTCCGTCGTCCATCTAGACGTCCTCGACGTCGGCCCAGCCAACCGACCTCGGCGCGAAGCCCACGCTCGTTCGCACCGTCCACAGAGGAACGCCTTTTATGGCGCGACAGTGGCGCCAGCCCACGCCCGGTCGCCGCGGCAGCTACGGCTGCCCGACTTGGGCAGCCGGCGGCGGCTGGCCCCACACGATCATGTGTAAGCGCGCGCGCCAAACACGTTGCAGAGCACCAAGGCGGGCCGGACTGCTGCTGTTGCTCCCTCTCGCCAGCATCTGGATACCGCTCGCGTTTTGTGATATTTTCTTCTGATATTTGGTCCCCTCCCTTCTCTTTATCTGAGTGCCGGCCAGACTCGGGCGATAACGGACACGAAGCGCGCATGTTTATCTCATGGAGAATATGGAGCCTTAACTGCTAGCCGCGCAATGACGGTGAGTCGACGGCCAGTGGCTATGGAACCTGACTCCTTCATTGACTTCGTTCATTACTCCCTACAATAAAGTTGAGGACTACCTGCCACTTGCATATGGGTGCTAAAGTGCGCTTGGATTGAAAGCGTGCACAAAGCTGTAGGGCGAAGCTTGCCCTCTTGCATCTATGGTGACGCGCAGCACAACGCTAGATGCAAGCAAACTGCGAATCTTGCGACCTAACGTATGCACGCAATAAGCATGGACAGTGATGGACTCACTAGCATAGCGTATAAGTGCTTCTCATGGTGGGAGGGGGCCGATGCACTCACGGAAACGAAGCAGCAACCCCAATTCACCCTTTTGAGCGAGTAAATTCCATGTTAGTCAAGGAACTCCTTTGCTCGGCGACGCGCGCCAATGAATGACGGAAGGAAGGCGTGAGTGAGTCAACGTCGCGATCACCCCAGCAGGCACTTTCGCGAGAACAAAGAAACAATGCGTGGGGCGCGTTCCTTTTCGATGTATTGCTAGCTGGTCACGTGCAACGGAAGGCTACTGGGCAACCGTAGTTAACGATAGTCAATTGACTTCTGGGACACCCACACGCCGGCCGGTGCGAACACCTGTTCGACATTTAGCCGTCCGCTGCGGGCGCGGTCCACATTTCACGCGTCTGCTGCTGTCATACCAAATTTTGGGCCGCAAATAAACTGCGGTGCACCTTTCGGAGGCTTCATCAGAGTTGGCGCGGGCGTAAATCACTGAAGAACAGTACTTACCTCCACCAAAACTATATATAAACGCGCCGAGGCATGCTACACTACCAAAAGGCATTGTTACCTCCGTGAAACTATAACCAATTATCAATTTATCAGATACAATAAAAGTCGTCTAACACTGGAAGGCTAGGGCTGCGGCCGACTAGTAGGCGGCCAGAGTAGTTTAACAGTTGAAAGCTTCGGTATTTTACTATTCTTTTTTAGGTCTTGGACCGCAAAACTGCCGCTGGTTTACCCATAATAGACGCTTTACGAACGCAGACAGTACGCCTGCGTAATGTGCCTGTGTATGCGTGCTTGTATAGTCGATTCAACCAAAAAACGTTGAATGCTCGGATAACCAACGATCAATAATCGGATCTGAAGCAGAGCCGGGGAAATTGGGAAAAGTCAGTTAAACGCTTCGCCTTTTCTTTCTTTGTAAGAAGTTTCTAACTATGCATTAATTACATTACGGCTTCACGAAACAGAGAATATGAGTCTTCGGTGACAGACGCAGGCCCAAACAGCATCTCTGGGCGAACGGCTGAGCGTCTTCGCAATCAGTGCGTCAAAGCAAGCAAAGGACTCAAAGTACCCTTATGCGAGATGTGAATTAAATATTCATTTTTCGCTGCTGGAAATCTGCCCACCAAACAGCAACCTTGAACGTTTTAAGCCTATATTTACTTACTCCTACGCGAAAGCGTAATTATAATTTATATGGGCTGTATTCTGTAACCACTTTCAGGAACATTCGTTGCAATTAGAACTGCGCAACTGGACGTGAAGATAGTAAAAACACGTGGACAGGTTTATTTGCGCTTCGCGTCGATGCCGAGCACATTTATATTGTTTGCAGCACGGCGTGCAGTCCACTACGGCATTGGGCCACGTGAAAAAGTTCATTCCAGGCGCGCGGGTCCAACTCTTCAAAACAAAGCCCGGCCACGGAATGGCCCAACAGCCGTTGGGCCATGTGCGAAGTCACGGGATCGATTTCTGGTCGCGCAGAGGCAGCATGTCGACCACTGCGAATTCATACAACAGGAGCTCCCTCTCGTGACGGCTACGCATACACGACCGCAATTAATCCGAGCCACTAGACGGCATCTTGCATTCGTCAGGCGTTTGGCGAACGACGGTCTGCTTTGCTGGGCACCGCAACGGGGAGTGCCGGGTTAATTCTGACCGCCCGCGTTTACCCAAGGCGGCGCACATAAATCTAAGCACGGGAGGGTTTTGGAGCCCCGCGGTGCTCTAACTCGCGCTCAGCGGACGATCGAACGCCACAGCGGTAGGTATAGATAGCATTGGAACAGTCTTCAGGGGCCCGTATTACGTAAGGAATACTTGCATGCTTTCATTAATTTTTGTGTCGCTCGCCACTGGGTCGCACGAGACCGTGCCTCCGTTAACGCGAGCAAGGGCCACTCACTGCCACCGGTGATAGCGAATGAATGTGGTCGACGGAAAAGAATACCCGCCGTGCAACAGAGCAAGGCGGGAAGGGGCGTCTCAACAAGCCAATCGCGCATAGCAGCTGTAAAGCACCTTCCTCGGCTAACGTCGACCCAGACGCGAACGGCCACACGAGGCACGACGTGCACAAACGGCGTGCATGCGCGCACCACATAGTTGCACCCTCGCACGCGCGCACCGTCGCGGCGCAATCGGCCCAAAGTGCCCCGCGGGCGAGTTCCGCGCTGTGAGACGTAATTGCTTAAACGCTGCGTCGCAGTCCTTTCGAAGATCAGTCGTCCCTCGAAGCGGTCGCTCGCGCTGGACCTCCCGCCGGGGAGACAAACGCGCACGGCCTTGGCGCAAACGGTGCTGCGCACGCCGAATGGGCCTCCGACGCAGTTTACACTTTCAATCTCGCCTCGGTCTCGTTAACGGACGTCTAAATACGAACGCGATCCGTGGGGTAAAAACCAAACTCTTTCGAGAGGATCGTGGATTAGAAAAGAAGTGACGGCACCACGCGAAAGGCACGCGTGCAGCACGCGCAATCACGGCGGCCGAAACGCGCGAGGAGGCGAGAACGCGTGGCTGACCTGGAAGTGCAGGATGATGGTCCAGATGAGTCCCAGCGTGAGCTTGGGGTTCCCGTCGACGATGTCCTCGGCGCGGATGTTGACCAGCTTGACCTTGCGGTAGCGAAGGAAGTTGAGCGCCGTCTGCACGTTCTGCAGCATGTGGAACCGCATGCGGCCCTTCTCGCGGGGCTGCAACGAGAAATGGCGAGAGCCGAACAGGAGTGAGAACGTGTAGTAGTAAAACACAGCGGCCTGTTTGGAGTCTCGCTGGGATGGAAAAACGGGCGCGTAAAAAAGAAGAAAGGAAAATGATCGCGCGAGCACCGGCTCGCGAAGGCACATACCGCATCGACTCGATAAGTACGCAGGGTGTCCGGCGTAACTTGAGCCAAGCTTTTAAAATGTGCGAAGGCCACTTAGCTGCACAGAACCAAGATAATGTTGTTTTCCGTCGCTTGGAGATACTCAGGTTAACTTTTGCATTCCGCATAATTGCGTAATTAGTGTTAAGTAATTAATGAACTTATCAAATATCACAGTTAGATTAAGAGTGTCCAAGAGGAAATTGTAGAGCAACACGAAAAGCTCCCGATACAGCTTTCTGTTGCTCAATACGTGCTGCATAAAAGTGTTTTTCTGAGCGTGGGAGAAGCCCGCGAATACACGAAAGATTGCCGCCCGAAGGGCCGCTCGAGGCACTTTTCGTGTATTCGCGGGCTTCTCCCACGCTCAGAAAAACACTTTTATGCAGCACGTATTGAGCAACAGAAAGCTGTATCGGGAGCTTTTCGTGTTGCTCTACAATTTCCTCTTGGACACTCTTAATCTAACTGTGATATTTGATAAGTTCATTAATTACTTAACACTAATTACGCAATTATGCGGAATGCAAAAGTTAACCTGAGTATCTCCAAGCGACGGAAAACAACATTATCTTGGTTCTGTGCAGCTAAGTGGCCTTCGCACATTTTAAAAGCTTGGCTCAAGTCACGCCGGACACCCAGTGTGGGAACAAGCGCTTAGTTGTTGATCATCAACGGTTACTGCCGTTCTAAAGAGGCTGCAAATCCTATAGGGAAAGAGCAACGGATATACAGTGAAAGCGAAGGGTCTTTGTAAGCGTACAGAGCACACTGCATTATTCGTATAACAGAGGACACGTCCACTAGTTATTAGTCGACGGCGGGGAGTAGTATTCAGCTGCGAGACAACAGTGGGGCGCACGTCAGAAGCGTGCAGTCACAAAACCACCGTGATCAGGAACACGTGGCAATCGCAGTGAAACCCGCGATTACTCCTGAAACAGTAGCTCTAACGTTGCTCGACTGTGCCCCGTATACCGGTCGGGTAGCGATGATCCCTGCTCGCTTAAATTTCCACGTACACGGGACCGGAAGGGAAACTCCGATTCCGACTGCATATCTGCTCCCCATTGCAAGAGACATCGCACCGTACACAGCGAGCGACGGGCGGCCGGATGCAGACGGCGAGACCGCTCGCTACAGCTTCCGACTTGGCCGACTCCATTCGGGAACGCACGGCTGCAAGGCCACGAGCCGGCAGGGGGGAACGCACGGGCATAATTACTGAACGGTTGGCCTGGCAGCTAACCGAAACGTGCCGCAGCTAAGCTATCGCTGACGACGCGCTTGCTCGATGACGTGGCACGTATCCGCGAGGCAAGTGCACTCGAACGCGGCATCGTCGCGGAATCGGGAGGTGCCACGCGATGCTTTCCCGCAACACCTCGACTAAATTGCAGCCTGCACGAGCGCGCGCTGAAGACGAGACAGAAAAAAAAAAAAACTTTAGAAGATACTAATTACCGCGCTTTACGTGCCAAAACCACGATATGATCACGAGGCACGCTGTAGTAGGGGCTTCCGGATTAATTTCGTCCACCTGAGATTCTCCCCCAATGTGCACCTAAATCTAAGTAACACGGACGTTTTTTGCATTTCGCCCCCATCGATATGCGGCCGCCGTGGCTGGGATTTTATCCCGCGACCTCGTGCTTGCGAGATAAAATAATAAATGTGCTCGCGCGAATTCTCTAGTTCGAAAACGTTATTGCAGTCGCCGCGCACGCATCGAGCGCTCCCGTTAAACGTCACGAAGCATCTGACAGGCGACTCGATAAGACTCGGTCATTCGGGCAACCAAGTGGACGCAACCGAACAGCCGGCAATCGTAGCCTCGGGATGGTGCGGGTATCGCCACCGCCGCGAAGCATGCGTTCGTCAAAAAAAATGAAAGACCGTGTTTAACACACATCGACACGAGGGAGCAACTGAGGCAACACTTTAAATGAGAGAAAAGGCGTTTCGTGGCAGACGCCTCCCACCCACTTCGTGTCGAACTGCAACGGAATTAACGCCTGCCCGGACCAGAACTCGCACCTTAACACTCTCTGCGCACGACAATTCAGTACTTCACGCACGCGCGGAGAAAGAAGATATCCGTCAATTCGCGCAGAGATGTCGAACCCCACTCGTCCCCTTCGGCGCCAATCGCTCACAACGCGCACCCCCACGAGTCGAGAACGGGGACACACACCGCGCAAGGTCGGCCGACGGGATATTATTATTGGGCGGCGCAGCCGGTTATCCTTAATTTGGCGTACAATAACGGGAGTGGTGCCGAACCGATTCGCCGCACTGGGTGACGACCGTCCAGCGCGGAACAGCGCTTTCTTTCTTTTCGCTATTACCGATGAAACGATGCCGTCGCCCACACTCCCAAAAACACTCAAGTTGAACGGTCTCGCGCTTCAATGGCACACGTCCTGCGCCTAAGCAAAGGGCGCCTTCCGAGGCAAATTAAGAAGCTCAACACGGAGCAGTCACGGACACCGTTCTTCGGTCCAGCGCTGCGGAACATCTCGTGGCGACAAGGTCAATTACGCAGCACGCTCGAGTGCCCAACTGCTGCACAGGCGGCCGCGTCAACTGAGCAACGAACAAACGCTTCGCAGGGCGAGGAGTGATACTCACCAGCGTCTCACCAGAGAGGACCTCCAGCAGCGAGAGCAGACTGTGGCCATCCTGGAGGTCCACGAACAAATCATCCACGCGCTTGTTGGCCTGTACGCGAATGGCGAAAAGGAGATAGAAAAAGAAAAGAAAACGTAAGTTTCTCGAGAGTCATATTCAGACTCCTTTAAAGAGGGCAGAAGCACTTCCTTTTTAATAATTACAAATGCCGCGAGCATAGGCTTATCATTAAGGAAAAGAATAGGCGCCACAGGAAGAACTCGGAAAGCCTCCTCATCTCAATTGTCACCCATGTAGTGGAGGTGGTGGTAGTAGTAGTAGTAGTAAGTTGTTTATCGGTACAAACTTGTAAGCTAAAGTATGTTGCCCGAGTGTCGCTTCTTAACTTTTTTGCACTTCTCAAGAACAGAAGTAAGTGCTCATGATTTGAGACTGTGGACAAGCAGCGCTTCAGCAATAAGATGGACAGCAACGTCAGACAACTACAACTCTATCTCACAAGTAACTTACAGCACTGCCGAAGGTATACGAGGTGTACACAGTCGATAACTTTGGCAGCGTAATATAATTCCGGGCGTAACTGCGTTGATTATTGGCGGGATTATATATTTGTATTTTTGCTTGGTACACGATACGTTACACCGATACGTGCATTTTCGGCCCTTTGCGCATGCTCGTCGTATACCACGAATTCCAGTGGTGTTTAGCGCCGGTAACCGCATAGACACCCTAACTACAGTGAACTAGAAAGTATACTGTACCCTAACCGCGATTACGTAGGAACATGGCAGCACCTATCCAACCCAGACCACCCGCTTACATAAAAATTGGCGCTTGTCAGTGGCTCTCCGCCCTGACAGCAAGACATCAATGGTAAATCCGTCATCCCTTAACGTCTTCGCCCGCTGAATGCGAAATATTATGTATGTTTTGTCGTAATTATTGGATGTTTTGACGCAGCGAGGACTACACATAGTCGGTGCCGAACAGTAAAAGCGGTTTCACTTCCAATCAGCATATGGCGCCACATTATTAGCGCTGGTAATGCGATGGCGATGCGGAACGCTATAAAAGGCACAATTGTTCACTGCCTCATTGTTTACTACTCCGCTCTAGTACGGTACGTGATGACGGTGACGAGCAAACGCCAAATAGTGTGTGTGTGAAGTGATCTTTAAAGAGAAATGGAAGAGATAAGTGCAGTGCCGTAACTGTCCGAGCAGACGACGCGGCGGGAGCGAATATTTACAGGGGCATCCGCACTTATTACTGGCCAAGGAGGCCCTAAGGAACCGCTGAGAAAGCGTATGGACGAAGCGACATTCCGCTGTAGCATGCACGTAAACGCAGATTACGATTATAAATCTAAGACATCTGTTGCGTCAATCCACCAACCATGCAGCACGTATAAACATGAAGGCAAGCGGACGCTGAGCAGACGACACGGCGCGGATGAACACATTTTGAGGGGTGTTCGGTCTTCCTAGTGGCTGAAATGTCATGCAGCTTCCACAGTGTTGCAAGAAACTAGTGAGATACAGTACAATACGAGTTCACGCGACCGTTTCTTATTTGATCTCGAAGGCAACTTTTCGGCACAAATCGCGACTGCGCCTCGGCGCCACGACTCGCTCGCAGGCTTCACACACGGACTCCAGAAGAGAGCGGCGAAGCGCACTTACCTTTCGCTGCTTCCAGAAGGCAGCAGAGAAAGAGAGAGAAAAGCGTTACGCATTCAAAATACTGGTACGGGTCCTGGGGGCGGACAGAGGGCATGCGAGAAGATGAAGGGTCAAAAGGGAGAGACTCACGGCGGGCGAGTGGCACGCGCTGCACGGACTGCACACGTGCAGGCACGCGTACGTCTGCGCTCCGGGGGCAACGTGGCGGACAGACAAAACACAGGCCGTTATACACACAGCACACGCAACACTACCAGCACATAAACTAAGCACTACGAACTCGCGCAAATAAAAGCTCCCGCCTACAAGTTCCAAGCAGTCAGTATCATCGGCTTTCGTTTGCTGCCGAACACTCTGCCTCAGTGGCCCTGAGCTATGAGGTGAAAACTGCAGCTGCGCGACCCATCATATTTGAACACTAAGAAGCGGCGTCGGAAGCCAACCCGCAGCCACCCAGAAGTCTACACCACTGCGTAATACTCGGATCTTGCCTGATAAGCTCTGTGGCAGGCAATTAACCCTAAACCCGACCTCTGAATCCCGCCATCGTAGACTGCCCAACCTAACGGCCGCATTGCGCACAGAGGATCAAGAACAATACGCTAAACCCGGCGACCGTCTTAAAACGCGTACGGCTGTGCGAGAGCGCGAGAGTGCATGGAACTGGCTGACCAGCACTCTCCCGAGGCTTAGCTAGCACACATAACAACCGCGATAGCAGACGGTAGGATTGCCGTAGCTTAACGTAATGTACCTTCGTGAACTTTTCATTTCCATTTTCCTTATTATTCCTCCAACTCAAAAATCCTATGGCACCTACGCACTTCTCATGAGTTGTGAATGCGAAAGCATTAACGTGCAATCGAACGCCGCCGCTGAACGGTTCTTCCGAGTTTAGCGCTGCGAGTAATGTTTTCTAGTTTTGCTGCAGGGTGTGCGTTATCGAAAGAGTCTACTTTTACTGATGCCAGCAATCACGGGGACGGACGCAGCGACAGCCGAGAGCCCCTGGGTCTCAGGGGCTGCCTCGGCTAGCTGGACGGCCCAAACCTGGTCTCGCTGGTCTGAGCTGAGCAGCAGGGTCTCCCACTGTTGCCGGTTTCGAATTTCGCGGCCCTCGAAAGTTTTATGAATAAACTGGTGCGGGTTCTTTTTTTTTTTTCGTATAGTTTCTACGTTAGCATGTTGGCTGCAGTCCCGAATTATCTGTAGGACACTGCTGGGAAATCAAGGACGCCGCATGCCACCGACGTCCTGCGTGAACGAGACACTGAGGAAGCAGCATCGGTCACCAAGGCCGGCAGGCGCGCACTGAGCCAGTGTGTGTGTGTGTGTGTGTGTGTGTGTGTGTGTGTGTGTGTGTGTGTGTGTGTGTGTGTGTGTGTGAGTGTGTGTGTGTGTGTGTGTGTGTGTGTGTGTGTGTGTGTGTGTGTGTGTGTGTGTGTGTGTGTGTGTGTGTGTGTGTGAGAGAGAGAGAGAGAGAGAGAGTACGCTAATACGAGGTCTATTCGATTCAGCCAAGTTTCTCTGCACCTTCTGCACCTATTCACAGTGTACTGGACCTAGACCTTCGATTCCCCGAGGTGCAGCGGTGCACCATGCACTCCCGTGCACGATTGAACGGGGTGCAATGCAAGGTGCCGACGCGGTGCAGTGCACCCTTCAACCTTGCAGCGAGTGGGTGCAGCCCGGCACACCATAACTGGCACCCCCTGCACCCTTTCGTTTGTAGTGCCGTGTACCTTTTTTCTGAATCGAACAAACCTACGGACCGAGCGCCTGCTTCCGACATGCTCTCTCCCCTCACGTGGCGGGGATGGCCTTGCGGCTGGCGCAGCACAAACGGCGTAGCGTCACTGGTCGCAAGCAGCGCTCGCCCGCGCGTCGAAAACTGACGTCAGACTATGTGAACGCGCCTTTAAACGGTTCGCCCGCTTCTGATCCGCCGAGGCGCGCTCGTGACGTGGCGTCGCAGCCAGCGAGGATTTAGACGCCGTTTCGCGGCTGACAGGCGCCGGCTGTTCCGCTCAACGGGCCGTTTGACGCATTCGCGTCAAAAATATAAATGTCGCTGCGCCTTCTCCCGGCTTCGCTGTCTGTCTTCTTCGTGTGTGGGGAATGAACGCGCGTTTCACCAGCCCACCGCCTTTATGGTGGCACCGCCGCGTGTCTACCGAAACCAAGAGCGATCCCTGTGAAGCTTAATGCTAACTCAATAATTAAGGGCGAAAACAACCGAAGAAACCGAGTTAGAAGGCTGCGTGCAGGCCGCGAGGTCGCCACAGGAACTTGCTGCAGTTGCTAACTACACGCCTTAACAGAAGTATTCAGTGGCAAACGTGATGTGTGCCCGCGAAGAGAGCGGGCCATAGATGCGACTTCAGACGTAATCCGAATCCGGCTGACAGCGTGGCTGATGCCGGCAGATGGCGCAGCGAAGCAATCCGGTCGCCACTCGCGCGTCCAGAACACTTTTGCCCCGACCGTACACCCCACGCTTGCGAGAGACGCAGCAAGCGATAAAATCACAACACTTAGGGCATTGCGTAGGTATAGAGGTACAAATTACAATTAAAACTGAAGCATAAATTTAAACGTGCAACACGACTGGCCCTTTTCATGGTCCCGTCACCAGAAGATCGATGCGGCATTGATTGTTAACACGCCCTCGCTTTTATTTAGATATTTTGGTACTGTATCCATCACATTTTGCTGTGCGCGCGTGACGTAAATCTGGAGTATTCGAAAACTCTAACTGCATGGTGTTGCTGTTATTCACAGAAGTACCGGTACTTGACGATTCATTGTTGATAGCAGCTGACGGCCCTCCAGGTTTCTTTCTTGTGAGTGATCATGACAAAGGAAGCCAGGAAAGCGCAAAATAAATGAGTAGAGCAAGATATCGTGCTTAGATTAAAATACTGGTTTACCCACATAGAGAAAGAACGTTAAAATGGGAGCCATACGAACATAATGTTTATGACAGTGACACTGCCTTAAAGAACGCGTTCCCGGCCGCGGCGGCCGCATTTCGATGGGGGCCAAATGCGAAAACACCCGTGTACTTAGGTGCACGTTAACGAACCCCAGGTGGTCAAAATTTCCGGAGTCCTCCACTACGGCGTGCCTCATAGTCAGAAAATGGTTTTGGCACGTAAAACCCCATTATTTAATTTTTTTTTCTTTAAAGAACGCGTCCCTTATGAAGTGCACGTATCCTCGTATTTCGCGCCGAGATCTCAGTGCCGGAACCTTCGTGCGACGTCATGCATTTCAATTTTATTTACGCCGTTTCGGTATTTGCTTACCGCAGTCTTTCCGTACTCCTTTTTCCGCCCCTCATTCCAGATAAAAATGATGACAGGAGAGAGACAAGGCTGTGTAGTGCAGATGAGCGCTTCTATACTAGCGTGCACAGTCTGCCGTCCTGCATCCATGAAGCGGCTCCGGCGCAAAGTGGCGTGCTTCCGCGAGACAATTGTACGCATAATTGCCATAGCGCCATGCAAATGAGGCCGCCTTTCCTCCGCCTCCCGCTTTCAATCAAAGCACACACGAAAAGCACTGGCGCAGCTCGACGCAATCGCGTACGCTCAAGAAGCCTCCTCTGTCTCGCTACGGCTCGCCGAGCGCGGGCAGCGGGCCAAAGTTGTAACCACGAATAAAGACAGCTGCTAATCAGCCATAACGCGAGTCGTTATTATGCACGCAACCAGGGCTGGCACACAAAATTACCACAGCCGTTCTATTCTTGTCATCGCTGTGCTTAAAATGGGAGGGATTCAGTCGCATTCGAGGCTGCGAACCGCTGGGATGCAGCGGCCTCCAACAAAAACGTCCCCGCAAGAGTGACATCACACCGCAATAATGCACTCGCGTTCCTTGCAGGCCGTCGACTGGCCACTACGCCATCGATACACCGCCAATACTTTCTTGCAACTAAGCTATCTCGCAACAGTCAAATCTATATCAATCAAGCTATTAGTTCATTCTATAGTATTACAAAAAAAAAAAAAACGAGCCCCTAAGGAGTAACATTACCGGGGGAAAAAATGGAACCTGCAAAATCTTTGCTTGGTTAATTACGTATACAGAGAGAAATAAAGAAAGAAAGAGAAGGAAAAAGACAGCGCCCATTTCGACCCCCTGTGATGCCTCACAATCACCCGCTTTGGAGCCTCGCGCCGTGCCCCCCCCCCCTTTTTGACGCGACAGCGTTAAGAGGAAGCTCGGGCCCAACTCCGACGCGGCCTATTCAAATACATGTAAAACGCAAAAACGTTTTTCTGAGATAACCCCTAAACAGATTTTAATGAAATTCATTGTATTTGAGAGAGAATCTTAAATTCTAGTGACTGTTGGAAGCGGAATTCCGATTTAGGGCTTAAATTTTGTTAAAAAGATCTTCAAATATTCGACCATTTGAAAAGAAATAGAAGCACGAAGTTTACAAATTCATAGCTCTGCATAAAGAACAGATATCGCGGTTCTGTAAACGGCATCCATTCGACCATCCAAACCGGACAAATTATGTATGTCATTTTACATCTTACGTGAACTTGTTACGTTGGTTCCAATGGTTGTGCAAAAGCTGTATTTCCATATTACTAAAATTTTTTATATTCATGTACAACATATCAATTTTGTCCGCTTTAGATGTACTATAATATGCAATTCACAGAATTGTATTATCATTTTTCATTGCCGAGTTATAGAGTTGTAAACTTGATAGTTTCGTCTTTTGAAAATATTAGATTTTTGCCAATTGTTAATAAAAAAATTGAGGACTTAAATCAAAAATTCGAAACCATCAGTCACTACATTTTATGTTTTTCTTCTAAATGCAACAAACCTCGTCAAACTTGGTGCAGTGGTTGCCGAGAAAAACGAATTCTCCCTTTACATGTATTTAGGTAGGAGCACCCGAGCTAAAGCTTCCTCTTAAGGAGCCAGTGTCGCAGAAAATCCGATGTCGGCGCCCCGCGTCCGGCGTAGGCCGTCGTTTCGGCAGAAAATATTTCCCAACCACATATGTATGTATGTATGTATGTATGTATGTATGTATGTATGTATGTATGTATGTATGTATGTATGTATGTATGTATGTATGTATGTATGTATGTATGTATGTATGTATGTATGTATGTATGTATGTATGTATGTATGTATGTATGTATGTATGTATGTATGTATGCTTTATTTTCACAAAAACTAAATACAGCCTTGCGGGGGTAAAGTTGGGAAAAAAAGCTGCTCGTAGCAGTTTGACCAGCATCAAATACCTTTAAAGCAAATAATAAAATACCCTTAATGCACCCAGGCCTTCTATGTGACGCAAGGAATTGACTGAATTTCTCAAGCTAAAATACGTAGAACAATCGTAAACTACGACTTGCACACAACCTACAGACATGATAGCTATCGGATTGTAATTTCAATATACGAGAAAACATAATTCTGTTACGCGAAAACTAAAACAAATCCCTTTTCCAACGTTTCTACAATGCATAGATCGGAGACGGCGTCCGTCATTTGCGCACGCCGACGCGTAAATATCTCGGAGTCCACGAAACGGCGCGCCCGCTTCCTTGAAACACTCCCAGGTGGCGCTCGCTTCCGCCACATCGCGGCCCACACGCTTTCACTCGCACGGAACCGCACGGCGATGGCAGAAATGCGCCTGGGGTGTCCATGTAATTGTTATCGCAATAAAAAGAGACCGGTAAAACGTTCTTTCATAACCTTAGCGCACAAGGGTCATTAATACGGAAAGAAAACGAGCACCAAGCTTATCAGATTTTTCACGCTGTAACCACAACGCCAGTGCGTGTCAATGAGACTTTACGGATTTCAGGGTATATATTTTGTATGTGGGCCGTTTTGGTGAGCAAGTTCTGGAAACTTGCAAGGTTAAGCCTTTGGATCTCTTTAGAATTTGGCGCATTCCGTCTTTACCGGATAAGCAAATGACCACATCAGAACAAACGCTATCTCGCCTGGCGCGAGAAAGCGGCACGCGACGCCGACTGTCGTTCGTTCGTCGCTTCTCCTCTACCACACCGCTGGACATGTCCTGCGCTCGTTGCGCAGCGACCCTCGGCCTGCGGTGCACGACATTCGACGAATGTTGTCACCCCAGTGGTTGTGCGTCTCGACGCGATCAAGTCTGTCGCGCCCTTCTTACACTTATAGAAGGAAGTGTTTGCTTTCAAATGACAAAACCTCAGACATCGTTTTTTTTTATTCTTAGCACAGCGTCAGCCGCAGTGAACGGCCCTACACTACAGTTTGCGTGACATGCGTTCTGCTTTATTCTGTTTTCTCATCTCGCTTCAGTCTCCTCCTCCTTTCTCCTCAAGAAAAGGCGCAGGCGCGTGGTACCCCTTCCGGCGGCAGCCTGCTCCGCGCTTTCGTCTCACGCGTATGTATGCTTTCAAAGCAAATAATAATAATAATAATAATAATAATAATAATAATAATAATAATAATAATAATAATAATAATAATAATAGACAAGCCTCTTCTCAGGGTAAAAGTGACGCTTTGGTATTGCACAGGCGAAATTCATTAATAAACCTTGGCTCGTTGTTCTTTGCCAGTGTCCTTTTAAGGATGCACGCCAGGCCGCGTGAAAAGGTCGTCGTCTTCCGACATTTGTGGCACTGCGCATACGGCATGAACAGATCTCGGTCTCTAACTCGCACCAGATCGGATGTAGGCACAAATGGCCCTTGGAAGGTGGAGAAGCCGGGACTCTTAATTCAGTGGCATCCATTCGTGAAACTCGAAAAGGGTACAGACTACCTGTGCGATGTATCGTACACTCGATCAAAATACAATTGTGCGTTTTGATCAACAGCCTCAGTGACGATGTATACTTTCCCACCAATACGGTCAAACGAACAGGGTTTAACATACTACAGCACAGAAACAAACCCGGTCGTACGGTAGACCTATTGTGAAGCAAAACGGATGCAGCTGCAACTGTCCGGATCGCCGCTGCAGCGCTGGTACGGCAGCTCAGTCGGGTAACGCGAGTTTATAGGACTGTCATGTCAAAGCAGTATCGTGGAGCATATAGAGGTATCATGTTTAGTATCATGACACATGGACCACCCGCGGTACGCAACGGCATACAAGGCGCCCGCCTTTTCCTTCGCATTAAAAGTGATGCAAGGCGGGCGTACCACGACGTCACCGGTGCCCACGGCGCTGCGACAAATGAAACCGTCAACAAAGGATGGCAATGACGAAAGGAAACGCGTCGGCGGCGATCCCAAGAGAGTAGTACTACACCGAGTGGGCCGCGTGTCCCCGGCGAAAGAATAAAGCAAGAAAGTGTGGGCATTCCGCCAATGGATATATACAGACCGCCCGCTGCGTACACAGCGAGGCGGTAGAGAAATACTGACCTCCAGGAAGGTCCAGTGCTGCTTGCGAGAGAGAAGCATAGAGAGAGAGGCAGGCATGTGTAGCAGTCGAAGAGAGCCGCTCTGTCGGCCACGGCCGACTTCAGTGCATGCAGGAACGAAAGTAAGGGGGCAGCGGCAACGAGCAGCGTGCAAGTAGGCGCCCGCTACGGCTGCCGCTGCGGAGCATCGCCCACTCACCTTGATCAGATGCTTGTTGACCCACTTGGTGAAGGTCTTCTTCTGGATCGCGTCTCGCTCGTCTGCGGACAAGAGAAACAGAAGGCGCGCCGTCAGCATCGAGGTCCGCATGTCTCGCACGCACTCTCGCATTCTCTCGACATGCCGGCCGGCTGGGGAAAGGGCGGGTGGCTGGGTGGGCTGGCTTACCCGCATTACCCGACTGGAGGGGATACATTAATTACTACGAGGCGATGTAGCTCGCAATCGTGGGACGTGTCACGTTTAAAAACGCCGCGGGATGCTAACAGTGGTATTTACGTTATACGCCAAGGTCTCAATGCATGCGTGACATCAATCGTGTTCGCAGAGCTGTTCCTCTCTTTAAGTGCAGCGTACATCGGTAACCAATACATATTGGGCAACGCTTGGATAAAAATAATAATAATAATAAAGCGTCAGTGCTAGTAACGTCACGTACTGAAATCTGCAGGCATTCAGCGCTTCTCTCCTCCTCGAAAGAATATTTTGACAAAAATCGGAAAGGTATTTACGCGACACCGACGGTTCCTAATTAAATTCTGAGATTTAGCGTGCCAACATCACGATGTCCTTATGAGGCACGCCGCAGTAGTGGCATCGGGGTTGATTTTGACCGCCAGATGTTCATATTTCTTAACGTGCGCCAAATGCACGGCGTGCGAGTGATCTTGCATTCCTCTCTCTTCGGAATGCGGCTGCCACGGCTGGGAATCGAACGCGCTACCTCGCGCATGGCAGCGTAACGTATGTCCCCAGCGCGATCTCTTCTATTTCTGTAAAAACTGGCTCGTACAGCACTCCTGCGGTCGCTGCAGCAATATGATCAATCAATCGGGAGCAAAACTACCCACGATCATAGCGGAGAGTTCGAGTAGGGCATTTGGTTCACATGTTACGCACGCATGTATACTGTAAATAAAAACGACGGCTAAGTCGATCTATCTATATATATATTCAAATGCCGCAGCAATGGCTAGGCAGTCGGCTACTAGTCGCGCCTGCAAGTTCCGTATCGTCCCCGAGCTGTGTGACGTCATCATTTAACAGATGAAAAAGCCAATGGGATCGTCTCCTTGCTCACGCGCACAAATGCCCTCTTTGAGGCTGGCCACAAGAGACGGCCTGACACGCCGCGTTGTGTCTGTTTCTTTATACGTCCTCGTTCAGTATATAGCGCTTACACATTCAAACCACGAATTCTGACCAACCAGGCCGCCGACGTGTTTTAGCCAAGCTGATTTCAATGCCGCCCCATTGCCATTGACAATTCAGGGTGTCGAAACGAAATGCTTTTCGCTCTGGTTTTAGTTTCGTTTCACTGAAAAAAGTTCCGTTCCGGTTTGCTCCGGGCCGGGGGGAGAAAAAGAAAGAAAAAGAAATATCCGTAACGGTTCACAGCGGTTTTGATTCGCAAGCAATAATTTTCGAAGCAAAGTAACGACAAAAACACATGATCTATATTTCTCAATAAGTGAATTATGAATTCCGAGATCACGCTCAGTCCCTCGAGTCAGGGCACTGAGCACGACCTCGGAAACAGCACGGCAGCGGACGTACGCGCCCTAATGCAAGGCCACTAGCTGTTCCGATAAAGCGAACATAAACGAACGATAAACCTTTTGTAACAAAGCGTTCGTAGAAAACGAAACTATAAGCTCTTCAGCGCGCAAGCTCCGAGTTTTGCTACGATGCCGACCTGCCGTATTGCACCGAGCGGCAGGCTTGCGTTAGTGGAGCGCTCGACCGACCATCGCTCGCACTGTCCCTGCCCGAAATACGCGCCAATGCTGGCGTTGCCCGACGACTGTTGTTTCGGATTGCCGACTTTCCCGTTGAACCGAAAACCGATAAAAAATATTTCGGTTTCACTTCGATACGAAACAACAAATATCGTTTCGCTTACGCTTTCGTTCGGGTCAGAAATATCATTTTTCCTTTTCGTTCCGACACACCGATCCCCATTAACGAGCGCTTACGCGTGACAGCAGCGCCGCCAGAGCACTGGTCCCAATGGCCGACCTCTCGGTGACACAGCGTCTGCCCGCGCAGCGCGAGACGAACAGAGAGGCGAGACGCCCAAGCATTCAAGCGCACGCCGCGTGTTTGCGCTTGTCATCTCGTGCCAGCGGCCGTTTAGCAGCCGCGAGTGTGGCCCACTTGCGACGCGGCCGCAGCCATGCAAGCGAGACACGCTGCGCGCTCGATAGCCGAGCGCCAAGAGCGTGCTGGGCGCCACGTGGTGCGCTTCCGCGTGCGACGCGCGCAGGACCGCTGCGCGCGCGCAGAGCGTAGCTTCGGGTTCCCTTCGCTCACACCAGTTACGCCGTCATTCAATAAGACTACGCTACGTCTTCTTCGCACTAGCGAGCGACCGTGCGTTTTGTTGCCGTGGTCGGCCAGACGGCGTCGGCCGTAGTGACCGTGCGGCCCCCAAAAGCATCATCGGCCGTGTCCCCGTCTCCCGATGGGGACGCCCAGCGGTCGGCACTACACGACTACAGCTGCATGTGCCATTGCCTTCGAGGTCAGACAGCGTGGCGCAGAGTACTCCAGCCTCGGACGCCACAATATCGGCATAGAAATTAAGAGCCTCGTACTACGTCCAATCAGCGTGATAATCGTGAGAAGCGTAGATACACCTCCCTATCTATCTATCTATCTATCTATCTATCTATCTATATATATATATATATATATATATATATATATATATATATATATATATATATATATATATATATATATATATATATAATCTTTTGCGATTTGGGCGGACTAGTTGAGAGTAGCACATTTTCATTTAATCTGTTCATTGAGGTTAGATTGTGTTTCACGCTATATCCTCGTAACGTTTCATTTTCTTGCGTAATTACCAGAGCATAACAAAACGTCTGCATTTGCTAACATGCACGTCACTGAGTGATATCCGGGCAATAACGCTCGCAATGCGGAACTATTTCTGACGTGATCACATTGCTCTAGTTTGAAGCAATAGTACTGCGGAAACCCGCACGGTGGAGAGAAGAAATTAATAAAACGAAAATTAGACACCCCCCAAGTCGTAGCAACTGCTGCAAAGGAAACCAATACTGGTTCCTCGGAAGAAAAGACTCGCAGTTGAAAAAAAAATTCGTCATGGTCCGGAACTCGAACCGTTCATTCGTTCATACATTCCTCTAGTTTGTAACGCGAGGAAAAACACGCATGACCCAAAGCACCAAATTTCCCTGCTTCTGCTTCTAGTATAATACTATGTGGTATGTGCCGAATTGTCATACTGTATAATAAACAAAAAAAAAAAGAAGAGGGGTAGCTTCGTATGCGCTGTGCTTTCGACGTTTCGTTCGCGTTGAAGTGACAGATGCACGAAGGAAACTTGTCTATATATTTTTTTTATTTGTTCTTATATACATACAAAGCCATCTACGGGCGTCGAGCAAAGCTACGTGTGTTAAATATACAAATAAACAAAAGAACGCTGAAAATTACGAGGCAATGTAACATTACGCGCACACGCACACACGAAACATCCCCAACAGACAAAGAAAAACAAAAGCCCTGGAAAGAGAGGCGCCCAGAGAGGATGTGACGCCGCTGTGACGCCGATGCGGAGAGATTAAAATTCGTTTCGAGTAGTGGATTTTTTGCGTACCATGCACTAAAAAATACCAGAGCGAAGAACGTTCACAACCGGACCCACGACCTCGCGATCATCTGCGGGACGGTATAGTTGCCGATCAACGCGACAGACATACAACGAAGTTACGGACGAAGGTCCATACATATGGAACATGGTTATAACGGCGCGTATTGAGGACAGGACACAGAAAGAATGCCGGCAGGACAGTCACCGAATGTTCACAAATATGCACATGGTTTTGCCACGTATATTAACATACCCTAAAGACACCCTTTTTACACCCCTTTCTGTAAAAAGAACCCTTTAAACTACAGAAATGCAACCTACACTGACCCAAAGTTAAAAACACCGTTCGCATACCCCGTTTTCTTATAAACACGTTTTTACACCCTAACATACCGGACACAACTTTGCGTTAAACACTCTTTTTACACCCACGAGAACCTAACCCATCCTAAACAACACCTTTTCTACACTCTTCTTTAAAAAAATTAGAAAAAAGATCGCGAATTTACATTTCATTCGTGTACACGACAGCGCGCACAACATGGGAGTGCAGAGTGGTACTGAGTTATCGGGCGGTCATAAATTGTTGCGCTTACGACAACTATGTAGATAAAAGAATTGAATAAAACGAGAACTAACCATAAGTCAGCTCGTATAGGTGACCAGTATCGGTATTTGTATTTTCTGTCGCTTCAAAGTTTCTGAAACTATCACCAGATGGCCCTAGCATAACGAAAGAAAGACAGCGGCTCCCTTGGTAAAGGAAGAGAACGAAAAAAGAAATGCGAGCGGAAGTCAGCTGCAGAGTAAATAGCACACGGCAGCTGGGACGCGCCGACATCGGAGCGTTCGTTCAACACACAGCAGGAAAGTCATCGACCTTCCCTGATGGAATCAATTAGCTCCAAGTCTAGAACCGCATGCAGCCATTTCTCCTCCGAATACCTCCGGCTGGCGCTTCTTCAGCGTCAATCTGGTCCCGTATCTCTCAATGTCGTCGCACTGACGATGCTACGTTAACCAACAGTGTCAAGTTGTCGTCGCCAGACAAATAGGAAAGCAACGCCGCGTACAACCGGTCAGCTTTCACCAATCACCTCGACGTCGGCGAGGCGCGCCACGAGCCGGGCGCTGTGACCACGCCCTTCGAGGCCACCCACGCGTCCATCCCCGCGACACCTTATACACAGTGACAACACAATGTCAAAAAAACGTCGGTGATAGCAGCGCCAGCGGAATTTCTGCCGGCGTTATTCCGGTAATTTTGCCTCGCTTTCTTGTAATCCAATCCACGCCGTTCACGAAACAGTTGGCCATTCTAGCTCCAGCCCGTCAGCCATGCACTTGCAACAGCCCGTATTCCTGGCATTGCCGCGAGGACGGACGATCCCGTCACCTCCACAAGGTTAGCACGGAAAGAGAGCCCGCGCTTCCTAAGACATCTTCCCATAGCAGTAAAGGTAAAAATGAATCAAATCAATTATACAATCCTAGAAACCTAGAAACGCACCTTTGGTGCGTAGAGACGGCACTGTTAAAGAGAAAGTCAATGCTGAAGGGGCCAACACAATTGAGTTCCGCAATTAAAATCGCCCGGACTAAACGGGGTATTGTTACGTATAGGTAACTGCGCCTGCAACTTCCGAGGTCACGCTTCCGTTCGGCAGCGGTGCAGCTTTGTAACCTCGAGTCAGCCGAGACCCGCCACAGAGCAGGGGCGCCACGCTCCCGCCGCCGCAAAGCAGTGAGTGGCGGCACAATTTGAGAACTTGATACATTAACTAAGACTAATTACCTAATTACGTGGTATCAAAAAAAAAATGAGTATCTCCAAACGGCGCCAAACATTACCTTGGTTCTGTCCAGCTGCGTGGCATGTCCCACTTAGTGAAACATATAGGGAACGATATTAGGAGTGATACAAAGTAGCAGAGACAAGAAGCTCTCAAGATCTTACGCAGGGAGAAAAATGAATTAATATTGCCCAAGTTGTGAGTTCTTTCACTTTGGCGTGCAGCGCGTAATTTACTGTTCACTTGTCGGTGCCTCACTACAACTTGTCAATTGTAAACAAATGTGCCACCTCGTGGGAACTGGTGCCAGCTTTTTTTAGAGTGGAACCGTCGATCCTTTCCTTTATTACGAGAGCTCCATTCTCAGAAAGAGTGACGCTTTGTACGCCTTAGAACACCAACTTTAGCTTCACTTCATATTTCCCCGAGTGTCCCTGTAAGCCTGCTTTCCCGCATACATACCGTGCGCGAGCTCCTCCAAGCGGACGTCACATGTCGAAGCTTGTCTCGCGCACGACGGTTGCGATGAACGACGTGAGCATCTTCCCTCTCGCGGAACACATAAGCAATCGTGCTACAAGTTGGCCCTGCCGCAATCACGTTGGCACGCCCCCTCGCAGGAAAACTGGCCGAACGCTTTTTTAAGAGAAAGGTTCTGACGAAATTGCTTTTTTTTTTTTTACTTGGCTGAATAATGCAAGGCCGAAAGGCTAGCGGCGAACAAAGCTTGAATTATGGCAATCGTTCGCATGTGAACAGCGCGGCGTTTTACGATGTATGTAATAACGGACTGCGAACGTTGTCCAATTCACTCTGTGAATGTCCAATTAGCGGAAACAATACTCCAGAGCGAAAATGAAACGAAACAAGGCAGGTACAAGGCCACCGGCTTCACGAAGAGCGCCGCTCAGTCTAATCGACGCGTTCTCCGCTGCTAAGTGGAGGCTGCTCCGCATGACTCCACGCGCCCCCTCTACGCGGCTTTCCCGCACGGTTTTCGTGCAGTGCTGTGGAAACCGCAGCGTCTGGAGCATTCGGAAGGAAAGAAAGGGGCGCGGGGGGACCTGCCGTGCGACGCGGCCATCGATCATGGCGTTCGCGTGCCTCCGTTCGTGACTTCGTGTACTCAGCCTCTTCGATGAATTGCAGCGCAGATATAGACGACAAAAAATAATAACAATAAGACCAGACGACAGATGTGCGCACGTCTGTCGTCTCTTTTTGTATAGTCGTCTATACTCGCGCTGCGATGCTCCAATATGTTGAACCAACAAGCACAAACAGCCACATTACTCTGTCTCTTCCTCTTCTTCAGCCTTAGGAGACCTTCGTCTGCAGCAGACGGGCTATTTCAACACGATGTCCCTCGATGCAGCAAACATGAACGCTCTATGCAGCTCCAATGCAAGCTTTCTCGGCCGGTGCAACCATCGCACAAGCTCATGCGCTCGCCGACTGAACAAGGTGAAGTATTCGTGCAATCTCTTACAAAACAAGACTGGAGAAAGTACAGCGCGGAAGGGGACAACGCCACGTGCAACTGAATTAACCCTAATGAATTAACCCCTGCCGATCAGAATAATTCCACAGACCTGCCCTATGGCACCTGCCACAGCTCCAGTGTTGCCTTCGGAGGTTATTCACCGTAAACCAACTCATAATTCAGCTTATGAGTGAGGCTCCGCGTGAAGACGCAGCTGCGTCGGTAGAGGCCGTCAAATGGCATCTCCCCTTTGGGAACCATAGGAACCAGCTTCGTGCATCAGTTCCACTTCGTTCCGCTTGAAGCTCATACAGCTGCCCGCACCATCAGCAGAAAAAGTATCCGTAGTGACTCAACATGGCGGCGCCCATCTAGAGCTGCGAATAAAATCGTCTGTTTCATTTAGCAGTGCAGGCAGAGCGAGAAATAGAGCGCGCGGGGCCATTGAGTCACCACAGCGGGACCACGCACGAATTGGAAATCGTCTCCGCCTTACGTAGGCGCGCAGTCTCGCCCCTGCAAGTTCTCTCGTGTTCCCGACCATACAAGGCGAAAGACTGAGGGGGGGGGGGGGGGCGAAAGCTCCTCGGTGACCCAGACCGAGGAGGTCTTTTTCACGCGCTGCCGCAACAGGTGCGCGCGAGGCTGCGACGCCGCTGATTGCTCACCGCCAAGCAGCCACCCAAACAAAGCGAAACGACACGGAGAACCAGACGGGGGGTACGCGGAGCGATAAAAAACATCGACCATGGTTTCTTTTCTTTTTTTTTTTCGCCTGCGACGCCACGTCTCGACAGAAACAGGAAAGACAAGAAGGTGGAGCGACAAGATAAATTACGCAAACGCTTGGCGCCGCCACTACCGCCGTGGTTGCGAAACGGTGCTTTCAACTTGCATATATATATATATATATATATATATATATATATATATATATATATATATATATATATATATATATATACACATGCAGACAAACAGCTGCTCGTGATTATCGCGGCCCGCGCTTTCCTTGCTCTCCCGGCTGTTTCGTGAATTCGTTGCCGCGTTTGCCCATTCCCGTCACTCTTCGTTACTGCACGTAGTGCTTACAGTCGACAAAGGCCAAGGGCAGTTCTCTGCAGGTCTCGCTGCTAAAATTCTAGAAGTAAAACAGTGTACGTTTGCCTTGGCGAGCCACCATCTTGAAAATAAATAAATAAATAAAAACCCAAAATTAACATCGCTTCCCCGTTATAAAATAGAATACCTTCATTTTCCAAATAGTTCGGGGTCCACCTGGCGGAAAGCTATACAATATAGCTCGAGTGTGCCTGAAGGCGCTCTAGTGCAGCGCGACAGATATTCCTTGTTTGTATGTATGATCGCTAACAATCATACAGTTTACAAGTACACAGTTGCAGAACAAGAACGAGTTCCATCAAATTCGTAAACTATGAAACAAACTGCGGAACAGTGCGCACAATCTTCACAATACTGCAAGAATAAGAAAGAGACAATTGTTTTCTTTTTTTTTTCTTGAAAACGTACAGCAGATTAATTTACGGTTAATGCCTGTTGATAAAAGTAGAAAATGGAGATGACAGTGAGGTGCTACACAAAGCACTGTATGGATAGGGGCGATGTATTTCTGGGCAGGCCCTATGGAGATACGAAAGCATAAACTCCCATTAAAGAAGTGGGCAGAGATGGTTGACATTACAGCAAATTATTTACATCAGCGCATTCTAACAGAAATAGTTCTTGTAAAGTTCTGAATGTTGGACGCTAAACATTACACCACACGCCAGAAAACACCTTTTGACGCGTGCCAAGAAATCCTAATCTATTGCATAATCTCTTGACCGAACTATCGGAAACCTGGGGCAACGAGGCATATGACACTTGCTTATTTATTACACATCGCACATAATCGATAATTTTTTTCGGAAGCATTAGCTTGTATACGTAGAGATGCACACACGCCAGCACTTAGCTATCCCGAGTGTCTTCCTGCAGCAAATCGTCTGGCAACTGATTTCAAAAGAGGGTGAGGCCAATAACAGCGGATAACGCGCACAGAGGAGCCAAACACATCAACTGCTGGTGGGAGGAAACGATATCCCCGCGCATGGTGCGGTGCGGCCGACCACACACGGCTATACAGACACGCATCAGATGCTTGAATCTGAACAAGTTTCGTAGAGTGAAGGTACGACGTGAACTGCTTAGAAAAAAAACACAAACGCTTGCTTAGCACGTGTTACTTCGGGAGAACCTGCTGCCACACAACGAAGAAAAACTGGAATGCCAGCACGTTAAGGGACGACGCTAGCTTCAAGGGCGCCGTGCAGGGGCACACGAAGTGCACTGCAACGTCGCATGCACTTCCCTCCAGGCCTTTACGGCTCAGTACTGGTTAATTTTACAGGACGACGTTAATTGCATCCCACAACTCGCATGCTCACGGTGAGTACCGGGAAAACGGAACAAGGTGCGCGTTCACGAAGGCCACCAGGTCGAGTCAAAGTACTCCGTTCAACAAGGTATTCGATGAATTCGAATCATTGCAACGGCTCGGTATAAGCACGAGACAATGCAGTCTCGTATTCGGTCGACACTCGAGCATGAGTCATTCGACGCACGCGATAGCCGTGGCACGATATACTACAGCACTTTGTAACGGCCAACCAATGAACAAAAAATTCATCAATAACCAATTTATTTATTTATTTATTTATTTATTTATCGCGGCGAACGTTTCTCTCTCAGAGTTACCGGCACAATCGACAGAAACGTGGCGTTACGAAGCAGCAGTACAAAGCTTGCCGCATGAAAAAAACGCGCCACAATAGCGCAGCTCAGGCCGCACATAGCTACGTCACTACGTTGGCTTTAGGTGCCAATACCAAACGCAGTGTTAGTCAGGCATGCTGCCTTCCTTCTTTCCTACGCGGTGGACCCTACTACAGGAATTAATTTCACGGTGAAACTGATCGCTCGCTGAGTGAATGGACGTATACTGGGCGCTGCCTGGCTAACGGGTTGTCACACGATGCTTATTAAGCTGCTTACTCCGTGTTTATATGTCATGTGTGAGCCACTGGTTGTGCTTATCTGACGACGCATATCATTGTTCAGAGGACTACTACTGCGCGCGGTGTTATGGGTTAAGTGTTGGTCACGGACACACAGTATAGGGCGGCACCGAGTAATCAGATAAACTGGCTATTGGTCCGACAAATGTTTGCATTTCTTTCAACGTTGCTTTAGAAAAAAAAAAAAAGATCGAATGAATGAAAACCACTAAAGAGACCGCACTAGTGTTTTACATGCAGGCGACAGCGATCGCATAAGGTATATTCGCTCGTCATCGAGTCGGCGAATCACTACACCTTGCTCGTCATACATACAGACGGGGGCTTCTGTTCAAACATTAGCACCCTCCCCAACAGCCTCGGCGACCACTTTCCCGACTCGCACTACACGTTCTTCTTCGGGAAGGGGCTCGGCAGTATAAAGTTGATCAAGGAACCAACCAAAGACTAAAACATGGGTGCCTCCACTCCTGCAACATACGGGTGCGTAAGAGAGTAAGTTCACACTTTGGCACGAAGAACAGTAGAAACTAAAGAGGACGGTAAAAAAACGGCATAAAGTCAGTACGCGACAGCTGTCGCGAGAGTGCCGCGTTGAGCACGGCGCGAAGAATCGACACTGCCGGGCGGGCACTTCCCCGCCGAAACGGTCGAGCTGTCACTCAAAATGCTCGTCGCCGTGCCGACGCTCGCAAAACAAAAGGCCGTGCTCGCGACCAAGTGATGCGCGCATGTGCGCGTCCCGTCAAACCGAGCTCGCTATCTTCGGAGTTACGTGGTCGTTCACACACCGACAGCGGCGTTTCATTTTAAAGGACCCCTGAAACGGTTCGGACAAATTTTGTAGACGCGTAGGGTACAGCTTAAGTAGAACATTCGCACCACAATTTAAGTGAAGCGTTACGTTTTAATGGAGCTACAAGCCATTACAAATTACCCTCCTCCGTGCTTTTCCTCCTCAACTTGTTCGCCGAGCGATCGGGGCCAAGCTCCGCCTTCACTGGTTCTGCGTCACGATGCGACGTCACATCGTCCACTTCCGGTAGATTTAGAGCCCGCCCGCGCGAAACCTCTCCGCTAGCCGCTTGGCCGTCGACCCCAAGCGAAAGCTATCGAAGCAGCGTGCGTTGCGAGCATTCTGTCGTAGCGCCGACCGGTATTCCGGTAACCACAGGCAAGCTGGGTGTTTCGGCAGATGGCTGTAGGCATAAACTCAAGCTGATGAAGGAACTTTAGCGTAGACGTACGTGAGCGGCCTGATCGGTCTGCACGGTCCAGTCACTTGTTGGCGCAGAGCTTAACCAGCCAAACAAAGAGCTAATATTGCTCTAACCAAGTGGAAAACATTTTAAACATCTACAAAAACAACGTGTTGATGATTACACTCCTGCCAAAAATTTACACCACCAGCAAGGAAGAATACGTGTTGTTACTCCTACTGTGTGTGGTTGAGCTCTATGCCACCAGGTGGCTGCACCGTGCAGACCATCACATTAGCGCTTCTGCTCACACGTTAAACGGCACAGTCAAGCGGCCAGGCCCTGTCCCCTTGCGCTTCGCTATTGCGTTAGTAATGTTCCGGTGTAAAGTGACGGCCGCAATGGCGCAAATCTTGGCGCCCATCGGATAGCGGCAGTCCGATGCGCTGCAGCCAGTCAACTCTACTGGCTTGCAGAGAGACACGATGTCGCAGCTGGACATATTGCCAGTCGCTACGTTTGCAGTCCACAACGCAACAAAGTCGAACCATAGCGCTCGCGAAAAGACATACCGACACTGACGGCGACGGCGGAGCTCTCGTCAAGAACGGAGCACGTCGTAACACAAGCAGACGACACTTGCTGTGTGCCGGAAGTGCTTAAGTGCACTGAAAAATTGTTCTTGTGCATTCTCTTTATGTTACTTTGTTTTTACAAAAGCAAGTTAACTAACATTCCAACTATTACGAACATCATTTGTTTACCATAAAGTTGGAAAAGTTATCGATCACGCGCCCTGGTCGGCCAATCAGATAGCTCGCCCCACTGACGAGATATGGGCAATTTCCGTCATATGGGTTGGGGCCGCTTAAAATTCCGCCAAGCAGTGTGCTGCAATCGGCAGCGATGTGCATTTTTAAAACCTTATAATAAATTACACGCTTTACGTAGAGCACTTAGATGTGTCAATTAATGATCAGAAGGACCTACTCCAACGACTCAGTACGTTTGTAGAAAATCGTAAAAATCGTTTCAGGGTCCCTTTAACCTTACTTTAACCTATACTGTAATCTTCAAATTGGCATCGACAGTTTTGTCACCTGTGGAGTGGTTCAACGTCCTTTCAAACCTGTCGATAATCTTAAATGACCAATAAACGAGGTGCCGAAACACGTGGCTGCTTCGCGTGACCTCTACAATGAGTCGATGACGTCAGAGTCAACGCTACCGCAATGTAAAAACGCGGTACACTTTGTACTAACGCCAAAAAGGCGAAGCTGACGGTGTCTTCTGACGACACGGGGAGCTATCCCAGCTTTTCTGAAAACCAGACAGCGGCGAATTCAGCGACGACATGAGCGATGAAGAATCGCCGTTGTCGGGCTGCAGGCGTCCGGTAGACCAGGCAGGGACGAGACGATTTCTAGTGCGAAACTTGCACTGTTTGTTCAATGGTCGGTGAAGGATAAGAAGAAGAGAATGAATGAATTGAAAAGGTACATTGCGGGGCCCCATAAATAGGCCCACTAAAATCGCAGGCGGGATCTTGCTCACGTCAACGTCACGTCACATTCCCCGTCGTTGGTTTGCGGCTGCTCCTTCTCTCTCAGGTATTGTACGCGCAAGAAAATGGCGTAGGCAGCGGGCATAAACATCTCGTTGTCATTTATGTTTGGGGATGGCATCCATTTTTCCCTTTGACTTCCTTTTCTTTAAGGAGATGAAAGGCCTACGGCACACCGCTCAGAAGAAAAAAAAATAAGTAACAATCATAGCAAACAACTTTCTTCAAGGCTGCAGTTTGCTTTTCTTTCTTTCACGCACGCGCGCGCGCGCACACACACACACACACACACACACACACACACACACACACACACACACACACACACACACACACACACACACACACACACACACACACACACACACACACACACACACACACACGTTTTTACCGTCATTTCGAACGCATCCAGCAAGCTGACGAAGGCGGGCCGCGTCGGATGGTTCGGCATGTCACGACGTCGCTCGGGTCGATCACCACGCACACAGCATATTTTTTGAACAGCGCGACACAGGACGAAGAAAAGGGGTACAGGAGTGCGTCTTCTGTGCGGCGAGATGTACAGTCAACAGCAAAAGCTTACGGGACGCGGTTTCCCCTTCAAATGTGAATTCCTGCACTGTTAAGGCATGACACTTCGTATTTGATGAATCACTGTGTAGGTGGCGAAGGCTACTACATGCTGGAACACTTAATTCGAGACTGTGTGACGACGCTTCGCGAGAATTCCACTTCCTGGAAAATCCTGCGTCCCGTAAACGTTTGCGGTTGACTGTATGTACAGTGCTCAAGGAATGAGACAGTACCATTTGTACCATTTCACCGCAGGAAAACTTGGAACGGGAGATTCGGAGACCGCCGAGCGAAACTTTTTCGGTAACTCCATTTTTCGTAAAACTTGACGCAACATCCATTCGTAAAATGGTAAAACGATCCGAACCCCGTAAACCTTACGAGGAGATTCGGGAAAGCTGGTAAGTGCGGTGCGATAGCTTTGCTGTATACCCTGCGCGTACCACGTATGTAAACGTAGTCACGTTTACATGCACGGTACGATACAACTATAAAGCGAAACGAGACTCCCTGAACGTGCTCTGTAACAGGGGAAATGTGGGGCGCACGGGGAGAGGGGCGGTGGGGACTGGTAATGGCGCGCTGCAGCACAGCAATCGCCGCGACGCACTTAGGGGAATACGAGAACGGCGCAAGGTCAAACTCGTTATCCCCAGACTTCCCAGCGCGCCTCTGTCCCATGTGTGGAACCAAGGGCGATTTGCTTTCGTCGAAGCAGATGTGCGGCGGCCATTCTTGTGTCTCTCCGACAGCGATGTATGTAGCCGGCCGAATGCATTTTCGGTGCACTCCGCGCATGGCCGCGATGACAGTAAAACGAGACTATAGGAATTAAGACACATAAAATAAATCGTCTCGAAAGTTGCTCCAACCGAAGCACGAGAAGTACGCCACAAATAGGATTAGAATATGTAGGCGGAAAGCGACATCGTGCTGGCATTTTCTTTTCTTCAGTGGAAAACGAGTAACAGGATAAAGAAATTCAAATTAAAAGGGTAATGAGAAGGCAATATCATTTTTGCAGACGTTCACGAAACCTACCCCAGCAAGCAAATTGCGAGACGGCAGTACCCCGTATACGAGGCCCGTCATATTCTTTTTTTTTTTTTTCTTACAAACTTATTCTACTCTCTCCTTCTCTTCCGCCAGGACGAAGGGCGCAAACGCAGACGGCCCGCTGACTTCGCGTTTACACTTCTTTCTTTACATTACTGAAGTCGATAGACCTTGTTAAATCTCCCTCCTCCCGGGTGTCGTTATGGAAAGAAAAGATGACCTCGTCTGATTTCTCAAATTGAATCCGTAATCGCATAATTTGCCATCCTATAGTGAGACATCATTTGCAACTCCGTCTTCCCTCCTTGGTCCGAGTGTTATGCTATAAACAACTATACGGAGTGGCCTAGCTGCCCGTACGCACAGATAAACACCCATGGCGACATCCCAGTATACACAGACACAGCACGCCAATCACGTAACAACGGTTCACAATCGACAGGAACCTTGAAATACTGGTTTGAGTGAGACGGAGGTTCGGTTCACGTCTTTCCTTCTTCATACTACGCTTTTGCAACTGACGCCTATAGTTAAAAACAAGATCCTTCTTTCACCATTCGGCGTATATTTTAGCATGCGCCCCAGCGTAAAACGGCGGAACAACACGGCTCGGTTGGGTGTCTATACCTGCTCTTTCGCCTAGTGGACCTGGACGCCGCACAGAGAATGGCGCATCCATGCGAGTCAGAGCACTTAAGCTGACTTGGCTGCGTCTTTCCCTTTTCGCTTTCTTTTTTCTTTTTCTTAAAGACTTTCAAACACTAACGGCGAGGAACAAAAACGCGCATGCTTCTGCGTGATCGAAATAACAAGCGTCGCTGGTGCAACCCACGCGTTCGAAGGTCCGCGATACGAGTTGCGCTCGTCGGTAGGAAGCGGCAGCCGTCGGAGCTGCGACCTTATATACGGGGAGATATATACGAAAAGTAAAAAAAAAAAAAATGAAAGCAAGAAGTAGCGACCATGTCATCGACGCGAGGTGTCGTTATCGTGACCTCCCGGTCCATTAGAACGCTCCGCGTGACATACGAAATAAGACTGAAGATACGCAACCCACACAGGTCGTAGCGAACACATGTTTTTCCATGCAGTCAGTGCGCGCTTAGAATGCTCTCCCAATACACGCAAATGCCAGCACGTACATGCTTCCTCTCGGAGCGCAGGCGCACATACATGATAAGCAGCAATTCGAAGTCGGATGGCTCCCGTGCCTTGCCGCGTACATCAGAAGTGCACCAAAGTGGCGCAATACTGATTTCCAACGGATCTACACGGTGATTTATAAACTCGAGCTCAATTAATGCTGTTAGACGAATCTTGCCAATTATGATTCCTACCATGCCACACGTAGTGAATGTCGCAGTGCCACTGCACGCTATAAGGCGATTGTCATCTAACACGCCCCGCTCTGTCACACGTGCTTCAAGCAGCCACATCTTTCACTGCAAGGTTCACAGCGGCGGGCAAACGCTGCAGTAAAAGCGCAGTAAGACCAACAGAGGCGAAAAGCGAAAACACCTGGTGGTAGCCCAGCGACATCTAAAGTCTACATATGTGCACGCAGTCAGGTATCACGCAGGCCACAAGTTGATCCAAACAATACACCGTCTATATTGCTAACCATTTACTGATTGGTTGATTGATTGATTGATTGTAATGACGAAATGGGCAGTTTTGGCTAAACAGCGCCGAACACATGGTGTCATATGAGCTAACAATGGCATCATCATCATCATCATCATCATCCTAATCATCAGCCTGGCTGCACTGCAGGGCAAAGGCCTCTCCCACACTTCTCGAACCACCCCGATCATGCGCTAATTCTGGCCACGTTGTCCCTGCAAACTTCTTAATCGGATCCGTCCACCTAACTTGCTGCCGCCCCCTGCTACGCTGCCCTTCCCTTGGAATCCAGTCCGTAACCCTTGTGGGGATGCGCGACTCTCGCGCGTCCCCTGGTATGTTTTTCCCGCATGGCGCGTCTCCTGTAATCCGGCTTCGCAGCGTGGCCTGCGTGATGCCCACGGCGGTCGATGTGGTTGGGGCGCAGTGCGAGAGATGGCGCGAGTGTTGCGTTGCTAACGCCGCCTGACGGCAGGGTTACTTGGGGGCGCAGGGCAGAACGGGCTGGCTCTTCCCCGGCGGGTCGGCGCGCGGCGTGGACATTCCGCGCGCGCGGCGACCGATGCTTCTGCGAGACCGCCTCGCGTGGCCGCCTTCGAACGCGCCACGATTCGCGTGACCATACACGCGAAGGACCAGGCGTTGGGATCCAGCATGGGGCGAACATATTCGCTCGCTTCCAGTCGCGGTGAGTCAGACTTCTAGATTTGTCGCGCGCCCATCGGCCTGTTTTGTGGATAGCAACTCGGCTAGCAGGCACTGATCTATGAAAGGTGCAATAAATGCCCTTGTGATTGTTTGCACTACTGTGTTGTCGTTCCTTTGTCCCAAGAGCACGGGTGTGAGAGACCCCTCACCCTTAATGACCATCGGTTATCTTCCCCCGTCATTAACATGTCCTGCCAATGCCCCCCCCCCCATTTCTTTTTCTTGATTTAAACTAAGATGTCATTAACTCGCGTTTGTTCCCTCACACAATCTGCTCTTTTCTTATCCCTTAACGTTACACCTATCATTCTTCTTTCCATAGCTCGTTGCGTCGGCCTCAATTTAAGTAGAACCCTTTTCGTAAGCCTCCAGGTTTCTGCTCCGTACGTGAGTACTGGTAAGACTAAGCTGTTATACACTTTTCTCTTGAGGGATAATGGCAACCTGCAGTTCATGATCTGACAATGCCTGCCAAATGCACCCCAGCCCATTCTTATTTTTCTGATTATTTCAGTCTCGTGATCCGGATTCGCAGTCACTACCTGCCCTAAGTAGATGTATTCCCTTACCACTTCCAGTGCCTCGCTACCTATCGTAAACTGCTGTTCTTTTCCGAGACTGTTAAACATTACTTTAGTTTTCTGCAGATCAATTTTTAGACCCACCCTTCTGCTTTGCCTCTCCAGGTCAGTGAGCATGCATTGCAATTGGTCCCCTGAGTTACTAAGCAAGGCAATATCATCAGCGAATCGCAAGTTACTAAGGTATTCGCCAATAACTCCTATCCCTAATTTTTCCGAATCCACGTCTCTGAATACCTCCTGTAAACACGCTGTGAATAGCATTGGAGAGATCGTATCTCCCTGCCTGCAGCCCTTATTTATTGGGATTTTGTTGCTTTCTTTATGGAGGACTACGGTGGCTTTGGAGCCACTATAGATATCTTTCAGTATTTTTACATGCGGCTCGTCTACACACTGATTCCGTAATACTTCCATGACTGCTGAGGTTTCGACTGAATCAAACGCTTTCTCGTACTCAATGAAAGCTCTATATAAGGCTTGGTTATATTCTGCACATTTCTGTTATCACCTGATTGATAGTGTGAATATGGTCTATTGTTGAGTAGCCTTTACGAAATCCTGCCTGCTCCTTTGGTTGACAGAAGTCTAAGGTGTTCATTATATTTGCGATTACCTTAGTAAATACTTTGTAGGCAACTGACAGTAAGCTGATCGGTCTATAGTTTTTCAAGTCTTTGGCGTCCCCTTTCTTATGGATTAAGATTATGTTGGCGTTCTTCCAAGATTCCGGTACGCTCGAGGTCATGGGGCATTGCGTATACAGGGTGGCCAGTTTTTCTGGAACAATCTGCCCACCATCCTTCAACAAATCTGCTGTTACCTGATCCTCCCCAGCTGCCTTCCCCCTTTGCATAGCTCCCAAGGCTTTCTTTACTTCTTCCGGCGTTACTTGTGGGATGCCAAATTCCTATAGACTATTCACTCTTCCATTATCGTCGTGGGTGCCACTGGTACTGCATAAATCTATGATTTATGCCACTTCTTAAGCCTCAGCCACTTATGATTATGAAGTCTATTTCATTTCTAGTCTCGCCATTCGGGCTCCTCCACGTCCACTTTCGGCTATCCCACTTGCGGAAGAAGGTATTCATTATCCGCAAATTATTCCGTTCTGCAAACTCTACTAATAACTCTCCCCTGCTATTCCTAGAGCCTATGCCATATTCCCCCACTGACTTGTCTCCAGCCTGTTTCTTGCCTACCTTGGCATTGAAGTTGCCCATCAGTATAGTGTATTTTGTTTTGACTTTACCCATCGCCGATTCCACGTCTTCATAGGAGCTTTCAACTTCCTGGTCATCATGAGTGGATGAAGGCGCGTAGACCTGCACGACCTTCAATTTGTACCTCTGATTAAGTTTCACAAGACCTGCCACCCTATCGCTAATGCTATAGCATTCTTGTATGTTACTAGCTTTATCCTTATTAATCAGGAATCCGACTCCTAGTTCTCGTGTCTCCGCTAAGCCCCGGTAGGACATGACGCGCCCACTTTTTAGCACTGTATATGCTTCATTTGTCCTCCTAACCTCACTGAGCCCTATTATATCCCATTTATTGCATGCTCATTCCTCCAATAGCACTGCTAGACTGCCCTCACTAGATAACGTTCTAGCGTTAAACGTTGCCAGGTTCAGGTTCCTATGGCATATGGAGGTACAAGGATGAACCACGGCCTTAAATTAGACGCTGTACAAATGCGTAAAATATACGAGGGTAATTCAAAAATTATCCGCAATTTTGACATATATCTATTAACATTGTTCACACTGGCCTCTGTCCCCGTTTATTTTATTGTTATGCTGTCGTGGTCATGCTATGAAAGTTTCAGCTCAGTTCCTTCATTTGTCTTCCTTTTGTTGCAGACAGATCAAGGTGGCTCCATTAGAAGTTTGCACCAAAGAGGAACAATTAACACTGGTCCGTTTTCTTGTGGCCGGAAGGTGTATAAGGGGCCGCAATCAATCAAAGACTTTCGGCACAATACGGGAACAGTGTCTTGCAGCAACGGAGCGTCTGCGAATGGAGTGGAAAATTCAAAAATGGTCGCACAAGAGTTACGCATGAGGAATGAGCCGGACGACCATCTATACGGCTACAAACGATGACAACATTGAGCGTGCACGTGGCATGGTTCTGTTATACAAAGGAGTGACTATTGATGAAGTGGCACATCCTCTGCAAATTAGTCATGGTTCTGCCTACGAAATCATGCACAACGGACTTGGGTTTTATAAAATCTGCACGAGATGAGTCCCAAAACAACTCACAGTGCTGCATAAACAAACGCGCTTGGACATCTGCCAAGAACATTTGGATCGCTATGGTAACGAAGGTGACGGCTTCCTAGACAGGAACGTCACTGTTGACAAATCCATCTGGCGACATGGATCCATCATTGCGAGCCGGAGAGCAAACGGCAGAGTGCGGAATGGAAACATCCAGAATCGTCCAGCAAGAAAAAAGTTCAAAACCCTACCACCCGCAGGAAAACTGGTGCTTACCGTTTTTTTTGGGACGCACAAGGCCCAGTACTGGAACATTATCGAGAGCGTGGAACAACAATAAACAGTGCGTATTACAGTGAGATGCTTACTGACACGCTAAAGCCTGCAATTCGAAGCAAACACCGAGGAATACTGTCGAAAGGTGCTGTGTTGTTGCACGACAATGCCCGTCCACATACTGAGTGATGCCTACACTGCTGAAACGCTCGGGAAGCTCAAGTGGTTCTGATCTTGCCCCTTCTGACTACCACTTGCTGGGGCCGTCGATTCACCTCGGAACAAGAAGCGAAGGGCGCGGTGCACGCGTCGCTCGCTGCTCAGCCGAAAAGCTTCCTTCTTTGAGGCGTCAGGAATCTTGCGCAACGGTGGACTACTCGTTTGATTCTACGTAGATGCTCTCTACAGGGCCTGTCCGGAAGGCACCGGTTGTAAATTGGATGCCTAAATGGTGAACAGGGTCTATGATATTTAATCCACTTGGTGTTGCAGAAGTATAGATTATATATAGCACCGTAATCAAGGCGTGAGCGGAGATATGCCCTTGCACAAGTTCAAAAGGCACTTCCGATCACTACCCCATGTTGTGCGCGACAAAACCTTTAAAAGGTTCATCGTCCTCAGACATTTTGCCTTCAGACATTTAGGACGGGGGATTAAGATAAGCTTAGAGTCTATAATTATTCCTAGGAATTAGCGTTAGCCGCTCACGGAAAGCTGCTCTAGAGTGATCGCAAGACTTGGCACCGGTGTCACGTCACTCTTGTTCGAGATGAGCGTGCACGCGTTTTTCTTGGTGTTTGTTAATGCGAAAGCATCATACGCCTCACTACGCGAAAATTCCTCGGCGTCTGCGTGACCGAAAGGTGGCACCAACAATTGCCGACGGCGCAAAGAGTAAAAATACGTGAAGAAATGCTCGGATTGACGTCAAATTTATCAGGGAGGTTCCGGTAAACAGATTAAATTATTGGTTTCGAAAATAAAATTTGGTACATTAAGAAAGAATCGGACCCGGGCCTCCGGAGCGTGTGACGATCGAGCACGCTTCCCCGACGGCGGCTCCACGGTTCTGGCTGACCGAAGGTGCGGCTACAGCGCGTGCGTCATTGGGCACGCGACGGCGAAGCCAATGGGGAGGAGATGGCGCAACGTCGTGAGTGTATAAAATGAACGCGTTCGTGACGTTCCGAGGCGTGCAAACGGTAGAATGCTTTCGCATTCCCACGCGTAAGCAGTCTCATGTTTCTCTGCCGAACTTCTTTTTAACTCATCTACATCCGCCCATTTAGACAATTAACTTGTTTAATCCCAGCTGTACCTGTCGTTCACAGATAGCAAATATTGCGCGATTTGAAACCTATCTGCACATCGTCGACACATACAGAATAAAACGAAGTGCGTTGAGTGGCTGTGTGTAGGGAATTGATTTTTACAACAAAGAACGTGCACCTAAGCACGCCCCCTTGGCGCACACCAGTGAGTGATCGAGCCATTTACGCCCTAGAAATCCCGCAGCAGGTGACATTCCGATAGACCCGCTGTAATTAAACTAAAGCCACACGTTTCCTTAACACTGTCTCACAATAACCCCATGAATCAATCAAACTTTTAAAAAATTTCGGTGTTTAACGTGACAAAACGACTTTCTGATTATGAGGCACGCCGTAGCGAAGGACTCCGGAAATTTCGACCACCTGGGGTTCTTTGACGTGCACTGTTAGATACGGGACCTTTCCGTGAGCCTCCTTCGAGTTCACCAGACCACATCGAATCGCGCCACACCTAATGTTGAATTCCAATGGCGGAGTCGGAGCAGCCGACGGACTCCGCGAGCGAGCACTCGACTCTGGCGCAGAGCAACGCCTCCAGATCCGCGAGTGGAACACAACCTGCGCCGCCGGAGCAAAGCGGAAGCGGAAGTTCTATCACCGAGATACCCAGGATACCTTGCGTGTTGTCATTTCATTCCGCTGTTTGCTCCCAGCACCGCTGCACCGGTCACTTGTCTCTTCAGCGCCGTTCACCTGTTGTTTATTTAAAAGCGCGGAATGGATATCTCGCCAAGCGTGCAGCAGCTTTTGCTTCCTCGCGAGTCGTGACCAGTGGCGCCTCCTAGCAGACAAACGTGGTAAAGGAAATACGTCACGGAGAGTTCCGGTCCACTCCGCCGATTTTGGCGGAGCATCTTTTTCTGCTCCACGGACTGACTCCCGCTCTGAATCCCCTCCGACTCTCTCATTGGAACACCTTACTCCCGCCCTCACTCTGCCATTGGAAAAAACTTGCTCCGAGACGAGCAGAAAAACTTTCTCCGACTCCGCCATTGGAATTCAACATAAGTAAGGAACGCAGAAGCAGATCTACCCCGTTCCCGAGGCGCGGCACGTGCAAACAAGTTGGCGTACCCTTCCTCGTGCGCCGCAGGTGGAGGTGCCGAGGTGGAGCAGGTATTCACTGCTTGACTCTTCCCGAAAGTGTAGCGGGAGTCTGGCACGGTTCCAGGTAACGCAGGTCCCGAGCAAAGCTGCTTTGCAGCACTGAAACGTCGCCCCCATCCGCCTATTGTGACGGCGCTTGCAAGCCGGGACGGCAATACCGGAGAGAGAAGTCAGCCCTCGGACAATTGGGGCCCAAGGAGCGATCCTCTGCGCAGGGTGTGACACAATCGCACGGGCGCCTACCATTGGCCGAAAATGACTACACCTGAGCGGGCTCGCAGATTGGCAGAACGTGACGTGACTTCGAGACACCGAAGGGCTTAAAAGCCAGAGACCGGGAGCAGCAAGAGAGCATTCCTTGATTCATCTCTTTCGAGCTTCTTGCCACGGGCAGCAGCGTCCGAGTTGCTGCCGGCCCGCAATGACTTTATGACTGTTAATTTCTTCGTACACTCACTGTAAATAATGTAACTAAACCTCCAGTTTTAATCTCAAAGTCCTCCTCAACCTCGGCCAACTCCCGCTAGGGGACAGCGATTGGGATTGTCCCTCCAGATCCAACAACTGGTGGCAGCGCTAGGGATGAACCTTCGTCCAAAGAGATCCAACAGCACCTAAATCTAAGTACACGGGTGTTTTCGCATTTGGCCCCCCGTCGAAATGCGGCCGCCGCGGCCGGGATTCGATCCCGCGATCTCGTGCTCAGCATCAATCAAATTTCACCCAAGCGGACACTTTCCATTTCTTCTGCTGAACTAGAGCGCCCAAGAGTTTGCACACCGAATATTGTGTTTTACTCCTGCGTGTCCAATTCTGCGCCTCGCGCACTTCAACTGCGCACCCAATTGGTCGGCCCTTTACCTCAACCACAGCGTTTGTGAGCCAATCGCTGCGTTGCAATCACACGTGCGCCCACCAGTCGTGCCTCTGCGCACACGCACCGCGGCGTCTCGCACCTTCTCGCGCTTCTATCAGCAGCGCGCGCACAAAACTCAAACGGGACAGCAAAGTTCTACGCACATTGTGCTTCACATTTGCGTATACGTAAGCGCATATGATGCTGTCGTCCGAGGCGGAAGACGACAATAAAACTTGCTTAACAATCCGTGCACGCTTCTCCTCGTTTCCGCATCCCATTGTCTGGCGTGCATCATTAATATAACAACGCGCCCATACGCGAAGAACGGGTTAACGCTTCCAGAACTCACGCTCTCACCCTAGATCTGTGCAGCAATGCGAAACCTGAGAGTGCAGCTCATTGGATGAAAATTGGCGTGCACGCGTGTTGGAGCGCTCGCCATTCTTTCGAAATTGCGATACTGAAACGTTTCCAACGCTGTCACAATGTCAAACAATGTCACCGTTCCAACTAAAGCCCAACTTCCCGCGTTAAGTGCACTGCAATCACACCTACATGTCAGTATACCTTAAAAACGTATAGGAGGAGGTGCTTTCTGTTGCGTCTCGTCGCTCCAGCGCCAATTTCCCCCAGCTTTACAATACAAGCTAGCCCAAGCATTCGTTCGATAACATTGATACGGCTAACAGCTAAGGTATTCAGCCGGACAGGTTAGTATACAGGGAGCACTGATAATCAAATGAACGCGGTGCTTAAGCAACGATTTATATGTAACTACAACCTTGTTAAGATACTCGCTGAGTATACATACCTACCGTGGAAGAACAACGGCATTTGTACTTATTTTTTATTCCAGTGCAAAAACGGGGACCACTTAGATGCGAAACCATGTGTGTTCCCTTTCACTGCGGCCCTACAACAGCGCGTGACGCATAAGTAAACATCCGCTACACAATACTGTCACTACACAAAATTATTCAAATACATTCGCGTAAATCTTCTGGAAAGTTCGAGCGCTGGAGTTATTAATTGAACCTCTCGTAGTCATTATCTCCGAGCCTCTCGGCTCAGACGCCAAAGCGACTGCTCCGGAGAGGTCCTGCGTTGGAAGACAAAAGGAAGACAAAAAGTGGCGCAGACGCTGCCAACAGCCAGCGACGTGACTAACCCTGTGATACACAGCGTATAATACATGCTGCACTGTTTTGATATGTCAAAGTTCCTCCTTTGAGCGCAAAAGAAATTAAGACATAACCTACAATTTCTGGTACGCTGGAGCGGGTCCCCCCCCCCTTCCGCCTTCTTTGCGGAGAGGACAGCAAACCAATTACAAATTAATTAATGAAATTTTTTAATTACATAACTAAAACCCATCCTTTTCTTTCTGTACAAATGTACTCTGCATGACCAAAGATAATGTAGAACAAGTTCTTCTTTTTTATGTGAAACTGAGTTCGTAAAGTTGCAGGGTTCACGGCACGCTTTCGTATAGGCTAACACAAACTTGGCGAATAACTTGAATCCGGATCCAGCGGATAGCCAGCGCCGTGGCAACCGTACCGGGCTGCACATTTTTATTCCCAAAGGGAAGAGCCGTTCTGCCGTTCCCGACGATGCTCTCGCTTTTACGATCACACCGTATATGACACAGACCCCCTCGTTCTTCTAACGGAACAAACAAACAGCTGCGGACGCTGAACGCACTGGATATGTTCGAAACGTAGAACAGTAAGCTGGGCGAGTTGTTGTGGCGGTGAAGATTAGAGTTGGCCAAAGCGTTAGTTAAAGGTTGAACTTTTCATTGGGTGAACGTGTGCCCAGCAAAACAGACAACACTGAAACCTCAACAGCGACGAGCAGAGTCGTTGGTCGTCCCAATGGTTATCATGGAGTTCGAAACACAGCCGACACACACATCTATAGAGGGTGTTTCAGCTAACTTTAGCCAGAATTTAAAATATATCCCGATGCACTCTAAAACGACGCGACTACATGCATGTTGCTCACTTTTGAATGTAGTGTGTCACGCTACATCTTGCATTTTGCTTAATTAAATGATTAGTCAAGATTAATTAACTAACTTCTTAAGCAACGAAGCTAGGAAAAAATTGCAATTAGAAAGTTGCTGAGCGGCTTGCAAATCGTCCGAATAAACAGTTTCTGTCTATCTATTAAGTATCAGTGCTTATCAGCTTACTTTTTAGCACGTCCTTCTAGATGGTATGTTCGCTTGTACGCGCACAGTTTGGGAGCGCTGCAATCGCGGCGCGCAAGTGGGTATGCCAGGTGGTCTTCTTTTTTTTTTTTTTTTTTCGCGGGCCATCCACAGTAAGCTGAAAAACACTAATACTTAATAGATAGAAACTGTCTAATCGGACATTTTGCAAAGCGCTCTACGACTTTCTAATTAGAATTTTTTGCCTAACCTCGTTGCTTCAGAAGTTGGTTAACTAATCTTGACTAATTATCTAACCCTGTATATAGTGAGTGTGGATCTCTACAAATTCAGTTCGTACAAATTTCCAGCATATTTTTAACAGCAATGTACTATAGCTCGACAAAACGCTTTTACGGAATAACTCTGTTTGAAGAAAGTATAGCGCCCATGAAGACAGCTAAACGATAACCGACACCCTCACACAAAAGCCTTCGCGTGAGAGCTTGACATGGACGGGCAACAGCTATGTCGCTTGGTCAGAGAAGTATACGCGACAAAATTTTGACAGTGTTTTCTCGCTCATAACAACGCCGTAGGTAGGTAATCGCTCGTCACAAATCACAATAAAGGGGTCACAAATGCGATGACTTTGCTAATAATAACATTTTGTTTTGCTTTTTATATAGTACAAGGTTCGAGTAATCGAAAGTGCCGAGCTCCGAACAAAATAGAGGCGCGTGACGTCCCCATACAGCGAACTTGCGAGGCGCACGCAGCTAACGTGGCGCAGAGTCGGGGGAAGTGCGCCGATGCGGTGCTAAAGATGACTAATACCGGTGTCACATGTATACTTCTGATTGCGATAGGACGCAATTTGAATCAGATTTATTATTGGTCAACAATGGTCACTGCTACACTGCCCAACGACCCGGATCGGATTGTTTTCGTCTGCTGATGGCCGGCAACTTTCAGTGCCTGCGCTACAAATTCAGATTAGCAAAATATGGTTAAATTTGGGCAATATTTCAATTTTACAGCTTACTATTACTGATCAAAAGGCTTTTAAACGTTTTCTTATTGAGCTGCCTTCACCTTTTGTTTTTAGCGTTTTTAGAATACTGCGCTAGAGGGCGCAGACGTCAGCCTGCGATCGCGATCAAGAGGCCTGATCGCGATTCACGGATCGCGATTGTCCAGATCCGGATCCCACATGGTCGCGATCTCAAATGACCGTGCAGCAACACTCAATCCGGATCAGAAGTTGTACGTGTGACACCGGTATAAGAAATGCGCGTTGAGAAGTTTCCATTCTTCAATGTATCGCAAGGGACAATACACGTACCAACGCTGGCTCGTGACGTCACACTGAGCACCTGCACTCTAGAAACTCGGATCTTGCAGTAGAAAGAAACGCGAAATCCGAGAAGTCGATATTGCGCATTCTGCAGTTATCACTTGGTCGCAGTAAGGCTGCCTCTGCAACCAACGCTGCCTGCGATGGGCTATCCCCTTTCCAATATGCTGCTACATGCACCTTGGATTCCTATTCAGAGCATAATCGAAGCGAAAGATACTAAGTGTAACAGGAATGCAATAACCGGGAACATACAACGGACCAACACAAACAGCTGAATGTCAAACGCCGGCATGCGTGGGCATGTGCGCTGTCGATATATCTTAACCGTCGCGTCCACCGTAAGTAGGAGACACCAGCGGCATACGATGCTGCGACCGATACGACGTTTAAAGTGCAGAACACACTCGCGTCGAAACTATTCTGGTCAAGCTCGCAAAGGGGGTAAGCTGCTGGAAACTTGGCGGCACAGTCGCACAACGGGCGGGCAAGCTTTACGCGTACGAGTCTCGGCTGAAGCACGAAAATCGACGCCATGCATTCCGTATCAACCGGCAACGCGAAAGTGTGCGCCGCAGCGCGCGAAACCGGTGTGCGGGCGGCAGGCGCTGCGGCTTTTCACTGAAGCGTCCAAGCCCACGCGCGCGTGCACACGAAGCGTGCAGCTTACGCGCCACATCGGCAGCCGCGCGCTCCTCCCCTGGGGTGCGCACAACGGTGCTCCGCTATCGGCACGACGACCGCTCGGAGAGCTTCATCGCGCCTCCCACAACTAGCCCCTGCCGCGTTATTCGAGGCCGCGAACGCGGTGTATCCCTCGCGCGTTCGCTGTCGGCCCTGCATTCCGCGCATCGCAGTGACAGTCGACGTGTCGTTCAGCGCGGCTTCGAGCGATGTCGCCGCGGGCGTTGCGGACCCCCGCCATGTCACGGCGGCGGCGGAGCGCGCGCCATTTGTGCTGCGTACAATGACGCTCGACGAAGAAGGGACGAAACAATGCGGGCGGACACGAGCGGCGACTTCCAAATGGACCGCGAAGTTCAGCTCAGCGACAGTACGGCAGACAAAACCTCACGAGCGAGCTTCGTAACTACATATACATATAAAGCTTGGCACGCTGCGATGAGGTCTGTCTATAGCTTACCATGTTAGGTAAATATTGCAAACAGCGGCGAGAGCATTTCTTTTTCCCTACCGGCCGTTTACAAGTGGCAACCTTCAGAGAAATGCGCCTCAACCATCTTAACGCGACAGCGTTAAGGAGCGCGTGTCGCAGAAAAGCCGGTGTCGTCGGCGTCGGCGGCGTTGGCCGTGAGCGATAAATCCCAGCAGGCACTTCATGAATAAAAAAACAACTTGCAGGTTGGGCTGGGTGGGAATCGAACCAGGGTCTCCGGAGTGTGAGACGGAGACGTTACCACTGAGCCACGAGTTCGATGTTCGATGCTTCAAAGCGGTACAAAAGCGCCTCTAAGTGAACGCGGTGTTGCCTTAGAAACGAGCTGTTTCTAAGGCTCAGGCGTGCGTCGCTTGCTCAGGCGCACATTTCGTTGTCGCGCCGAACGCTGCGTTGCTCGACGCTCACCGCGTCCGATGCGGGGCGCGTAGTCGCTGCGCCGTAGCCCATTGTCTTACACCCCTTGGCGGGTCGACGGGAACGCTGTCGCGTTCCACTCTTGAAGGCGAAGCTTAAGCGTCCTCCAATTTTAACTACGCCGCTCAACAGCACTCACACGAGTCGGGATTCCGAGCAACGGCGCCAATTAGGCTACAAGCCACGTACCGCGAGACTGGCAGCGAGGAGTGGGCGGTGGAGCGCGATTGGGCTGTCGTTGCTCGCGCCTTTCTCGGTGGAGCGCGAAACAGATAGACGACTCCGAATGTGCAATCCGAAGCAGCGACTGCGCACGTGTCAAGCACACTCGCACCGAGGCTGCCAGGAATGCACCAGGGACGCCCTCCGCGTTAGACCTATATAACCACCAGATTGCTTCAACGCTCGCTAAAATCTCGGAATACGGATGTGTTTGTAGACTGCGTGCATTCGTCAGAACGCGGTCGTGGCGCACGTACAGCAGTCGAACACGCGACCATGAAACCACATTATTTGCAAAACAACATATAGCCGCAGAGCCAGTACCGTGGCCTGTCTACTAAGCTAAAAAAGGAAAGAAAATAAGAAATCTCCGCAAAAGTAAGTTTACATTCCGGAATGCATGTATCTTTCGAGAGAGAGAGAAAATTGGCTGCGGCTTATCTCAACCAACTCTGGATATGCAGAGCGAAAGCTTGCTTTAGCCTGGTTAAGTCTTGGTTTCACTTGGTTAACCTTCGATTTAGCTGTAATTATTATACTTAGGCGTATAATCATCGTTAAGCCAGGTATAACAGCTGTGCCTAGGTCGGTGGCTAGACATGACTGTGATTAGGCATGGATAGACACGCATAGTTCGACGGTGTGACGCCTGGTGTTCCGTTCCGTTGGGAAAGCGCAAGTGCTAGACATGCAAAGAGACGCCGCGAACATGCGTAGCATCGAAGCACAAACGGACAGGGCGCGAACGCGGTCGCTACTTTGATCTCGACGGTGCGACGCCTGTTGCATTCCAGACGCTCTCCAGTGAAGCAGCTCGCCGGGCGATATCCGCGGGTTGGCCAGACGCCGCTTGAGGACGACGGCTCCAAAGCCTCCCGCGCAACGCTCAGAGAAGACGGCCCGCCCTCTATCTCATCTATGTCCAAGCTCGCACTGACTATACTTCGTTTCAGACATTAGGTGCAACGCTGTGGAAGCTACGCAAGAAGTTCGGCGACGAAAATGTATCACTCCGCGCGTTTCGTCCAGGCCCAGCTGCACGCCAAAGGCGTATGCTCGCGCGAGCGGGCACATGAGGCTGCCACGGCGGGCTACGAATAAAAAACCCGAAAAGAAACGCAGTTAGAAACAAACTGATCTAAAACAACGCATTAAATAACCGTATACTACAGACTGCTTGTTTCTAAAGATTAAAACGTTTTTTTTTTTATTCAATAACGAGCCTCTTTAAAGAAAAGTTTAAAAAAAATTGAATTATGGGGTTTACGTGCCAAAAACCACTTTCTGATTATGAGGCACGCCGTAGTGGAGGACTCCGGAAATTTCGACCACCCGGGGTTCTTTAACGTGCACCTAAATCTAAGTACACGGGTGTTTTGGCATTTCGCCTCCATCGAAATGCGGCCGCCGGAGCCGGGATTTGATCCCGCGACCTCGTGCTCTGCAGCCTAACACCATAGCCACTGAGCAACCACGGCGGGTAAGAAAGGTTTCGCGCAATTACGATCAAGAACATCGAAATATTTCTAAGTGGGCACGCAGCCACTGCAAGAAGTGGCTGTGTGGAGTATATGCGAGTGCGGCGCTCCTCTTAGCCAGGCGCGCGGCGAGTCACGTGGTCAGGCGGCGACCCACTGCGGATAGCGCATGCGCGAAACCGGCGGCAGCGGCTAGCGCACTCGGCGGCGCCGAAGCTCGGCGCGGCGAGCCAACTGGTGCGTTGCCCAGGCAACGGCGCAGCTGCGGTCTAATGAAGGTCAAATTCGCGGCGACGGCGAAATTCGGGTCGGCGAGGTTAGTAAAGCTTTCGCTTTTAAAAAATTTAACAAGAGCACAATGCACCAGAGCTGCATGTGCCCACCGCTCACAGGACCAGCGCTCATGCAGCAGGTGTCGCCTTTCTTTGTGCTATGACCCGCTGCGGTAGCTTAATGGCTATATGGCGCCGCTGAGCTCGAGGTCACTGGTCCCGGCCGCATTTCCAAGGGGATGAAATGTAAGAAAGCTCGTACGCGTAGATTTAAGCGCACGTTTAAAAACTCAAGCCGGCGACATTATTCCGGGGTCCCCCACTACGGCGAACCGCAGAATCAGATGGTGGTCTTGGCACGCAATACCCCGCATGCAACTTTTGCAGCGAAGCTGTATATATGGCTAGCCGATTCGTCCGTCCGTCTGTCGCCTGCACGCCGAAAACTCCTCCGGCGCAACCCCATGCGAATGCGCGAAAAAAAAAAGAAAAAGAAGGGAAAGAGAGGGCCGCGATTGGCTGCGCCAGCAGTGACGTCGTTGCTCTCCGTCGCAGCCGAGCGCGCGCGCAACTTGCTCCGAAATTGGTAGGCCACGCTCCATACGTGCTCCTGAGGAGCAGGTAGCCTTCGATCAGCAACGCCGCGAGCGGAACCGGGAACGAGCTTGTCTACGCCGTGCCGATGCTGCAAGCCCGGGCACAAGAACAGGCTCGTGCAGTCGACTGCAAGCAGAAACTTCCTACCGAGGATCCGGCAGCCTAACAAGCCGTCCTTTAGTAAACCGTCGGGCTTAGTCCAGTGATAAAAACGGGGGCCGTACGTTTCAGCTTCGCTGCAAGTTAACCATCTGTACGGACTGCTTCGGTGGTGATTCTTTTAGTTAATTTTCCGACAATGTGCTTTTTTTTTATTCGCAATGAACGAAACATAGCGCCAAAGCGTCGCTGACGACGAAATTCCGTAGAGTAGGCGGAAAGAGCCCGTCCAGCTTATTGCTGCCCACCATGTTCAGCGCAAACGGCGCGAGCCAAGCGCGTAATATGCGTCATGCCAGCAGAGCAAACGTCAAAACTCGTGTCCCACATGCAAATGCCTTTCGTCGGCGACCACGCGCAGCTCGCGGAACGCGTGGGTGCGTACCCCATCGCGCCATTAACCGAGTGCACGCGTGTAACGCGCACGTATACTACACAGCGTAGCCGCACGAGGCCAACTAGCAGCAACGCCGCGGCTACCGAGTTTGCTTTCTCCGACCTCGAAGCAAGGCAAAGGGTGCGGAGCACTCGTCTTTCGCAAACGCTGCGCGCGCCAGGCCGGCGCACCTTCCGCTCTCTCTCGCCGAGCGACGGAACGGCACTCCGCGCGTGCATGCGGCGCCGGCGAATTAAGCGACGAGGTCGAAGCCGCGTTCTCATCGTAGTTTTTTCTTCTTTTTTCTTCTTCTTTATTTTTATTTCCTCCCACATGCCACCGATTCCTCGTATAACGCGTAACGGGGTGTGTCGTTCGTTCTACTCAGGATCGCTCTCGCGCGATTCAATGAAAAAGCGATCAGGAAAGTTCTATTCATGATCAGACGACCGAATGCCGGTGACTAAGGCGAATTCTAGTATACAGAGCGCGGTTGACGTTAGAGAATGCGCGAAATAGGGCAAGGTGGCTTTATCATAAACGTCAGTTACACATACCAAGATGGGCAAAAAGTCAGTTGGGGCACTAAGGATCTGCGAACAAGCGTTCTGAAAGCTGTGACGAAGCGAGGAACAGAGTGCGCGTACGGACGGTGACGACAGTCGGTGTTGCCACAATCTTGGCCAATCCCCCACTAACTTTTGAAACGCTCGTAGGGGATTAACACACGTGCACTTCATAAATGTGTTCAATCAGACTAAAAGTTCGGCAGGAAAACTTATCATTACGTAAAACACTTCTAGATTTGAACGCACACTTCATGTTCTTTTTCTGTCTACGCCGCTGTTCCCTTCCATATTCACGTGCCATGTTTGAGGATCGTCATCTACGGATCACACGTCGCGAGACAAAATCAAATCCTGGGAAGCGACGAACAGAGCCTTCGTAAGTACTTTCTGGCGACATATGCATGGCCGAGGAAACATGACAGTATAACAGCAACCGAAGTCACGAAAATGAAATTAAGTATATATCCTCGGCATTTCTAACAGCCGCAGAAAACGAGAACACGGCATTCGCTTCCGTCGCACACTGAACGTGGCCGAGAATATGGTCGGAATATGGGAGTAATCGCGCAAGCATTCAAAGCCGACGGCAACAAGGCGGCCGAAAGTGACGGCAACGGAGGCTTCGGGGCAGACACAACAGCGACGCCTGCACCGTGCAACATAACACTGCCACGCCGGGACCGGTCTCGCTCGACGGCCAGATCGAATGGGACACGGCAGCTGCCGCCTTCCGTTCACACGGCGCGCGCACTTCCGGGTGCGGGGCCCGCTTACGCCGCGCCGCCGACAGACGCGCACGCGGTGTCAACAACGGGTTTGAAACCAGAAATGCGCTTGTGTGGTGTGTGCGCGTGTACCCTCCTCTGTTCTCCACTTTCGCGCTCTTTTCGAAGCAAAGAAACGCGAGCGATTGAAATCGGAAAGCTTCGACGACCACGAGGTGCGTGAGCGAGATGCGCAACACGGACGATACCTCGACGGTTCGCCACGTGTCCCGCTACACGTTGTGTCGATCAGTAGTCGGCAAATAGAAGGAAAGAAATGATTTTTCTCTGGTGAAACAAAGCGAATCAGCGATGCGGGATGCCACAGAACTTGACACGATGAGAGGCGCCATACTGATGCGGGTGCATACAAGTGGGCACTGAGGTTTGCCCGTGTTTCGCGGCAGGGGAGGGAAAAAGAGCGGGCGGAAATACGGCAAGCTGAAACAAGTCTGTGCATACCATCCATAATGGCGGGCTATTGTGGACAGCTGGCACCCGAACACTGCCGACCCAACGCCTGCAGCCTATTCAACCTGTCCGTGCAGAGCGGCAAAATCTTCGGGAGAACGAAAGAAAGGAAAAACACTTGTAGAGCTATACATTTCGCTGCCCCGCACTGATCTACTGAGACGAAGCAAGCGTGGATTCGGCTGCGTCGAGATGGAACACCACAATTCATCCAATGAATTCAGCGCATTCATTTACAGCTGTATGGAATTCGCGTTTAGTGCACTGCACGGTTTCGTATATAGATTACTCGTATCAGCCCGCTTGGCTGAACAGTTCCGTATATATATATATATATTCTAGTATATATTGCAACAGCAGTTTTCTACGCGCTTGTTGTACTATAGATACGCTTCACAAGATGGCGCCACGAGAGCGGCTTGTCGGGCTTTAGGCGGACAGCCTTAAAATGTTGCCGGCAACACGCGATACCGCACCGCTTTCGCGAAAAGCGTCGACAGCCCTATTTAAATCCAGTGACGCTAGAAAGCTAACTAAAGGAGGCTCTGCATAAACTTTTTTCGAAGGTTTTGCTGAGCGGAGATATACGCAAACCGCAATGCAGACTGTGGAAATTACGCGAGAAAAATCACTGCAGGGTGCACGCTTCGACACAGTGGAGTTTGAATGGGGCCTGTAGGCCCTGAACAAACAGCTCCTTATGCGCCCTTACACGTGTGGCATACGCGCAAGACTTGCTGCTAAATAAAACAGCGGCTCATAACCGTTACTCGAAGAGTTAATCATGCGCGACTATTTCGCTCAGTCAGCCACCGAACCGCGCTGAAATCAGGGCGAGCGCAGAGGGAACGGGAAAAGCACAGTGCCATCGTTGCGCGAGGCACTGATGCTGGGTTATCGAACACTATGCCGTCCCCGACCTTATTTCAATGTCCCTTATCGGTGCGCGCTAAACCGTACTGCGTCCAGATAAGCCACGCCGCCGTGACGCTAGACGGACTGCAAGAAGAGTGTAAAAATAGTAATAAATGAACACAACTAGACAGAGCTGAGGGAGCCTTTGGTAACACTAAAGGCTCACCCACACCAGGCCGACCCGACACCGATTTCGGTCTGCCGACTGTCGGCGACAGCGCTTTTTCCTTCGTGTCGGCGCCTCCGTCACACTGTACCGACGCCAAGGTAAAAAACGCTGTCGCCGACAGATCGAAATCGGTGTCGGGTCGGCCTGGTGTGGGTGAGCCTTTAAGTATCTCGTGAACGACAGCTTCAGTACATGCTTGGCAGGCCTCCGCTACGAGTCACTATTTTAAACTTGAATATACGCACTAGGAAGGACTGCGGTACGAATCACTTATTATAGATAAGCCCACAGGTGTGTTTCATCACGATGCCTAAAGTGCCTGCTTCTTCGGCAGTTTCGCGCACCTAACGTGGGCGAGATCGGAGGGTCCCGACACATGCAGCGTCCACGCCGCGGACCTCACGTGGCGTGACGCGATACCACGTAGCTTGCTCATAACGGCGGTACTGCGTATCGCGCGAATGCATGTACATAGAAAGAAAGACAGCGAAGAGCGCCGACTTAAAGCTGAGCTTTATTTGCAGACAAGCAATAACGTATATGCGCAGCAAACTGAAAAGAAAAATGGGTGATACCCAGAGTCAGGGCATCGCTTACAAGTCAGATCACTTTTTTAACACGCGCCCACGATTGCCTAACGCCCGGCCGGGCAATCACGCTAGAGCCGTGAGAGAGACGCGGCTTGCGCCGCAGTCAGTGTAAATGTCATCCGCTTCCATTATTACTCGGGTTAACTGCGACCGACCTACGCCTTGCCAATACCACGCACTGAGGAAAAAAAAATGGGGGAGTGCACCCACCGTGTCGGCAATGAATGCCAGACAGACACACATCGTGTTCCGTCACGATGTGTGTCTGTATGCCGGATGCGTGTAGAAACGCTAACACTACGTTACAACTACGCATGTTTTGCACTAACAATGATGGGCAAATCTCGAAAGAAAGCACGCCCGCCGCGGATTGGTTTTATTTGCGCTGCGCTGCTGAGAGCACGAGGTCGCAGGTTCGATCACGGCCGCGTTTGATGGAGGCAGAGTGCAAAAATGATTGCGTATACCGTGCATTGGGTGCACAAACCGAGGCGGTCAAAATTCGTGCGGCCCCCTCTATGCGGCGTGCCTCGGAATTTTTAAAGGAAGCATTGCGAGTGACTTAGTCAAAAGTTAAATGACGTTTTCTGGCTGAAAATTGATCAGTCAAAGGGACGTCGCCAGCTCGAATTGACCTTACATCTGACAGCCTTGCCTACGAAGCGTGTTGAACTAACGAGGAATCCGAACGAATTCAAAAAGGCCACGTAATTTGTGACTCGGCATGGAATATAATTCACCATCAGCAATCACCGCGGACAGCAGACAAATTTAACACGATACAGACCAAGTGCGGTACACTGTCGTGTCACGTCACGATTCGCTGCCGTCCGGTACGTGCACATGCACACTACACACGCGGACGCGTCAAGCTGCGGCACGTGGGAGAAGGGCTCCCGTGATCTTCGCGAGGGCGACGTCCCCGTGTAGAGCTTCCCAGATTCGTCGACGGAGACCGTAGAATGCAGTGCAGCGTAACCCATCCCGGAGGCCATGGTGAGTGCGTATATATAGGCGATTCTTCATTGAGAAATGCGCGGAATTGCAGCAACTCTACGCGCACCTTGAAACAAACAAAAGCACAATGGTCGAAGGCGAGAAGAGAGGCGGAAAACGACCGAGGAGGCGATAACATTGTCCTGTCAGCGGCATGACGGGTGGCGCGCAGCGGTTAGTAATTTGAGACGTCCTCACAATGGTGTTTACACTGCACTCGGAGATCGCCGCCGCCGATTGTGCGCAGGCATGCCGTGCCAGTGTGCGTGCGATCTGTTATGACGCCGGGAGCGCGCAGGCACGCGCCTATGGCTACACTCACAAGCAGGCTCGCGCCATTGGTCGCGGTTACGCAATGCATACGGGCCCCCCCCTCGAGGGTTCGTACCCGCGATCCAATTGTTTTCCGTGCACTGTCCCTCCCCCTATTCAGCGCCCGTATAGCGCAAGCGTTTTGTCATCGCAATGACGGCGCGGGGAGATTCCATCACGTGGAGGCCGTTGGCCGGCAATAAGCGGCGCTAGGTCCAAATACCGAACAGTGGATGCACCAATATCCGTACGTATGCGCCAAGGTGATAACCAGGAGGGACTCCATATAAACGCTGTGCGGTGAGTAGATTTCCAGCGGACGCAAAAAAAAAAAAAATACTGTATTTCCTCAGTAGTCTCCCAGTTCGAGCTTTTTGTTACTGGACAATTGATCAGGCGCATGGTTATCAGCGCACTAAGGACATATTATAAACATTATACATCAGCATGTTTAGCAGTGGCAAACTTGCTTTCGAGTGGGCCAGTGCTACGACAGGCAAACGGCGTTCTCTGAGCACACACCACCAGTCGGCCGGGCAGGTCATAGCGTTCGTATCCGAAACAGCGCAAGTACGACGGAAAGTGCGCACCTGTGTCCGTCCTGTTCGCGCTGTTTCAAGCGTATGGGCGCCAAGTGCGCGGCGCATTGTTTCGTTCCTCGATGAGTGTTAACACGATCCTTTAAACGACTCACGAATTCCAGTAGCTTGCGACAATGGTCGCACAAACACCAGCAGAGCTGGTATAGTCATGTCCGGTGACCGTTACCAGCGCACCTATCGCCCCAAGGCAGCTCGGCTCGCACCGTCTGCGTCGGCTACGCGCACACATATGCACGCATACGGGCCGCGCTGAGCTGTTACACGCAGCGGTATATACGAGATGCGACCCGCTGTAAATCATCAACCTGTCCGGCGCACGCCCAGCAACTTCCCACGGCGAACGCTTAAAACACGCTTCTCGGAACAGCTCTTTACGGCTCGATGCGCGCTAAACATAATGATTCCGCGTTGCTGGCAACGATGAGAAGCAGCAATGATACGCCTCGGGGGTCGGGCGCCATTTAGTCGAAGCGCCAGTGGGCGTTCACTATCCACCGCCTATCTCGCTGCATGTGCGGTCAGTATCGAATGTCCACTTTCTTTTTTTTGGTACGTCTTTATTTCTGCGTTTAATAGGCCAAGCCTTGCGGCAGAAAAGGGGACGGGTGCTCTCTTCTTCCTCGAGGTGGAGTGGTCCCGCGGTCGGCTCTGCAAAGAGGCGGCCGGGCCCTTCCTTGTCCCCGAAAAAGTCCAAAAAAGCACTCCAAAGCTGGGCCGAGTCCTTGAGCCCGATGTGCTATGGCGGGTCGAGCCACTCCTGCAGGGTGCCAGGTCGGTTCCCGCCCAGGGAGCGTAGTGTCCTTTCTCGGACCGTGTCAAAGGCAGAGCAGCTCCACAGATGTTCGGCCGTACCTCTGGCCGGGCATGCCGGGCACTTAGGGCTCGGGTATGAGTGCGGGTTGATGAGGTGTAGCCTTGCTGGTGCCAGAAGCTGGCCGGTCTGGGCTCGGCGAAGAAGAACCGCCTCTATCCTGCGAAATGTGCTGGGTGGGCGGCGATATAGTTTCTCAGGGTTGGCCAAATGCTGGAGAATGTTGCGGCGGTAGCTCTGTGCGCAGTGCCATGTCTCGGCCCTATCCATAGGGGGCGACGTCGGTTGTGTAAAGGCGGCAGGGGCCCAGGAAGCGGAAACGACAGTTTGTCCAGGCAAAGGTGCGGAAAGAGCTGCAGCGCGCGCGGCCTGGTGTGCCTTTTCGTTTCCAGTGATTCCTTCATGTGCAGAAATCCATTTGACGATTGTGGTGCAGCCTTCCCCTTGCAGGCGACGGACTTCAGCACGAATGGCCTTATTAAGAACGGCATAGTCTGCTCCCCCTGAGCGACAGGCGGTGTAGGCTGCTTGAGAGTCAGTATAAACATAATAGGTACAAGGAGCCGGATCCTGTCTTTCTACTATGCGAGTGAAGGCAAGGCGTCTGGCTATGAGTTCAAGATTAGTGACAGTATGTTCCTCGGGAAGCCGTTGGACTGCAATGGTATCCGACTCGGAATCATGACAAGCCACGCCGGCACCATTTGGAGACTGAGTGGCGTCTGTGTAAAGTTGAATGGCCCCATCTTGGGCTAGCTCGCATGACATCTTCGCGTGGTGTTTTGCGGCAGCTTTACGCCTTTGTGGATTAGCGGAACTCATGTTTTTTGTGCCGAAGATACCACGAGGCAAGGACCAACGCCCGTTACTGGCACCACAGGAAAGAACAAACGCAGCGATAATACGCGCCTGTTCATGGCCTACCGAAAGGCTTTTAAGACCATATGGTTTTTATTAGCCTTATATTGGTTCTTTGCGTGCAAACATGCGTTGTATCACCATACTGCTTTTGCCATCCTTTGTGACACTGTTTTCATGTTATGTAATAGTGTTTTCACATGCACCAAGGTTCGTGGCATTGTATATTACGGCTCTGAGCACAACCCGAAAACGCGTGGGATAGGCGAGAACAGACGCCGATCAGCAGCAGCAGCCAGGCGCACTCCTTCGACGTGTCCGCGACCGACAGCGATGACGAGAAAACATTTACCCGCACATATAACAATCTATTCAGCCTTGTAAGGCATCGTGAGGCTCTGCGTAATAATCTCTCTCTCAATCGTAGCTCTTGAGAAAATTCCAACCTATATCCGCTCAATATCGGGCGGCAGTAAAGGTCAACCGTATCAGGCGGACAGCCGGCGATGCGCTTGAATCGCAGATAAAGGCGTAAACGCAACGTCTGCTGGTGCACCGCGCGCGCAGCCTGCGTGCTCGAAGTAACGTTGCACGCGCGTGAACTTATGCCGCCACTGGTCCGCCGTATACCGTCCGTCCGTCTTTACCGCGTGCGTGTGTCAACAGGTAAGGCGAAAACGCTCATCGACAAGAAGCTCCGCAGGAACAGCGCAGACATGGCGCCCATACTGGTGCAGAACGGGAACAGTGTGTGGCTCGATGCCAGAGAGCATAATTAATCTCCGTACGCGCCACTGTTCCATATATAGCGGCGCCACTCAGCACAGCGCGTAAGTATAAACATACGTTGCATGATTGAAGTTCAACCAACAAAAGCTATGGGGTTGAACCTTTCTAGACGGCTAGTACATACGTACGCTTTCGTGCGAGTCTTGAACTTTGTCTCGAACACCACCGACTGCCGCTGATTCTTAATTCATTCAGGTGAGCAGCACAAGGCACGTGCTGGCGGGCCTTCGGGATTGCGCCAGTTTCAGACGCAGATCTGCTGAAAGCATTTTTTGTTCCCTCGTTTAGACACGGTGAAAACCACACGAGCTCCCATATGCGAGCACGACTGACACCGACGAGACGAACACGCGCCGAGGACAACACACGGATGCAGTTCGATGCAGTTGAGATGGCTTTCTTGCTTTCTCTGCGGGAACGTATACGTATATAGCTAATAGCGAACGAGCGTAAACTAAACACCGCGATTGGACGCGGTTAGGTTGGGCTTTAATCGCGCAGGGAGATCGGCCCTTCCGTCTCCTATGTATATTGTTACGATCGGCCTGCAGGGGTACTGCTCTGCAAACTTATCTCAGCCCGCTGCAGTTGTTTCGATCGACCCGCGGGGGTGACGTCCTTCAGACAACCGGCGACGCCGACAACGCTAACCGACCATGCACTTCCTTCGGACAACTGGAGACCACGGCAATGTCATTCAACCATGCGCCTCCTTCGTCGAGTCGACGTCGCCTGCGAGTCAAGCCACGTTTGGCGGACCGTGTATTATTGGTTGATTCGCCGTCGCCTTCACGGTCTATTTGCAGCAGGAATGCTTCTCGGAAAAGGGTGTTTTGCAGTGCGTTTTTCCTCGGGCCCCAGGATTCGTCACAGTCTGCTGACACTCGTGGCGACTACCGGAGAAGTCAGCTCTGGAATTAAGAGGCGCCAGCTGAGGTCAAGCGTGACAACCTGGCTACGAGGACCTGCTCAACTCGGTGGGTTCTGGGAATCCAAAGTGCGCATATGAGTGTGTGAGCCCTCCCTCTCAAAGGCGGGTCGACTACGCCTCCAACCACTGTGGACGGTCCGATTGCACGAAGGTTAAAACAGCAGTTTTCCCTCCCCTAGGGATCTAGGGAGGACAGAGTGATTTTAAGCAGGTGTGTGCTCGACAAGGGGGGTGCTTGGTGCTTGGAGCTTTGTGCTCGTGTGTTGTGCGCTGTGCGCTTCGTGTTGGGAGCTTCGTGCTCCTTTTTGCAGTCATGCTAGGCTGTTGAAATGTATCTCCTGTTTTAATGTAAATATGTAAATAAATCCTGCACGCCTAGTCCCGACGAAGAGCTAAGTTCCTCCCTACAACCACGTCCAAAGCGTGGGTGAGTTGTACGACGGCATGGGCCAGCTACCACATATATATATAGTTCATGCCCGACTGCAATCCTTACAACTGGATGCCACCGGTGGGATCGTCCTCCAACTCTTACAATATATATTGCGCATGGTTATACACGTTCGCCAATCTGCGACACACGCGGCCCACGGCCATCGCCTCCCTCGCCTATACAAGGCCGCCTTTGCGTCGTTCACTCGGAAGAGCCACTGCATACGGAGCTCGGGGCGGGCCGCAGCGCGGGAGCATGGCCGCGGGCTACAGGAGGCGACGTGCGGGCAAACAGCTGTGCCCCTTACATCAAAAGAAGGAAGGGGGGGGGCTGGTATAGCATGCACTTCAACGCGTGCCCAGATGAGTCAGCGCCGACTAGGCCGGAAAAAGGACGGGGGAGGATAAAAGGGGAAGAGAGGACGCCTCTGAACAGACAAAGGAGGTCGACGCAATCACTGAACACAAGAGTGCGAAGTGTATACGAGGACACAATGAGGGAGGAGAAGTGGCTTCATGAAGATACAATATAGCGAGGGTCTCTCACACAGACGAAGATCGACGAGGTGCTAGACAAAAACACCAGACCGTACACCACGCGAGCCTTGCCTTCGACGCGAAATAACCAACCGCGAAGGGACACAGTCTGTCGATCCACACATTCGGGGAAAGAACGAGTCCAGTATGCCGAGATGAAGGGAGCGCGCTCAGAGCAGTCTGCCCCCGCTGTTATGATTGCGGATTCAATCCCATCGCTCGTGATCCGTTGTCAAGATTGGAGTCGGGCATGAATTAGAAGGTATCTGGCCCATGCCGTCGTCCAACTTATTCACGCTGAGGACGTTGATGAAGGGAAGTACTGCTTCTCATCGAGAACGAGGAATATGGGTTTATTTACAGTATTTATATAAGTCTAACATGACTGTTTGAGAAAGTACATCAGTCTAACATGACTGCTTGAGAGAGAGAGTCCTGAGCAGCCCCACAACAGCAGTTTATAAACACTCGGTCCTCCCCCGATACCCAGGTGGCGGAAACGGCCGTCCAAGCACCGTAGGTGAGTTGACCAGGCACCGTAGGGGAGACGAGGCACCGCAGGGGATACGAGGCACCGTAGGGGCATTTATTCCCCGAGCTGCAGCGCGCCCGCCGGCCGCCCATTGTCTGGCGTCTTGGTCGGCGCGTGGGAAGGGGTGTCAGTAGACGTTCCCGCGGCTCAGTAACAACAGTTGGTCCGCCGAGCCCGTTTAGTCATAATGGCGACTTCGTCAAACTCGGCTCCAGCGACGAAGAGTCGAGGACGCACGTATTGTTGTTCACAAACAGTCGACTTAGTCACGCCGTGGCTAGAGGTGCGCGGCGACGCTCCAGGAAAGTTGCCGCCACCGTCGCAACTGGCCGGCAGAACTTGCAATGCAGCTGGCCGTTCTTAACACCGCATAAGGATCCCGAGGCTACATACCAAAGGCGCAATTAAACCAACTACTCTGTAATTACACGAGGTGACCACAACCGGAAGTAAGCATGTCACTTCTGTAAATTAACATCATCCCAAAGGACCAAAAGCAGCAAGGCGCCGGCTCCGAGCACTGCACGGTCCATGTCGCGATAGCAGAGTGTCGCTGAGAACAAGCGGCCTCCACGAGTAGAACAGATGCCAGCAAACACGAGCGTGATGTTGCGCAGTAGCGACTTTTTAATAAGACCACGAAATTTCGAGCGAGTCCTCGTAGGCTTGTAGATATACGCTCCACGAATTATGCCTTAAGGGCAAGCCTTCATGGCAATAAAAAAAAAAGTAGACCTCGCTGTAACAGGTGGTGTGTTCGCCGTACAGACATGCGCGGCGCTGCATGCCGGGCTGTAGTCAACTATGCTGCGTTGATCACGAAGACCTCCTTACATGTGGTTCTGTACCCTCGCTTTTGTTCTTATATTTATTTCTGAAGAGCTCCGCTTTCGTCACCATGTGCGCCGGCGCCTACAAGTCACATGACAGAGAGAAAACGAGAAAGACGGGGTGCACGTTTCCTTGACGCCGCGTGCAACAACTAACTCCGTTTAACGGAGGACGCGGCGGTATGCGCGACGTCGTTGGTGCAGAACGAGACAGACGAGAAGAGATTTCGCGAGATTGTACACCGAGACAGACGACGTGCCTTTGCGTATACACGTGCATGGTGGTACCACGCGCCGTCCAGGTCGCATGTCGCAACAAGACGTGCAGGCCAGTAATTCTGGGCGGCTGCGAGGCGAGCTCGTCTCAATTGCGAGCACCACCGTTGTTCTGCGACGCGCGCGCATATCTGCGAGGCCTTGCACTCGAGTTGTCGGCGCGCGGCAGCAGCGGATAAGACAGACACAGAACAACATCGCCGGGGCGTGTACCGTGTTAGCAAAGAAGGAAGCCGGCGACGAGGAGCAAAGACGAGAGGCGCCAAGCCCAAGCGACATCGCGGACAGACGAAAACAGCTACGCACGATTGAGGCAATAAAGAAAACCAGAGGAGGGGCAGCTGCTATGCACGCAAGAATAGCGGTCGCGATGTGTCGGGAAAGATCAACGAGCGGCGCCGTCGAGGCAGCAAAAGATCGTGTTTCTGGGCTAGTTGGCACACGTTGGGATAGTTAAGGCAGCGCAGCGCTCAAGGACCCCCCTATAACATTCAATGTAAGCTACTATAAAAGCGCCGCCTGACCAGCAGTACTAAGTGACCTATATTTATACGGGGTTATCATACGCGGCCATGCGCGAAGACCGGAGCGAGATAAGCTCAACGCATTAATCAGTCAAGAGACACACACGGAACGCTTACTTCTACTCGGCATGCATAAGAGGAAATCGCGGTAGCGCAGGAGAGGGCCCAGTTCGCCAGGCTATCTACCACACGAGCTGGAAGACGACACATCCTACAGGAGCTGGGCGTTCCCCCCCCCCCGCAATAGTCAAGACAAAATTCTGCAGCATCCCTCGAGAGCAGCGGGACCGCATCAATGTCGCCCCGATCCCACGAAACGTCCACGCGGAACACAACGTGGGAAGACGCCGGGCGCGCGCGAAGGCCCTCCCGAGAAAGGCTCGTGCACGGGCTTCGGAGAACAGTTTTGTAGACGCAGCGCGCCACGCTGACGGAAAGGCCTTCGTTGCGGTTAGCGTGGGCCATGAAAGTCAAGTCACGAACTCAATCTCGATTCGGACGACGTCCTCTGAGATCGCAGAAGCAGGCTGCAATAGCGATGGTCTTATTGGACAAGAGGACAACAATCTACAGTGATCAGCCGTTCGGGCATTTCCCAAAGGAACAATATCCGAGCTGGCCCTATAGGGATACCAGGAAGCAAGGAGATAAAGTCACACGCAGTCATCTGGTTTCCAGCCCACATGGGACAGATTGAGGGTGCCTCACTCAACCTCAATGAGTCGGCACACAATGATCATCGACAATGTAGCTACCGGACAGCGTGACGTTGGGGGCACAGACAATCGGAACTCTCCTTCCTCGTACAACGAAGTTACTTGGCTCGGAGGATCCACCCCTACCCCATTGTAAACGCAATGGACCTCAAGCTTTGATACTAAGTTACAGAGGGGCGCATACCCAAACCCCTTACTTCTTCACAGGATTCACCCCGAAATTCCGAAAACAAATGCATGTGCACTATACGCAATCACTTAGCGAACTGATCTCACATGCTCTGGCGGTGTCCCGCTTTACGCGGCGCTGAAAAGCAACGCTTCTTCACGCTGGTATGCAGTTGTATACGCAGCCCCAACCTCGAAAGAACAGTTATGGGCTGTCCACCGGGACCGCGACACGGCGGAGAGGCTCGGCGCCTCTGTCCCGACGAGGGAGCGGGCCGCTGCGCGCCCCGAAGGACCACAATAAAGTTCATCCGTCCATCCATCCATCATTTTAAAGCTTCACGGAGATTTTACAGATCACCTGTGGCATATAGCACAATTCTGGTCCTGGAGCTAGATTACTCAAAGAGGGGGGCATTACTTGCAAGAAAAATAGAAACACATCATCAACTAATTCATAAAATTTAACTGATTACCTGCTTAATTAATTACCTTCCTGTACATATTGCAATCTACGAATTGTAGTCGGTGAGCTTGCTATAGGCACAACCACTAGGAACGAATTTTTAAGGACGCCATTGGTTTCTAGACATGCGCCATCAAGTAAAACCAGCGGTGAAAATGCCCTCTTGTTCCACTTCTTATACAAAATGCTCCTTTATGCAATGAAACACAAAAATAACTGGAACACACATGTAATTTGTCGCACACTTGGGCAATGAAATTATAGAAGACAAGTTCCCTAGTACGAATGTTCGCTTAACGCGAGATTCCTTGCTCGACTAATTACCCATCGTTTCGAGTTTCCATCTTCCTTTAAACTTCTGTATACTTTGGCAACGAATATCTCGAAAATGGTGTCCTCCTGAAAATGGATTCTAAGTCAATATGCGCTGCTAATTCACCGGCAACGATTCGTGAATTGCAATATGTGCCGTAAACTAATTAAATAAGAATTAGCGATTTCTTTAATTAGTTCAATATGCGTCCGTTTCTCGCGCTAGTTATGTCCGCCTTTTATGACCAATCCAGCTCGAGGACTACAATCAGGCTATCTGCCACAGGTGATGTCCAAAAACACTGGAGAACTTGATCACCCGGTATCATCGATGGGATGAAACACTGGGCGGTCTCGATACACTTTGACGGCGTGTTTCCTACAGTTGAAAGCAAACGCACATTGAAATTACACGTGTAATTTCTCTCATAGTTACAGCGGGCAAGGGAGAGCCAGGATACAGTTTGCCTAAAACTGGCAAAGGTATTGTCATAGCACTTTAAATTTCAAGAAGTCCCCACGTCCTGTGCCTATGTCTGCTCACAACTCACTCTTACTAGAGAGTGTTACCAACTTTCTTTTGTGCGAGCAACTCTTTCTGTCCCATATTTGGACGCCCATGGCAGTTATATGGTACTGACCCGAGTTATGCGTAGAGCAAGCGCTGCATGGCTACTCCCGCGAAAGGAGTCGGCAGTGCTGTAGTTGTTACGCTGTTCCGATACAGTGGACGACGCAAGCACTGATACGTATAATCCGAGAAACTCGGAACACTCGCTCAACATATCTCATGTTGCTGGCTCTAGAAGAGGGCGCAAGCATACCGAGATAATGCAGTCGACAATAGGCTGCCATCCGCTCTGGACGCAAACGATAAAAGATGACATACATCTAAAAAAAGCCACCACTTGGAATCCCATAGAATTACATCGTCCCCTTAACTCTGGCACACCGGCAAATACGAAACCCCTTGCCACCACCTGCACCCCACCCACATCTCTACCCGACAGAAATTCGAATAGGCTGTTAATTTCCGCGCGAATATACGCAGAATAAAACTTGAAAAACCACGAAAATTACCATGTGTACACTAACGGGTGCAGGCAAAGAGAATTCGTGAACACTGAAAACTTGCCTGCTATCGTAATTCCACCGCACTCTAAATAAAAATAATAAACGAAGGAGAAAGGTTAGCCTAATATTAACAGCGTTAACTCGGATCTAGGCTACCATTTCCTTTGAGTGATCCTAAAGGGACACGTTCTGTTATATGCATGGTCAGGACATCGCCGAGAATTGCCGCTTTCTTTTTTTTCTTCTTAATTTTCCTTTGTCGCTTCGCCATGGCGTTCGAAACGAGGAAATTCCGCCCGGCCGGCCTCAGAATGTTGCCTTTGGGTTAGGTGGTAAAGTCAACCTATAACCACCAACGTTAATGGCAGTTCAGATGAGGCCGCATCAGCTCCTCCTGCAAGGACCGACGGGGCGCGATCATCAGGGTCACGGTCATCGAAGCCCATCCGAACGAAACACGGCGCAGGCGCTCTCCTCGCAAGGCCACAGGCGAATCGTCGACGCGAGCAAGTCGGTTCGGCCGCCAATACGCAAAAAAGCGAGGCCCAATCCGCGTCGCCGCAGTCGACGAACCACGCTTCGCAGCGCTCGAGTATCACCGCTTGTGAGGGACAAACACAACGCCACGGACCGCGACGCGACCTTGATATGTTCCGCAAGCAGGCGCGACGTTGCTTAAACGCCGATCGACGCGCTGTGCCGTACACGCACACACACGACAGAGGCGGCGACAGGAACATCCGAGCGCGCGCCATGCCGGCGACGGTTTCACTTCGAAGAGGAAACACGTCCGCACCGGTCCATTACTCACGCACGCACGCACCGCCGGCGGCGGCGACGCGGGGCGATCGGGCGAAGCGAGCACGGCGAGCACGCACGGCTCGCCAAGCATCGGGTTTGATTTCTGGCCGCGCAACGCGGCAGCCACAGGTGAATGTCGCAAACGAGAAGCGGGAAATGCGAATCCGGTCGCAGAGCCCACCCGTGGACGATATTGGCAAACCACGGTTAGCACGTATAGTCGTATACAGGGCTCCGTGTTCGCTGGCACTGTGATCCTGCGATGACGTGTACGCTATGCTCCTAGCGCTAACAAGTGTCGCGTCACATTTAAATTTTCTTTCTCCGATCATGCAGCCAATAAATCATCAGCATTATCGTCATCAATCTTGCCTGCGCTCTCCATCACTTGGCCAGCGGCTGCTCGCACAGCTGTCACTGAAATCTGTGGGGCTCACTACGTTGCCGAGGAAGTGGATGACAGCCTATAACCTAAAACATAAGCAGATGCAGTTCAAATGTCCCACGCAGAGTGCTTTCGACTAGTTATGATTAAGGTGCGACGCTCTGTACCGCCTCTGTGTACCGGTGCATCAATTGGTCGTCATCATCGTCATCAACGGACAATTTGAGTCCACCGCTGAACGAAGGTAACCTCCTGTTCGGGGCCCCTTCCCGCGTCGGCCGACTCGGTCCTAACATATGTCCGCCACTTTCCCAATCCCGTCACCGTCGACTCCCATTCCTTTCCCTTGGCGCCAATTCTGTTATGAGGCCAACGGTAACCTGTCCTGCGCATTGGATGACTCGCCAAACACCAAAGCATACGGCGTCCTACGCAAAAGCGTTTGCGAGCGGATGGAGGTGCATTTCGTCGACCGTGCCCTCGACAGCCTGCGGACAGGTGGACGATGCACGTTCCCTACACACGCCCAACGTGACGGTACTGCTAGAACAGCTCGCGTCTGCTCGGTTTCCGGTGCTGTTGGAACCGAAGCACGGGAAAAAAAGAAGTTCAACCTGAAAGCGAGCCGAAACTCTGCACAGTCAATGAAGCGATTTAAGCGTGACTTGATCCGACGGCCAAATTCGAACCGGAAACCCTTCGCTTGTCGGGCGAACGCTTAACACTGCTGGCACAACCGTGAAAACCACGACTCCATATAACACAAGGCGGAGGTATACTACTGGAGAAAGCGAAGCTCAAGAGGCACGTCCGAAAACTCAACTACGATGCAGCGCCATACCATCGCGTGCCCTTGCGACGCCGCGAAGCACCATTCCCACGTCACTTTCTTCACTGTGCTTTGTTGAAAGAAATAAAGCAGGATGGCGGACGGACGGAGACAGAAACTCAAGAAATGGGGTCAAGAAAGAGGGAGCAGAGAAGTGGCGTCAACGGGAAGCCGTGACCAGTGCACCGCGCAGAAGCCACCGGTGGAGTTCTGTGCAGGCGCGGGGCTCCGCGAACTATCGGCATGCATCGTTATCGCCCATAGAAATATTTGCACCACCGCGCGACCTGCGGGCCAAGTTTGAAGCCGTTCCGTTCAATCCGCGAGCAGTGCGGGCCCAAAATGCGCACAGCCGTTGCGCGCAACGCGGGCACGTGTCGCGGGGAGAAACCCACCTGCGCAGCAGCGGTCAATCACTTGGCCTTTTCGAACAGGTGCGCGCGCTATAAGCTGCTCTCCACAATCCTGGAGCGTGGCCAAGTGAGACTCTCCTCGGGAACCACGCGAGACGGTCGGAGATCGCCAAACCAGACTGACCTTGGCCACTTTCCGGCCGACGCGAGCAGACTCGTTATACTCCAGGCGGGCACTGCTTAGTCAGAAAAATACACCGGGAAGTTTGAACAAGGCGACGAGAGAGAGCTCCTCTCGTACCGGCCACCGCACCGCGGGACGCTTCTTGGCAGCCGCACATTGGCCCCGCCACCCGAGGCGCGCTTAATGATCCATGCGTGGACGGATTAACGCCGCGTTCAGAACCATGCCGATTAGCACGCTTGAAACAAATCGTTCCCTTGCGCCGACGCTGCGGAACAACAGAGGCGCCAGAACTGTCTACGCAGTGCGATTAAACTTTTTTTCCCTTTCCTTTTTTTTTTATTTACCACTGCGAGAAGGCGTTGCGGCTGCCAGGTGACCTTTGGACAAAAGCCACATCAGCGCTTCCTCTATTGATTCATACAGGATAGAGAGTGAGAGAAAAAACGTAACAATATCAAGTCTTTCAAACAGGATCCGCATGACTGCGGGATGTTTCATCGAAGGGTCTAGACCTGAGAAGCATGCATTAATTCAGAGATTGTACAGTGTAGGCCTGAAATTCGCCAACTCGCCAGACATCGAGTACGACCGAGAATGTGGTCGACTGACTGATGGCGCCTAACTTCCCAAAGACACGCGGGACAGAAAATCGGCGCTAGAAGACGGGACTAGACAGAAAGGGGCACCCGGCCACTGCAACGACTAACGAGTTTGGGTTTGTTATATTTTATGCAGGCAGCCTTCAGCTCCCGCAATATTGTCGAAACATCGGCTGCATGAGGAGGTCGCGCGACCATTTGCGACTGGCGACTAATAAGCGACTGAACGCGACCGATGCTCACACCGGCAAGCCCGGGCGGGCGCGACCTGCAGGTCGAAATCCCGGAGGTTATCGTTCTCGGCGACAGCTCGAGACATTTTCGCAAGCTCGCGCGCACTTCGCTGTCGTCGCGCTCGGGCAGCAGCCACGGGTTTTGATTCGAGCGAAGAGGAAGGCGTCGTCGTGTCGGCCGCGGCAGCCCGCGAGGACAGCGCGACGCTAGTGCTCGCGTCCGTGCCGCAGTTCGCGATAGGCGGCCGGCAGAGCGACCCTGCTGGAATGCCGCGCGCGCGACGAGGAGCGACGTGGATGGTAGGCTGTAGCTTCCAGTTCGCGTTGCGTAAGAACCGGTGCGTAAATTTTGTGCTTCCTTTTGCTGCTGTTTGGTTTCCTGCGAATGCTACGCCGTGCATTCGACACGTTGCTGGAAGTGCTGCGCCCCAGCATCACGAGGCAAGACACCAATCACATTCCTGTAGTCTGCCACGGTGGAGTGGACTTTATTTGGTGCGACGCAGGCGGACGCCGGATTAAAACACATACTAACATAACTTTGGGCGCGCCGTTGATTGGTTTAGCAGTTTTGCGACGCACGACCGCTGTCAGTCGCCGGTGCAAAAAAATGAAATTATGGGGTTTTACGTGCCAAAACCACTTTCTGATTATGAGGCACGCCGTAGTGGGGGACTCCGGAAATTTCGACCACCTGGGGTTCTTTAACGTGCACCTAAATCTAAGTACACGGGTGTTTTCGCATTTCGCCCCCATCAAAATGCGGCCGCCGTGGCCGGGATTCGATCCCGCGACCTCGTGCTCAGCAGCCTAACACCATAGCCACTGAGCAAGTCGCCGGTGCGAACGAGCCGTAAGTGATTGACACGAAATGCAAATGTGGTGCACCTAACAATAAGACTGAATTTAAAACTCTCAGGAATTTGCAAACCCGGGCCTCCTCATGGTGTCTACAGGTGTTCAACAACAAGAACAACGACGACGACGACAATAATAATAATAATAATAATAATAATAATAATAATAATAATAATAATAATAATAATAATAATGCAGCGGTGGGCGAACGTTCGAAGCTTCTAATAAAACTCGAATACTATTCGTATTGGAAAAGGAACTAATCGGTAGTTTCGAATATTCGAAACTAGCTAAACATTTCGCAACAACCGAAAGTCTGGTTATTGTTCTCCGCCTGCTAAAACAAAGTATCGCAAATTGTCAGAAGTGTGACGACGATAACAGTTTTCTAAGCAATGCAGATACAAAATGGGATTTGTAAGCTTTATCTTTATTAATTTTTTTCGGTTTCGCGACGGAAGCCAACATGACGACCTCTGACTTCTGCTTGTCGCCTGTCAGTGTTCTTGCCCGTCTATAGTTCGGTAAAGTTTTCTTTTTTTTTTTTTTTTTACACGCTGCAACCAGTGATGTTTTCATTTCAACGGTCTCTTTTACGTGGATCTACGGCCCACAAGTCATTCAGCAGCTTTTAATGAGTAAGGATTAGGAGTGTCAAACTGAAAAAAAAAAAAATATGAAAAGTGTGCGTGTGTGCGTTGGGGGGGGGGGGGGGGGGGGGAGGAGGAGGGTCCGGCCACGTGGTAGCGGTCTGCTCCGGAACACCGTCAGTTGCAATTCGACCCTCGAAGAGGCAGGACGCGTGTCGAGTGAGCTCCCGAGCAACACTTGGCAATTGTGGCGAACGAGGTTTAAATAATGTATCCGGGACGTCAAAGAGGTGCGACGTAATGCTAACGCATTTCTATCGCGTTTACCGCTAAATCGCCCCCAATTTATTTATTTTTTTCACAACTTCTGAAGTTAGTTGGGCGACCATTCCTTTAACGTTCTTGGAAAGCTTAGTAACACAGGGGCCCTCGTTTTTTTCTTTTTTTTTCCCCCTTGGAGAGCTTGTTTGCAACCAGGCTCTAATGTTGTTTTGAGAGTCTATTCGTCCAGTTCTTTTAATGATAACGCGTGATCTTGTTCTTGTGTTTAATATTTATCCCTTACCCGTCTCTCTTGCCTTAGTCACTAGAAGCGTGGAATTTATTTATACAGAAATAGATACTCCTGCCGTAAATGCAAACGATATTTGGTACTTACTACTTGTATCCGAAATATAGACATACGCCGACCTCTAATAATAACATTGTGACGCCTCTCTCTCTACGTCTTCTTTTTTCATAATCTGACAAATCAAACTTTTCCTCACCTAAGCGCGGTCGACCGTTCCTTTTCTGCAGAAACCCGCGAACTGCTTTGGTTCGCAAGGCGAGCTTACACACAAAGGCTCGTGCCAAGGCTGCGTTCAGTTGACCGCCACACAATTACCGCGGAAGACGTCAACAAACACTGCAGTCCCAGCTGATATTAACACAGGTGTGTGCACAGTGACACCGGACGTGCGTGTATGCACAGCACACCTGACAGCGGATGCGCGGTGTCTGCGCGAAGCGATAAATCGGTCCATGCATGCCCGCTCGCTCCCGCAGTTATCAGCGCGATCGATTGTCGGCTGACAAGGCAAAGCGGGAGATCGTATACGCGTGTGTTCCTGCGTGTGTACACATGGCAGGTAGCCATGAATCCCAACCAACTGGCCCAACTTGACGTTCGGATGCAGGTAGCGGTGCCGCGATCGCACAATAATAGGCCAGGGATAATTATGACTGCGCCATTTTCGGCGCGGAATACAGGCGCACATCTTGCTTTTTTTTTTTTTTTTTTTCCTGTGACCGAGCGACTCGAACGATGCAGGTGGCTCGACGGAAGCTGTCTGGGCGGAGGAATCCGTACCAGGGAACGCAGGCACCGCACTGAAGATGGGTTTGCTGGAGGGGGGTGGATGGAGGCGGACAGAGTAGGCGGCCATGTACAGCCGCGCAAAGCGTAAATGTCGCACTTTACAAAACACAATGTCTTCTTTATAAGCAGACACCTAAGCAACCCTACGCTACACTCTCCGTCACGCCCCACCGCACTTCCTTTAAACAATTCAGCGATAACTTTTACAAACGCGCGACAATGACATCAGCCGGTCACTCGGCCGTTACCCCACAGCGCCGTTCGTGCTTTTGTAGCATCTCGCTGCTCCGGCGTCATATTTATCCCGTTTGCAAAATGCGCCTCCCTACGAAAAAATAGGAGGTGCGACCTCCCTGCAGGCCTGACTGCACGCTAATCACCGAAGCAACGACCACGACAATTTCGTTGTCTTAGTACGCCGACCCACGCAGGGAAACGACGGATGTCCGTACGCGCAACATTCGCGCTTCGGAAGGAGAAAGTTGGAACTCCCCCGCACAAGGCGTTGCCGGAACATTTGCGGAGTCGCGCGTTTCTTCGTTTCCTAGCTGCGCTGAAAATGGCCCCGGTCGCCCACCTGTCAGATTGGGTTTGAGTTTATGGAAAGTCACAAGGGGGGGGGGGGGGTTACATATGGAGATAGGGTATACAGAATGAGGTCCTTTAGTGTGAACACTGCAATGGGACCTCTTGTTAAAATATGCGTAAAAATAATATAACGGAAGCAATCGCGAAATGCAGACATACAATACAAGCTTGTAAACAGAATCAAATGCGAAATACAAGCAAACAATTCATACAAATACAGGGAGTTGGCAAGGAAAGGAAGTAACGAACACAAAAGAACTAATCAAAACTGAATAACATGTACAGGCGAATAAGTGAGTAACTACGCGAAGGCATAACGAAGTGTCACAGATGCAATCAAATAGAAATTGAACCCTGATAAATCACACGACAGGAAGTAACTGTGCCAACATAAATAAGAATACACGAAATTCGCTCGACAGGAGAAAGAAGTAACGACAGCGATTGTCATATAAATCAACTGCTCACGAACAGGTAAACTGAAAGTTTTAAAATAATTAATGGGGACGAGGTTTTAGCCTCCAAGGGTAGACTATACCACACTCCTAAGGCGGCGTAGCTCACGGTATTTTGTCGGTAATTAGTGCGAGCCCTAGGCAGTAAGTTATTACCATTGTGCGAAAAACGTTTAATATTAGAATTAGTCGTAAATTTCTCTCCTAGAATATAAAGACGACTCGGAGGTGCTGTCCTAACGCGAGCACCGATCAACCGCCTTCCTAATTAGAATGCCGCCGGTTGCCAGCAAGCTAAACAAACGCATGTCGAAGCGCCGCGCACGAAACGAAGATACAATCAAGGAAAACGTGACGCGGGAGAAGGTGACGGGAGCTGCGCCAAGAGACGCGGAGCACGCGATGCCCTTTCTTTCTTTCTTCTTTGTCTAATTTATTATCGTTACTATTAGCTTTATTGTTGTCGTCCTTACGTGAAAGCAGCTCACGGAAATCACCCACGCGAGCATTACAAACTTGTTTCGCCTCGTGTTCGCACAAACAGTCACACGATATCGCGCTATACGAATTGTGCATCTGCTACACCAACGCTGAATTCGCAATCTGGGTCAATTCACGGCGAGGTACGAAATGGTAGTATTTGCTTAGAGCCTCTGCGACGTCGGTGCCTTCTTTAATGCTGTTCGAAACGAGGCATTCTTCTCCCGGTGACCGACACGCAGGAGGAGACTCTCTACCGGGAGCCAGGCGTCTGGCTGCACAGGGCGCCGCACACACGCGACACATCTCGTAGGTGGCCGCGTAGCTACTTATTTTGGAGCAGCGAAGACAGCTCCACGACGAGGTAGTTTCTTCGCTACTGTTCGCACAGCGGGCCAATGACGCGAACATGCGCGAATTGGCCTCCGCTAAGCAGGTGCGCCACGCATTTATTGCGCTGCGAATGCATCGAACCCGCGACCTCACGCTCGGCAGCACGGCACCCCCACAGCGCCCTGCGCTTCGTGAAGTGGTCCATTGCGGTGCCGGTACCGTTGCTCACAGGCCCGCCTGCACTGGCTGCGCGAGCACTACTACCGCTGTGCGGACAGCGCTCTGAACTGGTTCTGCACGAAGTCTGCACCCAGCGAAACGAACGGTGACGCGCAGGCGACGCCACGATGAAACAACAGCGAGGTGCAGTAGACTACGCACGAGTCGTGCAGCGTTTTTCCTGGCGCGCGCGCGCTCTGGAGCCTGGGAGCCCCGACAGCGTGGGGAGGAGAGAGACGGCGAACACCGGCGGGCCGGAGAGGAGGCCCGAGACTCAACGCGCGTCCTCTCTTGCGGAGCGCGCGCGAGATGGCTGCCGCCGCGGCGCCAGCAGCGCGGACGCGACGGTGACAAACGGGCGAGAGCACGCGCGGTGCCGCGGGTCCTCCCGCCGCGGCCCGACCTTGTCTCACCATTTTTAGTCAAGTGACGCTCGCGGAGAATCTGGCGGCGGACAGCCTGCAGGAGGCTGCTCTGACGAATCGCACTGCGCCGGATGGCGTCAGTTCGAGGAAGAGTGACAACATCCAGGAAAGTCGACACGCGAGTTTTCCGACTGTACAGACACGTCGATTGCCAGACCTCCGAGACGGGCGTGCGAAATGGGGTCGCCATTAACTCCCAACTTCAATACGAACGAAGTAATCTATAGGCCAAATTAAACGACGCCGACAGCAGTGCGCCTCTCAACAGAGCGGCATCGAAACGTTTCCACCCTCATCCTCTGGCATCGCGCGTACCACCACTATCCATTTACAACATCCCGTCATGTGGACGAGATTCCGCGGACACTCTAACGCAAACATCAAATGGAATATTCCAGCTCTTTTAGATTTGCTAGCTGCGGGCTCGAACGCCGCCGTTGTGGAAACAGTGCGGAATTCGTTCGGAATTTGTCCGGACGAACATTCGCACATCGGATGCTTGCGTGTTGCCGCCCGACGTATCTCTACGGTCAGATGTTTCCAAGCGTATAAAAGAGTAAACAAAAAAAGATGCACACAAGACATTCAGAGGGTGCGGCGCGCACACGCACCACCTCTCTCTCTCCCTTCCTCTTGAATATTTTCCCGAGTTGGCGGGCGTGTTCGATCACCCCACAGCACCAGACATAATGCGACGAGTCGCCACGCGCTCTGGAAAGACCTTCAGGCGCGAGACGAGCATACAGGGCACGCACGCTCGTATATTCCATCGAGGCCTTTCGCCCAAAGAGAAAAAGACGGCATTAAGACCCAGCATTGTCGCTCCTATGCTGGGAAGTTGTGTCTACGCGCGCGCCGCGCCGAACAGATACGGTAACTTTCGATTTCTCCGGGAACAGCAACTCGGCGCTCGATTATCACTCAATGGCTGCGGCATATCGGTTCCGGCCGAGAGTTCGCGGATTCGACTAAACTCCCGGACTGCGACGGTTACAGCAATTCATAGTAACTTATCCTTCGTTCAATACCCTATATTTGCACGAGCTCTTTTTTTTTAACTTCCGGTGTGAGAACGCGCCTCGCGTTATATTCTGGTTGGTAATATAACGCGTTCGTAATATAACGCGAACGGCGACGCCGCACTCGCGGACGATGCCAATGACGTCAGCAGCGACAACGAGTAAATTGAGCGTGCACCCGTCCTAAATTTCAATGTAATTTGCGACGGCAGTTCGCCGTAACCACGAATAAAGCGCCCTGTGGGTCAAGCGCTCTGAAGCGTCGTTTCGTGCTTCATTGCGCTATCACTTCGCGTTATAATCGTAATATATAGTTTGCTTCTTTTTCTGCGAGACAAAGTCCTCCTTCACGTTACATTCGTGGTCGCGTGATTTATGCGGAAACGCGGTAATTAATGATAAATAACCCTCGCGGTCACAAATTAAGTGCGTTTATCCAACTATTCGTCATTTTTCAGTAACAGCGGACCGCGAGTGTTCGCCCACACCACACGCAATCTGCCCAGCCAACCCACAGAAGGATCCGGGCACAATTTATGGTTCTGCACATGCGCCGCGCCAATCGACCCTGCCTCAACCTGGCACCAAGCTGAGCAGCTTGCGCCCCCCCCCCTCCCCCGCATTTCGAAGGTTTTCTGCGTAAGTGACGTTGGACAGCTAAGCTTCGGGAGAAGACCACCACATCCGATGCGCTTTATAATAAGCGAAACAGAGGTCCACCGAGCTGTTTCGTTCAACTTATCGGGAAAGTCGGCCAAAGAGAGTCGGTTGGGGAAGTGAGACGACAGCTTTCTCAGGGCGCAGGTGCAGCAAGCTACAGGGCGCGAAACCGCAGCAAGCGCGACCACCAAACCGACCTGCGCAGCCGCCGAAGCCGAAGCGACGGCCCTGGTGGAGCGAGCGGCTTTTAAACCTGGACTGCAGCACCGAAAAGACGAACACGCCGCGCCCGTCACGCTCGACGTTGGCAAAGCGACGAATGCCGCTCGTCCGCGCAGCCAAGGTTCTCGCCCTCTTCCGGCGACCGTGGGCCTGCGAACTCGCGAGTCCCGACAACGCGGCACGAGATCCCCACTCGTCGTCGGTGCCGACTGGTTTCTGCGGCGCCAGGTGCGAGCGCCCGCAACTTTCTTTTTTTCGCTGAGCAAGCGGGAGGCGACGCTATTTTCACGAAACTGGAGCCAACAAATTGCATCGACTTGCTGCTGCTCTATAACACGGGGAGTTGCACGCAGTGCTTGAAACACGTGGTAATGTAACTTCCAGGCGGCAGTATTTGATTCACTACAGCGACAATCAATTTCGTTTTAGTTTCATTCTCTTTCCCATCCTGCAGTGCCGAAAAGGGAAATAAATACGCCAGGGCTGCTTCATTCAGCCGCTCGAACAGCGCGAAGCAGGCAGACAAATAAGTAAATAAGCACGAAAACAGCCCCTACGAACAAATAAGTACGAATGAAGTTCAAAGCAAACTGACTTGTGGCAGTACTCGTTACAAGACCTCATTTATGATAAAAGCCCACTACAATTGCAAAATTCATTAAAGCTCGTTCTTTACAACGTAACCTTGAAGGCGTTTGACGCAGTTCGATTACATATTTCTGGTGCGCTCCTTTGCATGCAACGTAAGTAACAATTATTGCAATTCGTCGGCGCCTGCTGCTTCGTCGCCTCGCCAACACCAAGATGCGTCTCTCTCTCTCTCTCCCGGAAATGCGTCACGCGGGATCCACGCGCCGGCGTTTTCCTCCGAACGCCGATGGGCACAACGCGTTTGCGGCGCACATGCGGTCCACCGAGGAGCTGAGGCCCCGAGCTCGGCCTCGCCTCTGCCGAGACCGCGCTTGGGTGCACGCCATTCAAAGACCCATCGCGACTTTAAGCCGGCGGAAGTGTAACACCGAAGATTTCCTACGGCTTCCACGCACGTTGCCGTCTCGTCAGCGTTCTTGCGAGACGCCGCCTGCACGGATATTTCAAGTGCCGAGAAACGGGCTGCGCAGTGGGCGAAACGCAGAGCTTACAGGTTTTCGCAAATTATTAGTCAACATCGTATAAGCATAAATTTTCTTATATTACTGAATTTCGCAATTCTGCCGTTTCTCCCTCTGGATCTCGAAGGTACTAAGAAATTAAATGAAATTACAGATGTAATGACCAATCGAGTAACAAAGACCGTTAAGAATTCGATGCAGAAGTATCCGATTCGTGTTGGAAAATGTAAATATTTGCGCGCTGCACTATAGTGACGAGTCGAACGAGGAATCATCGTGGGTTCCGACTCGCCCCCGCACGGTTCATCCGTGATTTGGCCAAGCGGGCGCCCAGATCTCCCTTCGGTCACTTCTGTTTCGCGAGCTCGCGAATGCGGTTAGGTGAAAACGAGTAACTCGGTCGAAACTCGAAGAAATGTCTGAGCAGCTTCGTTTGAAAATATTTGTTCACCGCGGGGTCACTTTTCAAGCAAGTACGCACACCCCGTTTCGCACTTGCGTGCGGAGTTGTTGTGCTTGCCGCGCCGACCCGCCGGTCGGACATCGGGGACACCAGACAAATCTCTCTTCTCCCTATCCGCAATTACAAGGGCTCGTTGAGATGTGCTCGCACCGAACGGCTCGCGAGCGGATGCGAGCTGCGACGGATTAACGTATTCTCTCACGCAAAAAAAAAAAAAAAAGTATTCTGGCAGTCTAAAAGTGTTTACATGTGTTTATTCATAAATATAGATCACAGACTGTAAGACGCCGTCTACTGAATACCTAGTGCCTGATAATTTCCTTATACCTTTAATAAATCACTGTACATGTGGCATTATAGAGGTTGTAAAAATTTGTAAAAATAAAAGGTTGTAATATGGAGGTTGGAAAAGTTGTGCTGGAAAACAAAATTAGCCTGTAACTTCAGAATAGTGGCTAGTCGGGCTTGCTGGTGCGAACACATTCTTTAGCAAACAGTGCGAACAACGGGACACAGAAAAGAGACACTAGACACAGGCGCTGCGTCATGTGCCTCTTTTCTGTGTCCCGTTATTCACGCTGTTTGCTAAAGAATGTAGTCCGTAACGTGTCTCCAATAATCTGCACAATGTCTACGTCTATATACACGCGGCTGGTCACTGACCACGGCGTGCGCGACGACTAAAACTGGCGCGCCGTTTCTCTCTTTATCAAGACCGCAGCTAAACACGGCGTGCCTCACAGCTACCAGCCAAGAACAATGCTGCTCAACTTCGGCGATGCGGCCAGAAGCGACGAATCTAGCGTGACATGGTCGACTTTCACGAGAGTATGCGGTGCGGGCCACTGGAGCATATACGAGTGCTCGCTGGTTAAACAAGTTGACAAGCCTGATTCGCTGTAGGCCAAGTGGCCACTCGATGTATAGAGCGTCTTTATCCCTTCCCGGTCTATAGGACCACCACTGCGTTTGTTCTAATTTTGGCGTCTCTGTCGCCACAGACGCCGCCCCGCCCTCAAACCAATTCGGGCCCTCGAATGACAAACTGACGTTACAGGTATAACAGGAAATGCACGTATAGACTAACAGCCTATTTCTTTCCCCGTTGAAGATTATACCAACACCTAGGGCTACGATAACTAACAAACACTACGTAAAGCAGAAAAGCCCGGTGAGCACGATGGAATCCAGTCGCAACTGCGTACTTAATTCGTGCACTAACCATCTAAAATAAGGACAGTTCGTTGAACCAGCACAACTAACGTGACATCCTAACGCTCAACGTTAACGTCACATAGGTCAACGCGCGGGGAAATCTAAACCGCAGGCGCAATTCTTTTCTAACTGTCGGCTGTTTTCGGAATCGAAACCAACGACCTCATTCAACCGTTTCACAATCTCAGCGTAACTTCGGAGCAGAATGTATCGCTACACTACGCCGCCGCATTCTTTCTTTTTGCCCAGTTGCTGCTTTGGCGACTGTCCAGCAACCGTATCAGCACAAAGGGTGTGTCGCGACCAATGCTTTTGCCAGTGTCGCGAAAATGCATCGCGAAGAGCTTATTCAGAACCGACTAGTTCAAGCGAAAAGATAACACAGCTGGAGTAACGCTGCTGCGCGGACTTGTCCTTATAAAGAAGCGCTGCCGCTGAGAAATCGGTGAAAGTTGCTTGGTAACTCCGGCTACCTGCAGACCCAAAAGACCGACGCCCATATGCAGTGGCGAAAGTCCAAACGAGTCGTGCGTTTCGTTCCTTGCTCCACTCCCGGCAACGGAATCGTCCGCATGGAGACACTGCGCGTTCCCTCGGCCGCAACTACACTTTCGCAGTCACAGCGTCATTGTACAAGTAATCCGCCGAAGCGAGATTTGCATTCGTTGCCTCACTTGCACTATCGCTGCAAGAATTCAGCAGTACACAAACCATCTGTCCATATCTGTTCTCCGCGTCCGCGATCAGCAATAAAGGTAATGTCTAAGCGCTCAAGGTTACAAGATGGCTCTTATAGGAAACCGACGACCTCATAAGAGGCAACCCCACTTCACGGTAGCATTCCTTCGAACAAGCCCCTGCAACTCGGTGATGCGTAGGAAGGAATTCTTCGCGGAGACATTCCAGCGGAACGGAGAACACGGGAGGCGATATCGAGTTCGCCGGCGATCAACCTGGGCTGCGCGAGGCGGTGGGGCGGGGGAGATGTGGAACGAAGTCGGGCAGGAATAATATCCATGGGCGCGCCTGCATCACCGTCGATGAGAGAGAGGCGCTACATGGGGCGAGCAGAAGAAACTAGTCAAGTTCGCGTTCATAGAGTCGATCTCTCGCAGGAGGCGACCGCTGAAAAGGTACCGCGAAGAGAAAAAGAAAAAAGAAAGAAACGCTGAGTGAGCGAGACTCCGAGCAGGGGCGGAGGCATCCGGCTATCCGCGCCGTCTGTTCTCGTTAGCAGGTCTCTCTCAGAGAGACGCGCGGCGTTATATGGGCGTTAAGTAGTAACAGCACCAACAGATGCTCAGCACACATGTCGAGCGTTCCCTGCGAAGTCTGACAGGCGACGAAGACGACAACTGACCTTTGAACTTGTACAGGCTCGACTCGTACTTCTGGAGGTTCGGGTCCTCGCAGTCGGTCGCGCGGCCAGCCATGTTCGCGGCGAATGTCTGTGAGGCAGCGGCTCACCGGTCGGAACCGTTGCCGAGCCGCCGACGACGACGTCCTCCGCACTTCGTTTTCTAGGCCGGCGTGGGAGCGCCGCGTTTCTGCCGTGTAAGGACAAGCGACGCGCCGCTTGCCGATCAGCGACGACGACGTCACGCACCACACTCACACACTCGCTTCGCCCCGGCAGTCACAGCAGCGTCGCGTCACACCGACTCCTATGCGCACGCGCCACCAACGCCGACGCCGCCTCGCAAAACGCATACCAGCAGCTGCTTGCAGACGGCCATGTTCTCTATCGCGCTCAGTCAGCTCAGTTAGCAGTCACGTGCTGCCGCCACAACCGTGTCGCTTTTATTAATCGCTGCCGATCGGCGCGACGCCTCGTGGCGTCGCGCACCGAAGGCGAAAGTGAGCCGAACGAACGGTCGCGTACACGCCCCGAAGCATAACGTTCTCCTCTCGCCAACAAGGCGCAAGCCTTGCTCGCGGGAGCAGCTGGCCAACCAGGCCAGACGAGCAAGACCTTCCAGAGAGGAGGGCGAACGCTCCTTCCGGACAACGCGCCGGCCGTGTCGTTTCCTAGTAACGCTCCTCAGTGGACCTCCTTCGCGTAGCCGAACCACCGTACGGCCATGGGACCGCTGGCGCCATCTGTGTTCGCAAGCTGGAACAGCGATTGACAACTGCGTCCTCGTCGTCGTCTGCTAAGCGCAAGTCTTTTGTTTACGTGGCCTTCCTTTTTTTCTAATCTTCTGTTTGTACGTGACCCCGTCCTTGTGTCCAGTCGGCGGACGGACTTTGCAAGCGCGCGAAGGTCTCATACCAGGATTTCACTTCGTAGGGCGCAAGGTTTACGACCTCTCTAAGGATTCAAACGCACCGTTCTCGGTTTCTTTCTTCCTTTTTCGGCCGTAACGACTTTGTAAGTACTACAGCTCAGCCGAGAAAGCGGGGCCGGTCCACGGTACGGTTCAACGTGGCGTAAAAACACCTGCGCGAGGGGTCGCGCTCGCGAGCTGGAACGGTTCTTTTGAACACTTCAGCCTCGCTGCGTACTCCCCCAAACCGTAAAACTCGAATCCGCGCAGGCCAAAGCGTCGCGAAGCTCTTTTAGGCCACACATCTAGAGAGACTGCCCACCACCATGTACATGTGTGAATGTCTCACCCGTTGTCTGGTCCGCCGCTTCGAGTTCTTCGCACTTGGTTTCTCTAGAATTACTGTATGTGGCTGCGTACTGACTTGAATCGCTGTATGCTGAACATGCTACCTTTGGTAGCATATACGGTAACTCTAGCTACCGCGGATAATAGCGACACTATCGGCAGAAAGATGAAAAGGCGGCAGACGGCCTCTACGCCGATGTAGAAAAGTATATCTGTTATGCGTCTTCAAAGCTAGAGAACGGGTACGTTCTCTTCACGCGAAACGTTAAGAGGATGGCCATGGGTTTGAGCTGACTTCTTGTTTACGTTCGTCTGTTCCTTTTTCATTGTCTTGTTTTATTGTATGCACGTTGAGATACCGATCAGGTGGGAAGAACCGAACATTGACGTCCAAGCTCACTGCTTTGCTGGTGCTCCAAATGCGCTAGTGTGGCGAGAAGAGGTCAGCAGTGCACAGAGAACATGTGACTCATCAATCGCGAAGTCCTAATTACAGGAAACGTCCGGTCTTATCGGGAGGATTGGTCCCCACTATATCACACAGCGCTCAGCCAATATACGTCCTGTTCTTCATCCTATATAGTACAATGGCTGAGCGGTATTCACCCTTAAAGCCAAACTAGGGATCTTGTGTTATTTCTCCAACGAAGTTGTAAATAATGTCAAGCGCACGTATTTTTGCAGCGGTTTGTAATATGCGTGACTTCTCTTCTGCTATAACCAAGACGATCGGTTCGAATTTCTCATATGCACCGTATCAATACAATACCTTACCAGCTGCAAAGCCGCTCACTGGTCAATCTTTCAAAACCTGAAGCAACACATTAGTTTAGAACTTCTACCTCCTTACGAAGAAGCCTTACCTCCGATTAAACATGCGAAATAACGCGACGACGAGCAAAAGCATAGTTCCTGCCGGCCAACTGCGCGCGCATGGGTGTTATGCGAGGCATATTGTTGGCAGGAGTGAAGGTCTTCATCCAGCGCACTGCACGGACAGTGCGGCATCGTTGGCAGAATAATTGGAACCGTACTGCTTTACGAGCACCACACAACTGTCCACCCACCGTCAGTGAATAAGGCGACGCAAGTGCACGACCGAAAGTCGAGGTGAAACTGCATGGCGACCGCCGAGCACATTTAATTGCCTTACGACATCTCATTTATCGAACTACGTATTGCACAACTTGTATATGTAACATACAGAATATTCAGCGATATCATATTATTATTATTTTGCTACATTTAATATCTCGCAGAAATGCTTGTGGCACCGGACAGTCCTCACTGAAAATCGTATACCGTTCCGCACCTGTTGGCGAGCGCACTGGACCAGTCCTGAAAACAGTGACAGATTTCGTTTTCTTTCTTTCTTTCTTTCTTTCTTTCTTTCTTTCTTTCTTTCTTTCTTTCTTTTCTCTTCGTGGATAATTTCAGCTCGAGTTGGTAAAATGTTAGCACATCTCCTAAGAATGATTCGCTGTACTATTTGTTGTAATTTGAATGGTTGAAGAGAACACAACGATCAAAACACAGCCAGAAAACACCATCATTCACCACGAAACAGGCGGTCTCAAACTTCGCCGGGCGCAGCTATATGATGGAAAGTGGGGAGACCTCGGTACGAGAGGAGTACTCAATCGATTCACTCCCCAGCGGCGCAGACTTTGAAGCGCGTTTATAATTTATAACACCAGGCGGACATTTTAATAAAGCATCCGCAGGTGGGGCAGCAATGAGTTGCCGAATCCCAACGCTATCCTGCTAGTAGCCCGTGTGTTCAGGGCACCTGCGAACACTGGAACACCAACTGAACACTGCGTCGTTCAGCAGCGCAGGCACAAAAGGCCCTTCCAATTAAACCGTCCGCCCGTTCGCGCTCCACGCAATTTCGCAGATGGGTCTAGTTTTGGCCGTGCGTTATACACGTTTAAAATGACACTCAAACAGTAACGCTAAATCACCTAAGACCGGTATTGTATAACTTGCAAACTAATTTCTCATTTATTTCTATGTATGAATGGGGCCGATCGATAATCAGCTGATAAAGTGACGGCCAATCTTTCAGTTTTCAATTTCACTTTAAAATTTCCACGGCACTGGTAATGCAAATGTGACGTCACAAATTTCAGCGTATACATTCGCAGTTGATTTAACGGCGGCGTTGCTAACTGGCCTCCACACATGCTCAAGCCACATGTAATCTACTTGCCATTCGGCTTAGAATTGGCCACTACGGTGCCCCATTAACTAAGGTTGCATGTTCGGCCTGTTGGTATACCGTGATCGAGGCTGATAATGACCCCGCAATAAATACTCGTTGTCGAAAGTTAGCGCCAAAGGTGAGTGTGTTTTTCTTTTGTCCTGTTTCTGATGCGCTACGCCTTCTGCCCGTTTAACGTCACGCTTAAGAGCGGTACTTGGCTGTTCCGTGCACCAGAATAAACTAAAATTGGTTGTAAGTGACGACGGTGAACTGGAAAAGTCGATTTCCTCACGATGATGACGGACGACTTCGAATGCCATCCCCTTGAAAAACGGGCCGCCGACAAGTACTCAACTGTCATGCTTGACATAATCGGCCCCCTTACTTACTATATTGCAAGCTAGCATTTTACCTATATATATATATATATATATATTCTTTTTTATTTTCTTTTTTCCGCCAACGCTGAATACCGAAATGTCCGGCTATACCGATAACTGGCGATAACGTCCGTTTCGCCCTCTCAGTACAGATGGCGTCACCATTAAATCGGCCTCATCCGGTCCAGCATCTTTGCTGCTGATTTATTTTCGACGAAGCAAGCAACTACCAGAATATTAATATTAGGTATAATATTGCGTACTTCGCGTTCTCGAAAAACTGCTAACTAGCGCAGCGCATTTTCTCCTATCGTTCCCGATTCCGACATCAATCTGCCTTCTCAGCGCAGTTATCCCACGCTTCCGAGTTCGGGTTGTGGCTTTCAGCACATTTACGAAAAACCCGGCGACTTAATTTGGCAGCCCGGCGGGCCCGGCTTGCCAGAGTCCCAGCCGTCTCACTCGATCCCCCTACAGGCGCAGCGAATGCAATCGCCGTCGGCGCAGCGTTTGCCGACCGAGGTGCGCTCATGCGTCGCGGTGTATCGCGAGCTCTGCCCCTCTAGAAACGTGCAGCGCTGTGGAGTCGTCTACGAAGCACAGCGCACGAGGCGTTTAGTTGTGCGCAACAGAAAGTAGTAGTGTGTGGCAGAGCTACCATGCACGTGCCCGCACTGCAATACGGCAGCAGTAGTAGCATAGCCTCCGAAGAACGAGCACAGGGAAAGCGATTAAGCAATGAACAGCTTCCGTCGCACAGAGCCGCGATTAAACCAGAACAGACTGCGCGGCGCGAAAATATCTGCGTCGTCGTCGTCTGCTTCAAGAGACGATGGAGCGCGAAATTGCAGGAAAACCGACACATAGCAGCGCATAAGAACAACGTGCGCGATGGTATAGGCTCGCCCTTCTGATTGGCTGATCATAGGTGAGGTCGTACAGTTTCACAAAATGAAATTATGCGCTAGGGCGCGCTAAAGCGTTCAGTGCAAAAAAAAAAAAAAAGAAAGCTGCAAGATGCAGCACGCGTCCGAGTTAGGCAACAGTGAAGTATACGTGAAGAGGTGAGCTGCGGTAGCGTGAGGTCATAGTGCGCGGTCGAGAAGACCTCGTTCGTACGAAGAAGTTATTTACTAGAGGCAAAACGCTATCCTACATTTTAGCGTCGAAATAAGAAGCCGAGCTTCGACACCGCTGCACGGAATTAAGACAGGGCGAAGCTTCCGAAACGCCGCACCGCGCTTCGGCGCGGGTAGCGACAGCGAAGAAGAACGCCGGACCACGCCGGTCGTGACGCGCCGCGTACGCCGCACCCTCGGCAAGATCACGGAAGACTGACTTGCTTCGAGGCAGGCCTCGCCTCCCTCTTCTCTCTTTGGTGCTTAAAAGTGGATCGACCAATCGCGGCGCGATTGGGCCGCGACACGCTTTCGCGTCACGACGGTGGGTACAAGTGTTCTCGCACGTTTCGCCGCTCCGATGCTGCTGCTCCACCTCTTCCGATGATGCATGCGTGAGAGCTCTCGCTTTTCGCTTAGTTTGGGCCACTGCGTTCGGCTTCGATTCCTGGGAGGCCATATACGTTCTTTTTTTTTTTCGTCTTCTTTAGTGATTCGACGGGAGACTGGCCCAAACGCAAACATGCCCGCCTTGGCAAACCGTGAATTCTGTAACACGTGCGGGCCAAATACTTCCCTGCAGGTGATCAGAAGTAGGTCGTGTTCAGCTCGTATAAGTACGAGAGAGAAACGAGTGTGTATATTTATTATCGGGTATTCTGACTTCACCGTACTAAAAATTTAGCGGCTGTCTCCTTAGAGAGAGAGAGAGAGAGAGAGAGAGAGAAACAAAGCGAAGGCGTAGAAGCAAACCACAAGGTCCGGTTTGCTACCCTGCACGCGGGAACAATGGATTTAAGAGAGACAAGAACCGAGAAAGACGATCGACCATAGAAACCAGAACCGGCGCACAAAATTGAAGTGGCACACGTCACTATCAAGCTGTGTCATGACAGCTTTTTAGCCTAGGCAGCTATCCGGACTAAGGATGGAAATATGGACGAATTGGAATAGATCCATCATTTACTGCACAAAAGGACGGCGACAGGCAAGAAAAAGGGACGACACGAGCGTTGCTTCGCAGCTGACGATCTACTGGAAACACGGCGGTTAAGTATACAAGATAACAAGTGCAGCAGATCCAACGAGTTAGAATCTACATACAGCGAAGCTTTGTGTCCGCGCGTAAAGAGTCGAAACACGGGTCAGTGTTTATTGAATATCCGCACAAAGTGACACGGAAGGCTCTATGCAGGCACTGTAGAGATGCCGTGCAAGACCGCCGCCGCTGCTGCGGACTGGTGGATGTTATGAGGATGGATGTTATGAGCGTCCCCCCTTTGGAACGGGGCGGTGGGTTGCGCCACCAAGCTCGGACGTAGATAGCGCACGCGCTCGCCTCCCGGATGGACGGACGGACGGATGGACGGACGCACGGATGGACGGTTGGACGGACGGACGGATGGATGGATGGATGGATGGATGGATGGATGGATGGATGGATGGATGGATGGATGGCCGGCCGGCCGGCCGGACGGACGGACGGACGGACGGATGGATGGATGGATGGATGGATGGATGGATGGATGGATGGATGGATGGATGGATGGATGGATGGATGGATGGATGGATAGTAATAGCTGTGGCAGACATCTTCCCCGCCGACGTGATGGTCTGCTCGCACCGACGACCCACGACGTGTGGAATCTATCAAGGACGGAAAGGAGGCGAAAGTCGACGAGGACAGCACTGGTGGAAGGACCCGCCGAAGCGAACAACAAGGCATTTTGACAATGAGGGCATTTAACAATCAGCATATACAGAGTGTCCCAGCTAACTTTAGCCAGGTTAAGAAATATGCAAATGCCACGTAGCTGGACAGAACAACGGTAATGTTGCTTGCCGTTGCTTGGAGATACCAAAACTATTGTTTTTTCGTTCCGCCTAATTAGAGAAGTAGCCTTAATTAATTAATCAACTTCTCAAATATTATAATCGGATTAAAAGTGTTAATGACGAAAATTGTAGAGCGACATGATAAACTCCCGATACAGTTTTCTGTTCCTCAATATATCCTACATAAGCGTGTTTTTCCGAGCGTGAAAGAAGCTCGCAAATGCACGCAACACTGCTGCGAGACTTGCTGCTCGAGGCACCTTGCGTGTATTTGCGGGCTTACATATATACATATGCTCTCCTCTAAGCGGTAGGCCGTGTGTCGAGTGAGCTCCAGAACAGTACACTTTGTGGCGAACGCGGTTTAAATCATACATCCGGGACCTCCGAGAAGTGCGACGTAATGCCTAATGCATCTCTCGCATGCACAGCAGATCTGCGACGCCTCTACGGAGGGCAGTGGCGGGGCAGCGATACGTGCGTTCGTTGTAAAGGCAACAAATCAAGCACAGGGAACGACTGCGTCGCCGCAAGGGTAAATCGGCTGCGTGGTCTGCGACGTAGGTGAATCCATATATAGCACATAAGGAAAATAGAAATTCAGGCAGGTCACGCGATATCCTTCGTCGTACAAGTCATTTCGTTACAGAGGCGTTCGTTGTACAGGCGTTCGGCAGTATATTGAACACAAGAACGCTAGCGCGAGATTTGAAAACGCGACCAGTAGCGGAAAACCGTCGAGGCCCCGAGGCGGATTAAAAAAAGAAACAATAAGTAAAGGAAACGACTGCGGTATGATTACAGCCAAAGTATGCCCGAGTATCGGCGATGTGAGTCCCCCCACAGGCGCAGCAACACGGCGTCCCAGTGGACGCGGTATGTGTCAGAAAAGGGAAATGCGTCCGCCTCCGATTCCGTCCCGTTTGCGAGGACACAGACGCGCGGCGTTGTCGTCGTGTCCGGCTCGTAATGCACGCCAGCGCTGCGCCGCACTTTCTCGGAATGCGCGATCCGCGCGTCCCCGGCGCGCCGCAGTCGTCAGTCGGCGCATGCCGATCGGGTTGCGCTAGCGCGCGGCGAGAGAAGCAACACTTCCGCGACAGCCGTGTGCAACCAGCTGGCTTCGACGTCGGCACTCTATAATGTCAGCGCTACCGTGACGCCGCCGTGCGGGATGTCCGCTATGCTCGATCCGCCGAGGACGGGGCTCCGGGATACGGCGCCGCGGTCGCCAGCGGTCGAGTGCAGAGCTGCAGAGGACGCGACGCTAAAGGGCAGACACGTGTAGCCGCAGTGGAAGGAATGTTAACCTAAGGCGGCGCTATAAAAGAAACAATAATGTTATACTGATAAAGTATTCCTTCAAAGCATCGATTTCGTTATTTTGTGGTAATATAGGTTGATTACTAAAATGGAAAAAGAAAGCCAATTTTTTTCCCCTAAATTTCGCGCCGTATCCCTACAGCGCAGGGACGTCAGCGTGACGTCAAGGACTCCATAGCATTTTTTTCGTATTTGAGCGGTTGTAGCGCAGTAACAGTTGTTGAAACTTGCTACAAGTTCAGTCCTTGGGTCCTTCAGAATAACTTTAGCGATATATAAAGGTAACTGCAGACCCGAGCAGAGGCCGTCGAAACTTGACGGTGAGTGCAGGAAGGCGACATCGGCGCCCGTCTTTCGCGCCCGTCTCTCCACAGCCGGCTCAGTGGGTTTTGTTTGACAATGTTAACGTTACTAAAACAGTTTTTTTTTTCTATTTGGTGTCCCTTTAAGTGGGAATGCCATAATACACTTACGGAAACCAAATGTAATGATAACAATAATAGCAATAGTCCAGACGATGCTACGCAGCTCAGGCACGTGATAGACACACAGAACTCCATGGCCGTGCCAAGAAAGGTACGCCGAAAGCGGCGACCGGACGTCATTCCCCTTCTGTTGCACACAGCAGCGAAAAACGGTAAGGGAGTCGGTAAACGGGTTCACGGAAACACACATCCAGCTAACATGCGCCGCACCTTCCAGGGCGGTATAGGTATACATCGCTGTTGCCGCTATATATGGACGCGGAAGAGGAAAACGCGTGTGGGTGGCGATATATGCCACCTTGACATTCCCGCACCAGATCGATTCCCCGGTGGCGCTTTATGACGTAATGGCTTTTGCCGGCGCTTGCTCGCGGCTATATAGAGAGCTGCTTATATTAAACACGGTCCAAACGTTCCAAAGCACCCTGAAGTGAGTGTCGTCGTGGGTGCGGCGGCGTATATAATGCTCAAAAAAAGAAAAAAAGTAGTTCGACCTTAACTTATTTCTTCGATACAAACCGAACTTATACTGCCATACTTTTCCTAATGAAATGCAGGTGAAGTGTTCGAAAAGCGCGCTATACCAGTATCGACTGATTCCGTGCGTCTCTTCGAGCTAAATTTGGACATAACTGAGCTTACCGAATATTGCGTGCACGTGTGCTTGGCTGTATAGTGTTGAATAGTTACGCCTACTTATCCTTTGCTGGAGTAGCCGACTTCGCTGCTGCGAAGAAGTTATATACAACGCTTGTTGTACGAGTGCCTCGCCTGCGAAGGCTTGCCCTCTGCACATGCACCGTTATATATATATATATATATATATATATATATATATATATATATATATATATATATATATATATATATATATATATATATATATATGTGTGTGTGCTTCTTTCGCTGCAGTTGAAATCCGCAAAGGCGCTGCTACAGTTTCTGAACACAAAAGAGGGACTGAGCGACCGTCTCTGATGAGGCAGTGCTGCCAGGAAAGAAGGACAACACATTTGGCCTCCTACAGTCTTGTTCACACGCCTGCCTTTTCGCACCAGCCACTCGCCGAGCTTTCAGGTGGCCCAGCGCAAGCGCACAGGCAGCTGGAGTTTAGGTGGACACCCGTGCCTCTATTTCAACTCTCTTCATCCTTGAAGGCAAGGCCCCTCTGCATCATATATCTGCGTTATTCCGTGAGTGGTCGACTCTCTTAGCATCTTCGGTTACGCCCGTGGAGCACCTGCCGACACCTCGCATGCCATCATACCCCCACCCCCACTCCGTTTTTCCAAAGAAGAAAAAAGAAAGACAGACACTGTGCAAATAGTGTGACGAATGATACGCATTTTACGCACCTACGTAATGTGCCCTGACCAATAATCAATCACAGGCACAAACACCATGCGACACTGAATACCGCGTTCTTTCTTGGTGAAACAGCTTACGCCACTTTAGAAAGCGTATCAAACTTCGTGTGATCCCTAGGCAGTGGACCCATGACTAACGGCCTCTTGCCACCCTGATAAAGCATAACATTTCCCCTGTTTTTTTGGCCCATATACACGAATAAACGCAGGCGTGAAAATCGCAGGGCCGCGTCTCGGTCCACGAAATGAGCTCGGCTTCTCAAAGAAAGCGGGGACAAGGACGGATTCCGACTGTTATTGCGAGGCGAGACGTGGATGCTCGTCCACCGGCGGCCAGTGGCGCCCGTGCATTCACGTGTACCGTCCTCCTTCCACGCTTTCGGACCAACTCCCCCCGCGCGCACGCTCCCTTTGCAGTGGCGCGGGGTGTCGCCGACTGCTGTGCGCTGCAGTGTGAAGACAGCCGACGGCCGCGACTCGACCTATATATCTGCAAAACTCGGCAGTCGCGCATAAGAGGCCTCAGCATAGACGCACAACACACACACACAAAACGGTCATTGAAAAAGCACGCGGTTACGTGATGGGCGTGAAGGCCGCGCGAACGGCATAATACAAGTGGCGACAGTATGAAAATTTTGCTCTGGGTGTCTATTTCTATACTCTCCCTCTACCTAAACTCCCAGCAACGCTTCACCATTCTTCTCGGTTTTCTTTTTTTTCTTTTTAATAATAATAACTCGAGCCAAACGCTCGTTCTGTACCGCGACCTCCATTCCGTGCGCTGACGGCAAGTCATATTTTTTTTTATTTATTTGTTTATTCTTCCCCCTCGCCGAAACGCCTCTCATGGCGCGTGCTTCTGGCGTCCTCGTAACTCCGCGACCATTCTTGCGTGAAGTGCACGGAGGAGGTGGGGCAGACGAGGGCGAACGACAGGAGAGGTGACGTCGCCAATTGTCGCAGCCGGAGCCTCTCGCGCACGCACGAGCGCAAGAACGAAAAGCTGGCGCAACCCCGTCAGGCCCTTCCGCACTTTCGCCGAGTAGCGGAAAGGGGGAGAACGAGGGGGGGCGGAAGAGAAAAAGACGGCAGCGCGCAACCGGAAGTGGACACACGCCGGTTGCGAAGCGACGCCCCCCTCTCCCTTCTCAATATCGACTCAAGTTCTCGGAAGAAAGAAGCAAACGCATCTGGCGGTGACGCAACCGGCACCACATGGTGACGTAACCGCCAGTTCCTGGGCGTGGTGTACGTCCGCCACACGGCGAGGTCCTCCTTGCATACGTAGCTGGCTTGTGAACAGCGCTCCCCGGCTTCTGCGGGAGGGCTCGAGTTCACCGTCCAAAAGGGTTCCAATTGCTCCACGAGGGTGTACGCTTAAATGACGCTTAAATGGCACGATAGGAGACGAAGCTGGTGCACACAGCTCGCAGCTGTGTTAGCGTCGTGCCCTCTCGAACCCGGCCACAGTCTGCAGCCTTCCTGCAGCGGGGACACGAGGTCGCGGTTCGTCTCCCGGCAGCGGCGACCGCGCTGCGGTGAGAGCTGGAACGCAACAGCGCCCGACTGCTTAGACTTCAAGCAGTTCAACACGGTCAAAATTAATCGAGAGCTCGCTCCAACACTTCGTCTGTCGTTGCAACCTTTCCTTGCGCCGTTTAACCGTGCACCCTCCTTGTGGTTTCAAAAGGGTGGTCGCTTGGGCTCGTCAGTAAATCATTCCTTAGACAGGTAAAAAATCATTGCGCAAAACGGAGGAAGGAAAAAAAGGAAGCGTTTCTGACGGGTGCTCTCGAGCAAATGGGCGCAGAACCGGACAACTTGGCGATCACACAAATAAATACTGAAATCACGAAGATCCTCCACCCATATGCCTTCGCTTTCTTCTCCGTTCTTTCCTTTTCTTTGTTCTTGTAATTTTGCTAGGTTTATTAGCGCGCTAACGGAGGGTGTGGTCCACGGAGCGCGCACCATCCGCCGAATGTATAGCGTACGGCAGCTCAAGACGGTTCTCGGCGATCGACAATGGCCCCCCGTCCTTTCTGACGGCAGAGTGCGAGACGACGAGTTGCTGGTCGGCGGCGATGGCTTCTGGCATACCTCCGCAGAGCGCTCCACGCAGTACGGGGCTGTGCGTCCCGGAGTTGTGCGACTGATGGGGTTCGACGCCCCGGAGTAGCACTGCCGCTGCGAGAGAGGAACGGTGTTCGCGCACCTGAGTACACGAGTGCGTTATCGCATTCCTGCCCCGTCTGAATGCAAACCTCCATCGGAGGTCGAACACGTGACCTCGTGCTCCGCAGCAGAATGCCATAACCATCCGAGTCACTTCGGCGGGAACGAATGCCCTTTTTCATGGCCTACGTAAGGACCAACTCGCGTAGAGTTTGCCGCACTCACACGCGCTGACGTTCCGCCCGATATGAGCGGTGCACTTGCTCCGGGGTGCCTCACACGCATGCACATGCGCGCAGACGCGGGAAGGCAGCGACGCGGTTCCGCGCACTACACCACCTGTCGTGCGGGGCCTGCAGCGCGGAGGTTCGTGCTGCGCATGCGTCTAACGCGCACGGCGCCGACGTTCCCACGACACGAGCACGGCCGCGTTTCTTTCACGCTGGCCGTGCCACGCACCGGCGCTCAGCGGGGCGGTATATATCCACAAGCATGGCGGGCCTTTCGTGCTCGTTTCCCCAGCGAGAAACGTTAGATAAGTTTTTCTTCGTTCCCTCCAAACCATGGCCATGACGTCAAATTGGATCGCCGTCCACGTGCGCGCTTATCGCTCCGGAACGCTCATTTGCTTAAAACGCTCTGCCTTTCTTTCTGTTCACGCGGTCGTCTTGCCTAGCCGCTTTAATGTCTGCCTCGGCCGGATACCGTCCAACGTGGCGACAGAAGCGAAACCTGGCACCTACCGATCGTGGCCCCAGAAATCAAGTCCATACAGTTTATAACACGGCAGGTGTATCTAGGTAGACAGGCGTGCTTTGCACCTCATAAGCATATCGCCAGAGATAAAACGAAAAAATTTGTTCAATTAAAAAAGAACAAAAGAATAGAAAGAAGGTAGCTGCGTCCTTCGTTTTTTTTTTTTTTTTTTTAGGTGTGTAAACGAAAGAAATTATTCTCGAGTCTGATTTCTGAGAAAAACGTGTTACGCTCATCTTACATTTCATACCTTCAATGTAATGCCGTTCCCCACAGTACGTCTTCTAAACTAAGCAGCTTCTGCAATATAAACGGCTGCTTTCAGTTATCCGGTGCACTATCATAAGAACAATACCGAAGCATTTAAAGGAACGGCATGCCTCACATACACGTAAACATATTTGTAGATCTGCCGTGTTCATTGAAGAAGCGTAGTACTACATAGGGCACCAGGTTTTAATGTTTACAGTCTTTCAGCCATGGTGAGACTGTCAAGAAAATGTTTTCCTTGCCTGAATCAAGTTTGCAGATTTACAGGCTGTCCCAAAACGGGGCGTTTATATTCAGTATCAGCTGTAGGAACTTGTTCAGCAAGAACCGACTAGCACCCGTATACGTTAATTCTCCCAGAAACTGGTGCGCTTCTGTGCAACAGCCACGATCTCTCCAGCTGCACAATCATTCGCAATAAGAGCCCTCGCTTGCATCGGCCCATCACCTTCGAGGCTTCAAAAGTGCTCTTATTCGTTAGATTCGAACGCAAACGGCTATTCAATAATTTTTAATAGTGAATTCTGAAGTCGAATACGATCTGAATAGCAAATGCCATCCGATTAGACTATATGTTTCTGCTTCATTTCACCTGCTGGCACGTTGAAGATCGCCAGACAAGCCACGGAGATTACTTTGGCAAAGACTTCCCGGTCTCTCCTATTCAGTCTGAGTACATATGCGATATCTTGTTCCTAAAACTCTTGTTAAAATTAAGGTCCAATAATTGCCTTGATTCCTTTTCTCGGAAAGTGGATTGGTTCACCTCAGGCTGGTGCAGCTTTTAAAAGAAACACTTTTATTCCGGTCGGGAGTTGTCACTTCTTCTAGTCAGTGAATTTAGAATATCTGATCATTTTTCTCTTGAATATATGTCGTAGATATATCAATATTCCACCAACAAGAAGCGCGCGTCAAATGACACGATATCAATAAGATTTTCTTACGTAGCTTCATGTTGCAGATAGGCGGCTTCTGTGGCAAAAGTTACGTTTAGAAAAAAAAATGTTAAAAATACTAGTTCACCTGGCTTGTTATCGGCCCACGACAGTCGCTGGCGCACCAATGCAAGTAAAACCATAAAAAAAAAATCTTACTGCGGGGACTTTCTGCGAGAAAAACTGGGCGTCCGCCAGCGACCACGCAACCAACGCGCACTCGCCATAGCAGACGAAGCACTTGACAACGACAGCAAAATTGAAGACGTCATGTTAATTGTATAACGCAAGCCTCAAATATGTATGCGTAGCAAAAAGGTGTCAATATAAATTTGCACAGGAAATAAAGCACAGTTATAAGAGCGCACGCGTGCAATCGGTCTCGGGGTCCGCAGCGAACGTGGAATGTGCCGCGAAGCGCGTCTCCGCCACAATTCATTTCGCTCGCAGCGCCCTCGCACAATTTTTCCACACGCGGCGCCTCAGTGAGAGAGCCCCGTTCGGCCCACTCGACCAGTCTAGTACACTCCGGTCAATATGGAAAAAAAGTGCGGCCAATACATGCGTATATATGGTATCTGGAGTCGAAGGGTGTGCGCACTAAATAAGTGAAGGGGATTCCCAGAGGACGTAGTAGAGAGAGAGAGAAAGCAAGAGAAATGAAAAAGAGAAAGCAGGGTCGCGCGGGAGCACTATACACGGTTGGCATCGCAAAGAGGCGAGATGCCTTCGCAGCTAAACAATGTCAACAAGACGTTCTCCTTCGAATTTAGCCAGTAACATGCGTCACCTTGCCAAATTTGCTTCAGTTATTACTGCTAACAGGCGCAGGAGGAAAGCACGCCCGTCTCTGCGACGCGCACACATTTCCCGTAAGCGCTTGCGTGGCCGTTGGTGGCGCTCGCGTGCCAGAAAAAAAGGTGCAACATGCATGGTATAGCAGGAACTTATCGGCAGCGACGTCAAGAAGGCATTTTACCCGTACCATTTCGTTCTCGCAAATCACAGAGGAACACCTACATCACCCTGTGGATAACCGCACTGCCCCAAGATGTCACTATGAGGCCCGCTAGTCTCGCACACATCATCCCGTGTATCTGTATTCGCTTACCCTCAGCGGCTACGGCCCTACGCTGTTGCCTACAAGGCCGAGGGTTCAAAGCCCGGCAGTGATGGCCCGGTTTCGACGGGGGCCGAATGCGAAGCGCCCGTCTTTGCGTTAATACGCCGAATCTCATAACCCCTGCTTTGTAAGGTTATACTCGTCAATCAATCCTCTACCCGGTTATGCTAAAATTTTCCATAGCTGTATATTGTGGCCGTTTTACCGCAGTAATTCGGAAGTGGGTGGTATAAACAAAAGCACGAAACTAAATTCCGCTAGTGCGCTAAATTTAAACAGGAACGAGGCAGAGTTTTAGCTGTGGAAGCCACGCATCCATGAATACGTGAGCGAAGAAGCACTCGGGCGAGCGGCGTAAAGCTGCGTATTCCCCGAGCTGAACGACTGTCGCCTGCTCCATTTCTTTTTTTTTTTTTTTTTTTCCCGAACGAACAGCCGTCCAGCCATCGTCCCCTCGACGTGTCTTTCTCCCCGTGCATGAATACAGCGCCCTCGCGTACGCTTCAAGATAGTCGACGGCAACGGCGGTTCTCCTCGGACCGCACGTGCAAGACGCGCGCGGTTGCGCCGCCAGCGCGGAGCTCACAGAGGCAGGCCCGTCAGAGCCAATAAACGCCCGCGCGACACGGCCTGTCACGGCCGGTCTCTAGGGGAGCGCGCGCTAACCGGCCGTGCGCCTGTCAGGCGAGTGCCAGCAGGCGGCACAGGCTGGCGCTCCAAGGGGCCTCCAGTATTCGTGTACAGAAATATATATATATATATACACAGACATTAACCCATGAACACTCGTGCAGCATAAAGACACCAAATCGGGCGAGGTCTCGCAAGAATCGAAGAGCTCCGGCGCAGTGGTAGACATCACACGTGAACTCGCGTGTTACAGCGAAGTCCTCGTTAGAAGAGCGCACAGTATACACTCTAATAGTGCTCGCGCTCGCATTGGCTGCACGCCCTATACTTTGAAGCCAAAATATAATTTCTCGAGCACGAGCGTGCATGCTGGAAACCTGTTTTTTCGTTGTTCACACAGTCAAGGATAAATGAAGCGACCGTGCGTTTCGTCGCCGATTGTGCCTCTATTGATGCATTCCGCGGGGAAAGCGTGCGAAAGTTATTTTACAACAGTTTCAGCCAACAAATTTCGCTAGCATGCATGCATGGCTAAAGCGAGCTACACGATACGTCCAAATATTGCAAGTACTTGGGTCCGACGCGAGCTTGCGCAGAATTACACGCACTACAAATCTACTAATGTACTCCGATCGCTATCGGACAGTGCGATTCATATAGGCTAATTACGCCCGCTTTTTTTTCCCCCCCAATTCTTTCCAGTTCGTATCAGCAGAACGGATCGCGCAACTCGCTAACTGCCGGTGCGGTAGAATCACGCGATTCTTTGCATTCACACGCCTTATCGCGTGCACAAATCGCTCAGACATTCGCTCTCGACTCGTCCCGCGTACGTAACGAGATAGCCACCGACAAATGACTGTAAAAATGCAGACCGCGCGCGCACGGCTCATTTCCCTTGACTAAGTCGCGCGCAGTCTGCATCTGCTTTTCGCTCACGGCATAAAAAACATGCCGCGGACGTGCGGGAGATGGATTCCCAAGGCGCATCCAGCAGCGCCCGTACGACGGCATGCTGCAACAGCGTGCTTAACGAAAGCGTGCCGGACTCTTATTCCGGTGAGCGGCTGCGGAACAGCTGCTCGCCTAATTACGTACGCCTTCATTTTCTCACAACAGTCGTTCAACACAACGCCGTTTCTAGCACGTTAACAGTTTTTCACAGTAATACAAGAGCACTACTAGGATCTGGAAAAAAAAATGCGTCCCAAAATGTTGACAAAAACAAATCATCGTGTGGGCCGATCCTGGTGATAGTACAGGAAGGGTCCAAGTTCAATGGCACATACTTCAGTGGGCTCGGGAACCTGTAACGCGCCCTTCAACTACCCTTGTCAACTACCCTTGTCACACGTTGGACCCAAAGATGTCCCAGGCACAAGGGTAAGTGTTCTCACTTACCCTTGTGTATATATATATATATATATATATATATATATATATATATATATATATATATATATATATATGTGTGTGTGTGTGTGTGTGTGTGTGTGTGTGTGTGTGTGTGTGTGTGTGTGTAGTGTCACTGCTCGCGCCTTCGTCGTCTTCTTCCACAGCTGGCTCCGTTGTGCAAAAAAAACTCATCGTCAGCAACGGCTCGAACGTCGTCTTCCACAGGCGGCTCCGTCGGCGCACATCATTAGCGTAGAATTTCACTTCTGTCGTCGTAATGGGGCGGCCGCGTTGGCGGGGCTATGATGAGCCATTGATTAAGGGGGTGTGAGACATTCGTTGTCTTGCGTAACGGACAGATTTAATAACAGATGTGATACGCGAATGTGTGTGCGTACCTATATCGCCGCGAAGACCACAGATTAGGACAATCAATATGTTCGTACCATTATTCGATATTCTGGGTCACACCTGTGGCATGCGCTAAACAGCTTCGCTGGTCATACACCTTCACAGAGTTTAATGTGAGAAGAGGTTTATTGGCGACTCCCAATGCAAAGGCACAGCGACCGGGAACGGCGACTTTCGGGCTGTGCAAAGGCACAGCCCGAAGCACTGTGTCCAAAAAAGACGCCAGCAATCAACAGCGCGACCCGAGCCGCGCGTTGGCGATGCGGCTGTGCCGCGAGCCGCGTAATGAAATTTTCCAGTAACGCATTAAACCTGACGGCTAACCATTAAGTATAATAATCTTGACCACTCTAAAGCACATTCGATGCCGGGTTGCTTACACGAACATTAAAAAGAAAAGCAACACTGAATCAGCCTATACAGGCGAAGTATTCTTGGAACACTCTGTTTTCATTTATTTGGCAAAAGAGAGGTTGGTTGATTTGCTGTAAAAATGAAGGCGAGCGTTTCGAACTTTTACTGATGTTCGCGGCAAAGCTGCAGTGCCGATACGTCGCTTCGACGTCACGAATTTCAATGTTTGCGTCGTTTGCGCTTTCGCCTGCGCAAATAAATAAATAAATAAATAAATATCGACCGCACTCGCTGGTTTGAGTTTATGATTATTGGCGAAAGAAATATGACCCTGATAACTATTCATTATAGTTCCGAATAGACGCTGTCAAAATAACTTCAAAAGATCTGACAAGCGGACTAAATTGGCATAAAATCATTGATGCCTGTATCGGCGCCGACTGAAAGCAAAACGCAAAAGAGAAAACAAACGGTGCGACCGCTAGACTACGAACAGAAATTCATTCGGAAAGCGAACAGTCATGCGTATACGCTATCGACAGGACACGAAAGACTTACTACCACAAGCAAAAGTATACGGACCCCACGGATTCCTCGATGAAACAGATTGTCTTCTCCGCCCATATGTGCAACTTGAAATTGAAGAATACAATCGGAACAAGGCATTGTTCCAGTAAAGTCGTCCACTCCAGTCTCTGCGTCTGAATTACAAATACCCCGCCCCCCCCCCTTTTCTTTTTTCTCGTGACGATCGAGCCCGTGGTCCGCATGCTTTCGCCCACGGGTGCACAGGGGGCGCTAAAGCGCGAAGCGATGCAGGGAAGAAATCGCCACGTACGAACGCCCGTCGATTTCCCCGAAGGA